>NC_142684.1:37560000-37865625 GCF_056320005.1 Nelumbo lutea | reverse complement strand
TGTAATGTCTATTTAACTTTTTTATACATCAATCAATACAATTCCTTTTGTTCGACACTTGGTGATTGTTAAAGTGTAATATATTTTCATACATCTCTCATTCATTTGTGTTTGCAGGGGGAATTAGAGCTGATTCGTAGAGGCGGCAACAACTTTCAAAGAGCATAACCCAGAAGGAGAGAGGAGAGAGTGCCTGTTATAGTTTTGTTTAAAGTCGCGAGTTCTGTGCAATTCTTTCGGTTTCTATTTGTGGGATGTGGGGATTTAGGGTTTGAAAACAAGGGAGATGACATAGGGCAGTGGTAATTACAACAATGGGGATGGGCAGTGGTAATTCCAACGGATCCATATGAGCAACTTGACTTGGCGCGAAAGATCATGTCCATGGCAATTGCGTCTTGGGTGTTGAAGCTTGAACCCGAGACGGGGCGGTTGTGGCAGAAGATACCGGAAAAGGACCGGCTAATATTTGAGTTGGAGAAGGCATAACAGCTTGAGCAGGCACTTCAGAAACGGATGCATGGTTGAGGGTTTCTTTCGAAGAAAATGTAATAAATAAATACTTTTTTATGGAATTGAACTTTTTGTGAAGATGCGTTGGTTGATTGTTTTATGTTTGTGTTGAACCTATTAAGGAGCGAGAATATTTGGTTATGACTTCAAAGTAACTGAGCCGGGATTTGGTAAAGGTGGGAAGAGTGAGAAAAAGAGTAGTATTGGGTTTTAAAAATATTTATGTACAGATTTTGACGGACGTTAACAATAGGGGTAGAGTTAATCAATTGTAAGAAACAGTAAGAGTACTTTAAGACAATAGTCAAAGAATAGGGTAGAGTTAGTCAATTAGATAAATGTTAGGGGTACTTTAAGAAATTTGACCTAATAAAATGCAAAGTGAAAGATTCAGCAAATCCGATGGACCATGTGGGGATGATTCCCTATCTCTTATTAGCAATGTTTTTAACCCACCATTGACCCAGACAGTCAAACTGTTTGAACCATCACCCGGCTACATTTTCAGTTCTGGTTTCACTAAAACCCGTCATTTAATGAAAAACCATTGATCAAGTCAATAAATTATCGACTCGGATAGTTGAACCGTTAACCCAGATGACCCCTCAACCCTCTTTTATTTTCATTCTCCTTTTACATTATTTTTTCCTTTTAGGGTTTTGCTGAGAAGAAATGGAAGAGGAGTTTCTATCTTTCAAAAGAACAGAACCCCACCATCGTTGAATGAGAGATTTAGCGCCGAAAACTACAGTGATTATCTACGGCAACCTGCAATTGGATTTAGAATTTTGCATGATTTACATTCAATGTTTTTGCCTTTTCATCGGGCAAGTTTTAACTTAATAATTTCATTTTCTTTTTTCTTTTTTTATTTTTTAGTACTCATAACTCTCAGATTCTAATTCTAATCTGCTGCGATTTACATGCAAACAGTAGCCTTTCATTCTAATCTATATTTTTTTTCCAAATTTTCTGTTATCCCCTTATTGATTTAATCATTTAACGGCTGCAACCCTACCAGTTAGCAATCCTTTTGGCGATGATCGGAGCTTCAAGTTTGAAGTTTGAAAAGGGAAAATTTTTATTTTTCAGAAATTCTGTATCTCTTATTTTCTCATCTGAAATTCTGTTATGGTTTTTTGAGAATGATATTCCTGGATTGGTATCATATCCTGAAAATGTCATTTTTCAAGGATTATTACTGATAATTTTCTGTAATTTATTTTGCTTTTCTCATGCATTTTTTTCACTGTTTATATATACTCTTTTGTAAATCTTAGGCATTTTTTGTTATTCCAATTGGTTTATATATACATATATATATATATACAACTCTTATATATGTATAAATATACTATATGTCTACATATATTCTCTCTTTTAATATTTTTAATTATAATGTCACAGCCTGAACCGTTCAACCCAAACAATCGGACCAGTGACCCGTGACCCAGAGACAAAAATGGTTTGACCTCCAAACCAGTTTTTAAAACATTGGTTATTAGGATTGGTATAGCTATAATTCTTACCTTTAGTTATTTGCTGGCTCTTCGTCATCTGAGTGAGGGGTAGACTATAATCGATGCCTGAGTTAGGCATCTCTATAAGTTGTTCTTAACATATTTGCTAAAAAAAAAGTTGATTCTAGTATTACCATCGAAGATAGGATGGCCATGGCAGAAATGTGATAAATGGAAGCAATGTTGTTAGACTCGGACCGAACCAGAAAATTGAACAAGTGGAACAGTGAAAATGAATGGTTGACCATTCAACCCATGATCCAGTCACCAAAATGATTCAGTGGCTGCTTGGTATTACTTATTTCAAGTACAAGTACGTGGTAAAACCACACAGTAAGTAATAAATAAATATTTATTCATTTTAGCAAAAAAGTCAAGAATAAATACTTATTTTGAAAATAATTACTTAAAAATTAAGTACTCGGGGCTGCTTATTTTACGTGTTTATAAAGCATGTGCTTATCTCATTTTTTCCGTACAAAAATGTCCCATAAACTTTTCAAAGTTCCATCGATCGAATGCCCCATCTATTGTCTTCTCCATTTATGCGTGAAAAGCTTCATCGCTGGTGGCGAATTTATTAGACACCTCCCAGCAGCTCGAGCATCTGTTTCTTTTCTTCAATCCATTATTGAGCCAAATAATTTTCTCCTTCATCGCCAATAGGACATCTTCCCACTTCACAACAACCTGGGCAGTTGTCTCAACTGTATTTCCGATGATCAAGACGAGTATTTTCTCTCATCCTTTCCGATATCTTATGCTGGTTCTGATGTTTGAAAAATTGAACAAAATTGCTAAGAACCTTACTCCGGATCATCCGGATGATAGGGTTTCTGAGGCCCAAAGAAGAGAGTATCAAGAATGGGAGGAGAGAAATTCTCTTGTTCGGTGTTATATTATAGTCTCTTTAAACAATCTGATACAATGACAATTCGATAAGATCGAAGTGTCCAAAGATATATTGGATAGTTTGAAGACTATGTATGAAGAACAGAACCGTTCTACTCGATAAAAGGTCTTAAAACTGTTTATGACCGCACAGATGACCGAGAACCAATAGGTTCATGACCATTGTCTAAAGATGATGGGATATATTAATGAACTAGAAGCTCTTGAGTCAGGGCTAAATCATGACATCAAAATTGATGTTGTCATCGATTCCTTGCCTCCATCCTTCAATCGGTTTGTCATGAATTCAACATGAATAAACTAAACGTTAGCCTTCAGGAACTCAGTAATATGTTGCAAAATGCTGAAAAACTGATCAATAAGGATAAGCCGATAGCCATGCTTCTTCAAGGTGGCAAATCGGGCAAGAAAAAGTGGAAGGATAAAAGGAAGGCTCAAAAGAAGGGTAGCAAAACCAAAAAGCAGAAGGAATGAGAGATCCATCATATGGATGGCCGAATCCTACAAGAAGGTTGGGCGAAATTTCAAAAATTTCTTTCTCTCTCATATGGGAATCACATTCCCTATTTTAAAAAATTGCATTTTCAATGATCAATCTTGAAACCAAATCGAATCAGATTTGAAACCAAAAGGGAGTAGAGGGATATACCTGATACGAAGTAATAATAACCCCCAGTGAAGGTATTCACACCCAAGGAAAAATCCAAAGACTGCTTCCACCGAAGATGATACGGTGTAGGATGAAACAGAGTCAGCATGACGATTCTTCAGCAAGAACCGAATTCTTCAGCAAGAATGTGATGGATGGCTGGTGAGCATGACTTCAGATTACCTTTTCTACCAAAAGGTTGTTAGACAGTTGTATGCCTTTAGCTCCAATCAGAATGATGCACATTATGAATTTATTGTAAATGAATAAAGTACATATTTGATTCATGTTCCCGTGGTGTGTTTCTGTGCAATACCCTTAAACTGGACACTTAATGAGACTTGTGTTAATTTAAAATGTTTCATTGCCAATGGGTCGGTCTGGGGAGACCTGTCCTGATAAGGCTGTCTCAGCCGCCAGGGTGAGACCCAAGGCACATGCAGTATAGGATTAATTGAATATTTGAACCGGACCAGATTTCCAGTATTGCCATGGACCTTGGAGATTAATGGGAAAAACTGGAAACTTACACCTGACCCCTAGACTCGATTATGATACTACACTAGGTGTCGGATTGGGCTGTCTTTAATGTACCAATCAGTGAGATCCTTAGCGGGGGTCAAAACCTGGGTATGTTGGGGCAGTCTGAGAATTCATCTAAGTGGGTGATCATAGTGACAAGATCAGCCCCTTTGTCGGACAAAGGTAATGATCGGGGATGCACTCTCACTGATTGGAAACCAAGACTGTTGGCAGCCGATTTCAATCGTTGAGATTTGTTTTTGCAAAATATATTTTATATGAGATATAAAAGTATATATATGTTATGGTTTCGAAATGTTTGCAAAAGTTTTTAATTCCCAAGATCCATATAAGCAAAGAGTGCAACACTGTTCCTTGCAGCCGAGGGAGAGGTCCTCTCTTGTCGGGCAGTGTTTGATCATTATGGGCTGAGAGGTTAAATGTAAGATTATAGAGGGTAATACACGATGGGCTAATCTTGCATTAGCCCATAGTCCCTGGGTGTTACAAGGTGGCTTGGCCCAGGGACCACTTATGGTAAGTGATGGGCCCGTAGAGCCCATGTGATGGGTTTCAAGGGGTGCACTATCCATAACAGTGTATTCGGCCAGGCCTTGTAACAAAGGCTAGGCTGAATCCATGTGGCTGATGTGTAGATCAATGTTTGGGTCTTATGCCATACAAGGAAGCCCAACTGGGCAGCAATTAGGAAGGCTAAGTGAGCACATAACCTTAATGGGCCTAAAGCCCATTTCGAACTGGGCTAATTTAATTAGTTAATTATGGGACGAATTCTGGGAATGGATTAGCAGATAGGATATGGTCTTATCCCTATCCACTCAGAGAGTCCAGATCTGAATGTGAGTCAGATCTGAATACCTCCTAATGAGATTAGGAGAAGGATGATCTAATCTGCAGATAAGATAGGGGTTTACCCTTATCACTTAAAGGGATGCCTGATCCAAATATGATTTGGATCATCAACTCCTTATGGGATTAGGAGCTGATCCCTTTAAGGATACAAAAGAAGGAGGGGGCGGCAGCCTTTAGAAGAGATACATTCACATCCTCTTGAGAGCTGAAATCACAGAAGGAAGAATTAAGCATCCCTGCGAAATTCTTTCTTGCCGCCTCCTTCCTGTTGCCGCCTACCTTGCCAGTTCGATCTTCAGTTCAGTGGGAGAAATCAAAATTCGATCTTCACATCAGTTCCTTGTGAAGGGATTGATAGGAAGTTGTGCTCACGTGCCATCCTGCTACTTCTTGCGAAGGATTAGGTTCTTGGAGAGAACACTGCTGATTCTGCTCCATCCTACACCGCGCCATCTTCAGTGGGAGCAGTCTTTGGATCCTTCATTGGGCGTGAACACCTCCATTGAGAGATAATATTTCTTTGTATCAGGTAGAATCCTCTCCTACTGCTTTTATTCTGATATGGTTCAAGATTGATCATTGAAAATATGATTTTCTAAAATAGGGAATGCGATTCCCAGTTGAAGGGAGAGATTTTTTTTGAAATTTTCCCACCTTATTCTGCAAGATTTGGGCGTCCATACGATGGATCTCTCATCCCTTCAGTGGTATCAGAGCATAGGTTCAAATCTTGAACCAATTTATTTCAGATCTGAACCTGCGCAAATGGGCAGAAGGCGTTCTACCCGATTTGCGCAGATAAGGGTTTTGGGAAATTGTTCCCAAAACTATGGGCGAACAATCTGAAATTAAATTTTATATAAATTGGATTATTATTTAGAATTGTTCTTTATGATTTTCTTGATTTATGGGCTGTTTGTACAAAAGGAGATCGAAATCTTGATTTGCGTAGGGAACCTGCGATTTTAGAGTTTCTAGATAATTTTATTACCTTTGGTGTGTAAAATATATATTTTTTTTAAATTTTTAGACTGAATGTATAGGTATTCAATCTAATATAATATTAGTAGAAATTAGGATTTATATTTATTTTATTTTGGATCGAAGATGGTGGCGCAAGGAAGGAAATTTCGCAGATGGGAGAATCACTATCTGTGATTTGCAGTTTATGAAACTGCAAACTGTGATCTAACCTCTGTTTTGCAAGATGGATTGTGTGAACACCCCTGTTTGACTGATTCTTGGTTTTCTTTTATCAATATTGAATTTCAGATTATTTTTAGAATTAAATATTTAATTAAAGATCAAACCCTAGACCCATTCGAACCAAGATTGGTTCAAATTGTTTGGACCGAATCTAGGGTTTGATCAAGGCTGAATGTCAGCCCTAATTTTTCCAAAAAAAAGGGCCTGAGGATTGATAATTAATTGAATGCTTAATTCGGCTCAACCTGTAAGGGCTAGTTTTAAATTGTTAAAACTGCTAAAAGCCCACTTCGCAGATAAAGCTATATGGGCCGAACTAATCAACCCTAATTCAGCCCATATACCTAGATAATATTAATGGTTAATATTATGGACTTAAAATGGGCTTTATAGATATTTAATTGATTGGATCAATTTGTCCTTGCATGTGATGTATGGATGTGTGATGTGCTACGTACATGGGCCATAAGTGCTTGGCCCATGCTGAATCGATAGTGGCTCTTGCGCACACCATGGCTGAATGCACATCATTGCCATGGTGTTCCTTTTGGTCATTGGATGACCTCCCTTAGTGGTGGGCCCCACACCTCATGGAGAGGTTACGTGCATAACCCTTTCCAATTTGGGCCCACCAAAATCTGGCTTTATGAAAGTCAGTGGGAGCCACTTTGGTTTGACCAATATCAAACTAGGGCATAATTTACTGTTCCCTCTAGCTAATATGAGTGCATGTGATAGGGAGATTCATATGATGAACTCTTTAAAGGCCTTCCATCATTAGCATGAGGATGGGTCCTTAAGTAATGAGGAAACGCACCAGATAATGGGCTATCAATTTGCTGTTGGGCTTGTTTGAGTGTTTCATGAGATGATAGAGGCGTCATAGATCGATGTGGGAGGGGCTTCACTAGAAAATGGGAACTCTCTCACGGCACCTTGGCGTTCACGAATATGATGGGTAAGCACTCACTGGACATAAAGGTTTACATGAAAACGGCTCTGAACCATGTCTGACAGAGGCCAAAGGGAAAACTCATATGATGAGTGGATATGATCATTCACAGAAAAGTGGTGGGGTTATGCAGCTGAAACAGTTGGCTCCATGCACCCTAAGTGATTTCCCACATTTCCAGAGACAACTCGTAGTTTCCGTCACTGAAATGGGAGGGAAATCTCAGAGATGAATAAATGGGAATGAAACGTAGATTAAAAGCCATATCTATGTAATGAACGTGAATTAAATTAGGTTGTGGACTGATGTTTGCTCTTTTATCAGAAAATGACAAACAGACAATTTGCTAAGCTTCTTGATGACAACAAGCTTAAGGGCCCAAACTATGCCGACTGGTATAGGAACTTATGCTGGTCCTAACTTCTGAAAAGTTAGACAAAGTGGCTAAAAATCCTCCCCTAGAGCGTCAGGGTGATAGGGCTTCTGAGGCCCGAAGGAGAGACTATCAAGATTGGGAGGAGAAAAACTCCCTTGCCCGGTGTTACATCATTGCCTCATTGGACAATCCAATATAGAGGCAGTTCGATCAAATCGAATTTGCCAAGGACATATTGGACAGTATCAAGATGATGTATGAAGAGCAGAATCGTTCTACTCGACAAAAGGTCTTGAAACAGTTTATGACCGCACAAATGTCCAAAGGGAAACAAGTTCATGACCATTGTCTTCGGATGATGGGATACATCAATGAGCTTGAAGCTCTTGGATTCGGGCTGGACCTTGCGACCCAGATAGACGCTATCTTTAATTCTTTGCCTCCTTCCTTTAATCCGTTCATCATGAACTATATAACATGAACAAGCTGAATGTCAGCTTACAAGAGCTCAACAATATGTTGCAACGAGCAGAAGAACTGATTAAAAAGGATGAGCCTGTAGCTATGCTTGTTGAAGCTAGCAAGATAGGCAAGAGAAAGAGGAAGGCAAAGAAGCCTCAGAAGAAAGTCACTAAGGGTAAGAAGATCGGCCACTGGAAATGGAACTGTCCTACCTACCTGGAATCCAAGAAAGGTAATTTTGAATCTTGTGTTATAGAAACCATTTTATTGGATGCTTCTGCATCCTGGTGTATTGACTCCGGGGCTTCAACTCATTCGTGTAACTCACTACAGGGGTTCAAGGTAAGCAGAAGGCTGAGTGAAGGAGAAGTTACACTCTACTTGGGGACTTCTGCAAGTGTTGCAGCAGCGGCCATAGGAACCGTAGAGATAATTTTTAGAGAAGGAACTATTGTACAGAAAGATTGTCTTTATGTACAAAATTTAAGAAGAAATTTGATTTATGTTTCAAAACTGTGTGCGAATGGTTATTTTGTCTTTTTTAGTAATACGATTACTATTAAAAGAAACAACAGATTCATCGCATACGGGGAACTAGAGAATGGTCTCTATCTTCTACATCCTTCTCTAGAAACTAACATAACCGAAACTACGTCGGCTGAAATCCCCAAGAAAAGAATCCGTAATACAATTAATCCCATGCACCTGTGGAATTTAGCAGTCTGTAAGATGATTTGGAGGTTCACCTTGTTCTTCTATTTATAGCCTTAAAGAGAGGTTCTCCTAATCGCATTAGGAGTTTCCTAATCCAAATCTTTTATTTGGATCTGGACTCTCTTTAAAAGATAAGGATAATCCCTTATCTTATATGCAGATAAAGATCAACATTCCTAATCTAATTAGGAGTTTCCTGATCCAAATCTTTATTTGGATTTGGATTCTTTGAGTGGAAAGGGATAATCCCCTATCCTATCTGTTGATCTAAATCCTAGAACCAGCATCTTTTAATTAATCTCATTAAGCCAGTTCGAATTGGGCTTTAGGCCCATAAGTCTATCTGCTCACTAGCCCCTCAATCTGTTGTCCAGTTGGTTATCCTTGTATGGCGTGGGACCTAAACATTGATCTACACATCAGCCACATTGGTTCAGTCCAACCTCTGTTATAAGGCCTGGCCGAATTCATTGTACGAGGCAGTGAACCTCTGAGTCCATCACCATGGGCTCTTAATGGGCCCAACATTTACACTAAATGGTCCTTGGGTAAAGCCATTTTATAAAAACCCAATGACTACGGGCAGATGCAAGATTAGCTCATCAGGTATTACTCTCAATGGTTTTACACGTAACAACTCAGCCCATAATGACCTAACACTCCCCAACAAGAGATGACCTCTCCCTTGGCTGCAAGGTACAATGCTGCACTCTATACTCACATGGATCCCGGGAATTAAAACCTTTTGCAAACATTTTGAAACCATAATATATATATATATATATATATATATATATATTTATATATCTATATATCTATATATATATATATGTATATCTCTATAGTGAATAACCATTGAATACCAGACAAAACCCTTTTGTCCTTCGAAAGTACTTTAGTGTATTTTTCACAGCGGTCCAATGCTCCTGCCTTGGTTTTGACTGGAATCTGCTTACCACACTCACTGCCTGAGAAATGTCAGGATGAGTGCACAACATGGCATACATGATGTTCTCTAAGGTTGAGGCATTCATGCCTCCAATCTCTTCGAGAGTCTTGGGAGACATTCCCCTAGAGAGAGTGACTCCATGCCTGAAAGGAACGTTTCCTTTCTTGGAGTTCTTCATGTTGTATTTCTTGACTATTTTGTCAATGTAAGCAGACTGTGATAATCCTATTATCCTCTTCGATCTATCTCTATAAAGTCGAAGACCCAATATGTAGGAGGCTTCTCCAAGATCTTTCATGTAGAATTGTTCTGAAAGCCACACTTTTACCGTAGTCAACATTTCTACATCATTCCCAATGAGTAGAATGTCATCTACATACAGACAAGAACGTAACCTTATCCCCACTGGATTTTCTGTAAACACAAATCTCATCCGGATTTCGCTCAAAGTCAAACTTTTTGACGGTAGAGTCAAACCGGATGTTCCAACTCCTAGAAGCTTGCTTAAGGCCATATATGGATTAGTTTTGTTTACATGCCATGTGTTCCTGACCCGCAGCTATGAAATCTTGCAGTTGCTGCATATAGATACCTCCAGTAAGATCTTCGTTAAGGAACACAATTTTGACATCCATTTGCCAAATATCGTAATCATGGTATGCTGCTACTGCTAGCAGGATCCTAATGGATTTAAGCATGGCCACAGGTGAAAATGTTTCCTCATAATCGATTCCTTCTTTCTGAGTGTACCCTTTCGCCACAAGATGAGCCTTGTAGGTGTCAACCTTACCATCGGGGCCCTTCTTCCTCTTATAGATCCATTTGCAACCAATTGCTTTTACCCCATGGGGCAGATCTACTAGAGTTCAGACTCCATTGGTTTCCATTGGGTTCATCTCATCTCTCATGGCATCTACCCACTTCAAGGAATCTATGTCCAACATAGCTTTTGTATAAGTCATAGGATCCTCCTCACTGGTCGTGGCTTCCACCAAGTAACTTTCTTGGTCATAGCCAAAACGAACTGGAGGCCTAGAAACCCAGGTAGATTTCCTAGGATGGTTATTAACTGGAGCTCGTGGGACATCTCCCACTACCCCTGAGTTCTCATAATCAAGAACAACCTCTTGACGATGATTGTTCAGGATGTAATCATCTTTCAAGAAATGGGCATTTCGACTACAGAACACCTTTTGTTCTCCTGGGTCATAGAATAAATACCCTACAGAGCCTTTTGGGTAACCTATAAATAGGCAACGATTAGTCTTGGATTCCAATTTGTCAGCACTTGTTCTTTTAACATGTGCTAGACAACCCCAAATCTTCAAGTGTCTCATACTTGATTTCTTACCCTTCCAAAGCTCATAGGGAGTCTTCAGCATGTATATCGCAGTTTCTAATGCGTAACCCCAAAAGGATGTGGGTAACTCTAAGTATACGAGAAGTGATCAGACCATATCCAATAAAGTCCGGTTCCTCCTTTCTGACACACTATCACCGTTTAGCTGTGACACACCTTGATTTGATTGAAGGGTCTTAATTTCTATTACTAACTGTTTCTCGACCTCTTGTATGAATTCTTTGAACTTTTCAAAAGATTCAAACTTATGTCTCATTAGGTACATGTATCCATACTGTGAGTAATCATTGGCAAATGTTATGAAGTAAACATACTGGTTACGTGTCCTAACATTCATGGGACCACATACATCCGTATGTATATGGTCAAGTGTGCCTGTCGATCTTTCAGGCTTACCGTTAAATGGTTGTTTCGTCATCTTACCCTGAAGGCAAGGTTCGCAGGTTGGAAGATCTTCTACATTTAGAAAATCCAAAGGACCATCCTTTACCAACCTTGTGATACGATCTATGTTAATGTGGCCTAGTCGGTAATGCCACAGGCACGTGGGATTGGCTGTATCATGGGTTTTTTTCTTGGGGTTATTATCCACATAGTTTCAGTTATATTTGTTTCTAGAGAAGGATGGAGAACATAGAGACTATTCTCAAGTTCTCCATATGCGAGGAATTGGTTATTTCTTTGATAGTAATCATATTACTAAAGAGAACAGAATATCCATTCGCACATAATTTTGAAACAGAAATCAAATTTATTATTGAATTGGGTACATAAAGACAATCTTTTAATGTAATTGGTCATTCTCTGGAATACAATTCTACATTCCCTATGGCTGTAGCTGCAACATTTGCAGAAGTCCCCAAGTAAAGAATCACCTCTCTGTCACTCAGTTTTCTACTTGTCCTGAACCCCTGCAATGTATTATCAACATATTGTTTTCTATGACAAAGGATTCGAAATTGCCTTGTTTCTTGGTCTCTAGGTACTGAAGACAGTTCCTCTTCCAGTGGCCGGCTTGCTTGCAGAAGTGACAAGCATCTAATTCTTTGTCCTTCCTCTGCCTTTTGGGCTTGCTAATATTCTTCTAAGGATTCTTCTTCTTGCTCGATTTGCCAGTTTCAACAAGCATGACAATGGTTTCATCATTCTTTATCAGTTATTCAGCTATCTACAACATATTGCTGAGTTTCTGGATGCTAACATTTAGTTGTTCATGTTATAGTTCATGATGAACTGAATGAAAAAAGGAGGCAAAGAGTTGAACATGGCATCAACCTTGGTGATATGATCTAGCCTAGATCCAAGATCCTATAGTTCATTGATGTATCCCATCATCTTAAGACAATGGTCATGAACTTGTTGGTTCTTGGACATTTGTGCGGTCATGGACTGTTTCAAGACCTTTTGACGAGTAGAACGATTATGCTCCTCATACATTGTCCTTAGACTATCCAAGATATCCTTGGACAATTCGATCTGATTGAATTGTCGTTGTGTCTGATTATCTAAGGGGGCTATGATATAGCACCGGGAAAGAGAATTTTTCTCCTCCCATTCTTGATAGTCCCTTTTGCGGGCCTCAAAAGCCCTATCACCCAGATGTTCCGGAGCAGGGTTTTTAACTACCTTGTCCAATTTCTCGGATGTCAGGATCATCATAAGGTTACGATACTAGTAGCATAATTTGGGCCCCTAAGCTTGTTGTCGTCCAACAACTTAGCGAATTGACCGTTTGACATTTTTGATAAAGGGCAAAGCAAATATTAGTCCACAACTTTATTTGATTCATGTTATCTTCATAGATATGACTTTTAATATATGTTACACTTCCATTTATTCATCTTTAAGATTTCCCTCCTATCTCAGTGACAGAGACTACGAATTATGTCTTTGGAAATGTAGGAAATCACATAGGGTGCATGGAACCAACTATTAGACAAGGTTTAGAGTCATTTTCAGGTAAACCTTTCTATCTAGTGAGTGCTTACCCATCATATTCTTGAACGCCAAGGTACCATGAGAGAGTTCCGATTTTCTGGTGAAGCCCCTCCCACATCGGTTTATGACACCCCTATCATCTCATGAAACACTCAGACAAGCCCAACAGCAAATGGATAGCCCATTTTCTGGTGCATTTCCTCATTTTTGAAGGACCCATCCTCATGCTAATGATGGAAGGCCTTTAGAGAGTTCATCATATGAATCTCCCTATGACATGCATTCATATTAGCTGGAGGGAACAATTATTACCCCTATTTTGATTTAGGTCAAACCAAAGTGGCTCCCACTGACTATCATAAAGCCAGATCTAGATGGGCCCTAAACGGATAGGGTTCCACACGGTTCCTCTTGGGAAGGAAGCTGAAGTGGGGTCCATCTTGAAGGGATATCACCCAATGATCATAAGGACACCGTGGCAATGATGTGCATTTAGCCATGGTGTGTGCAAGAGCCACTATTGAATCAGCATGGGCCAAGTACTTATGCCCCATGAACGTTGCACATCATACATCCATACATCACATGCATGAAAAACATAATTGATCCAATCAATTAAATAATTGTAAAGCCCATAATTAAAGCCCATAAAAATTCATAATATTACTGATTAATATTATCTAGATATATGGGCTGAATTGTAAAGAGCAATTCGGCCCATATAGCTTTTATGCTGAAATGGGCTAAAGCAGTTTTAACAGATTAAAACTGGGTTTTACAGATGTGGGCTGAATTGCATCTTGCAATTAAGCATCAACTCCTGGTCCCATATGTGAAAAATTAGGGCTGAGAACAACCCCCACCAAACAAAAGATTCGGTCCAATCTGGTTCGAATGGGTATATGGTTTGATTTTTAATTCAAGAATATAGTTTGATATTAAATTACTGATACAAGACAGTCAAGAATCAGTAGGAGGGCTGTTCGTAGGACTGCTACCCTACAAAACAGAGGATGGTTCACAGTACGCAGTTTCCAAAACTGCAAATCGAAGATGGCCAAACCCTAATCTGCAAAATTCTCTTCCTTGCGCTTTCTGCTTCTTCTCTGAATGGAATAAAATAGAAAACCTATTTTCTATTAATATTACATCAGAATTGAATTCCTATACATTCCATCTAAAGATTAAAAAAAATTAATTACAGACCAAGAATGAATAGAATAGCAGTGCGTAGTTTTCTTGCGCCATTAAAGAATTCGATCTCCACCGTACGAACAACCCAAAAATCAAGAAAAATATATAGAAGTTCTAAGTATAAATCAGATTTATAAATATTTAATTTCAGATCAATCGCCCAAAATCTAGGAGCCAATTCCTTGAAAACACTAACTGCGCAAATCAGGTAGAACCTGGCTTAATTTTGGTTCAAGATTTGAACCTGGCTCTGATACCACTGAAGGGATGAGAGATCCATCATATGGATGGCCGAACACTGTAGGAAGGTTGGGCGAAATTTCAAAAATTTCTCTCTCTCCCATGTGGGAATCACATTCCTTATTTTAGAAAACTGCATTTTTAAGGATCAATCTTGAAACCAAACTGGACCGGATCTGAAACCAAAAGGGAGTGGAGGGATATACTTGATACGAAGTAATAATAACCCCCAATGAAGGTGTTGACACCAAAGGAAAAATCCAAAGACTACTTCCACCGAAGATGACACGGTGCAGGATGAAGCAGAATCGGGAGGATGGCTCTTCAGCAAGAACCAAATTCTTCAACAAGAATGTGATGGATGACTGGTGAGCACGACTTTAGATTACCTTTTCTACCAAAAGGTAATATCAAGAACCTTTCTTGATCTTTCCCACAGGTGGAGATCAAACTGGTATAGCGGAAAGAGCAGGAGAGAAGAAGACAGTGCGGTCAAACTGTGTTGTCTCTCTCTAGAATTAAGCAGTCTGTAAGATGATCTGGAGGTTCACCCTGCTCTTCTATTTATAGCTTTAAAAAGAGGTTCTCCTAATCCCATTAGGAGTTTCCTAATCCAATTTTTTTTATTTGGATTTGGATTCTCTTTATGAGATAAGGATAATCCCTTATCTTATCTGCAGATAAAGATCAATCTTCCTAATCTAATTAGGAGTTTCCTGATCCAAATATTTATTTGGATCTAGACTCTTTGAGTGGATAGGGAAAATCTCTTATCCTATATGCTGATCTAAATCTCAAAACCTCCCTCTTCTAATTAATCTCATTAAGCCAGTTTGAATTGGGCTTTAGGCCCATTAAGTCTATCTGCTCACTAGCCCCTCAATCTACTGCCCAGTTGGTTATCCTTGTATGGCATGGGACCCAAACATTGATCTACACATCAGCCACATGGGTTCAGTCCAGCCTTTGTTACAAAGCCTGGCCGAATTCACTATAGGAGGCTGAGATCCCCTGAGTCCATCACCATGGGATCTTAATTGGCCCAACATTTACACTAAATGGTTCTTGGGTCAAGCCATCTTATAAAAACCCAAGGACTGCGGGCAGATGTAAGATTATCCCATCAGATATTACCCTCAATGTTACACTCAACCTCTCAGCCCATAATGATCAAACATTGCCCGATAAGAGATGACCTCTCCCTCGGCTGCAAGGTACAGTGCTGCATTCTCTATTCACATGGATCTCGAGAATTAAAACCTTTTGCAAACTTTTTGAAACCATCATATATATATATATGTTTATTTCTCTATAAATATATTTTGCAAAACAAATTTCAACAATTGAAATCAACTACCAGCAGTTTAGGTTTCCATCAAAGAGAGTGCATCCCCGATCATTCACTTTGTCCGACAAAGGGCTGATCCTGTCACTATGATCTCCCACTCAAATGGATTCTCGAACTGTTCCAACATACCCGGGTTTTGACCCCCTCTAAGGATCTCACTGATTAGCATATCTAAGACAACCTAATCCAACACCTAGTGTAGTATCATAATCGAGTCTAGGGGTCAGGTGTAACATTCCAATTTTGCCCATCTATCTCCAAGGTCTAGGGCAATTCTGGAATTCTGGTCTAGTTCTGGGTTTCAAGAAAACCAACACTCCATGTACCTCATATCTCACCCTAACAGTTGAGACAAGCCACCCCAACCAACTTGGCAGCACATTGGTGTCAGCCTTGGCAGGATAGATCTCCCTCGATCTATCCAATGGCTATGAAGATTCTAATCTAACGTGAGTCTCATATGTGGCTGATGTGTAGATCAATGTTTGGGTCCCATGCTATACAAAGAGAGCCAACTGGGTAGCAGGTTAAGGGGTAAGTGAGCACATAAGCTTAATGGGCCTAAAGCCCAATTCGAACTGGGCTTAAGTTAGTTAATTAAAAGGAGGCAAGATAGGATTTATAATTTGATTAGGATTAGCTAAAGGATAAGGTAAGTCTTATCCATTCAAGAGTCCAGATGCAAATATCAGATTTGGATTAAGGAACTCTCTCCTAATTAGATTAGGAGGCTGATCCTGAGAAGGCTATAAATAAAGGGGGTGAATTCCTCAGTTACACAACATAGCAACCTGCAAAATTCTCTCTTATTCTTGCCATCCCTACCTTGTTCGATCTCCTCTTGAGGAATTGATCAAGAAAGGTTCCTGATACTATTTCTTAGCTGAAGAAACAATTTGAAGTAATGCTCACCAGCCCCTGTTCAATTCTTGTTGAATGATCCTCGTTCTTGCTGAAGAGCCATCCTGTTGATCTTGCTTCAATACACACTATGTCATCTTTGGTGGAAGCGGTTTTGGTATTCTCCTTGGGCGTGAACACCGTCATTGAGAGTTACTACTATTTCGTATCAGGTATATCCCTCTCCTCTCTTTTGGTTTCAGATCTGGTCCAGTTTTGGATTCAAGAATGATCATTGAAAATGCAGTTTTCTAAAATAGGGAATGCTATTCCTAGATGAGAGAGAAAATTTTTTGAATTTTTGCCCAACCTTCCTGTTGGGTTCATCCATCCATATGATGGATCTCTCATCCCTTTAGGAAAGGCCATTAAGGAGTTAAGCATCTATAGCTTTGGAGTTGTTTACTTTAGAAATTGTATATAGGAACAATGCCCAAAATATTGTAACATATTTGTGCTATTATGTGATGGTATCTGTAGGTACATGTTGATCACCACGACTGTAGTAGCATAGAAGATTCTAAACCAATGCCACAAAGGCACCCATGATGAGTCTAGGACTCAACATAAACTCGCGATGTGCTCTAAGTCTGCACAAGCTTGCGATAAACTCAGAACCTAAAATGAACCTACGATGAACATAAAGCCATCACGAGGCTGCGATGAGCTTAGATTCATCGCATACGCACAATGAGCATTGGCCACCACAAACCTGCAATGAGCTCAGAGCCTTCACAAACCTGCGATGAGCTCAAGTCCATTGCAAGTTAGAAACGAGTGGGAAAACATGTGCTTCACTATTTGTGTGCGTGACAAAACACCCAGTAAGATTAGAAAAGACATGTGAGACAAGTATTGATGTCATTCATGACACATCGGTCTAAGAGACTCACAAAAGGAAGTAGCACACATGTATTATGAGAATCCTCAAACAAATAGAAACCTCATCCTTGAGATATCTCATAAGACACATGATGAAATCCTAGCGGTGTTCCTTGACAACTGACACCGAATAAAAGATTCCCTTTCCTAGTGGGAATCAAACACTTTACCTCCTTCCTTTTGAGAGCTCGTGATCTTCACTATAAAAGGAGGACCAAGTCATAATGAGGGAGGACATTCTGTTCTCTATAGCCTTTAGCCTACCCTTTTCCCTCAGCTTTCCTTCGTCCTTAAAGGAGATCCTTGTACGTAACCTTACCACCACACTCACATTAGAATCTCTGATTCTTCCTTGATCACGAAAGATGGCTGCCCATAGAATCAACCTTTCTACCACCCTTGAAGAGTAGATCAATGAGTAGGAAAACATCAGCCTGGAAACCGAAGACTAGGCTGGACAGGAGTCAGTCGATCAAGTTGACATTGAGATCCTTTATAGCAAGGTGTATGAGTTTGAGTCTCATTTCAACCACATGGAATAAATGCAGAACGAGATGAGAAGCACCCTACAGCTACTTCTCCAAAAGTCGTTCGCGACTGAACAATCACCAACCACTACCATCTACCCTTCTGCCTCCATCCCTACTAGTCACCATCCCACTAACCTGAATCCTAGCATGAAAGAACACCCAGCCATAGCCAATCTTGTGCCTACACAAGATACGTTACAAAGATACCGCTTTTCCACTGTTGAACAACCTCGTGTCACCCCACAAACCAACCTAGTGACGGAAGCACCAATCAGCCGTGATAAACTAAAGGAGTATTTCCAAGGCTTGATGGTTGAGGGCTAAAATAGAGCCGAAGGCTTGATCGAATCCTAAACAAACCTTGCCCCATTGGTTACGTCCCGCCTCAGCAATGGCTGTAGTATCATGGGCAGAAAGGGAGCCCATAGGAGATTGTGAATAAGTTCGAGGATGCCTTGGGGTTGTTTGCTTTGGATGGAGACTTGAAGGTTAGAGAGTTTTCCAAATCATTGATTGGACCTGTATACACTTGGCTCGTCAATCTGACCGCAGGTAGCATAGACTCATGGGCAGAATTGGTGAAGAGATTCTTATCCAAATGGTTCACTTTGGAGTGGAGATTGACAATGGTAGACTTGCGCAACATAGAGAAAGCCACAGGCAAGGACCTCTTGGCTTATGTCATGAGGTTCTAAAAATTGATTTATGCGGTTTTTAATGAGAATGTCACTGAGAAGAGTTTTGTAGAACAATGCGTGCAAGGTATGCAACCAGCCTACAGAAGGTCGAATGACTTTTTAAAGTAGGCTTCATCAAGCCCATTGCTCACCCATAGTGGTTAGCCAATGTGGTTCCAATCAAAAGGAAGAATGGAAAACAAAGGTTAGTATCTAGATCCTAGTACATTAGTTCACAACCATTAGAACGAAATCAATATTCTGACTTTTCCCACCCCTACCCTAGGTGTTGTATCGACTTCAGGACCTAGACAAGGCTTGCCCCAAAGACAAGTTCCCATTTCCAAATATGGATATCCTCATCGACTCAATAGCTGGGAACCAGTTGTTCTCCTTCCTAGATGCCTGCAGTAGGTATAATTACACACACACACACACACACACACACACACACACACATATATATATATGGACCCTGTAAATGTTAGACAGTTTTGTATGCCCTTAGCTTCAATCTGATTTGATGTACTTTTGACATTTAGTGTAAATAAATAAAGTGCATGTTTGATTCATGTTGTTTCGTTTTATTCTGTGTAAGACCCTAAAATTGGACACTTATTGAGACTCGTGTTAGTTTTAAATGTTCACAGCCATTGGATAAGTCTGGGGAGATTTATCCTGCCAAGGCTGATACTGGTGTGCCACCAAGTGTTGGGATGGCTTGTCTCGGCCACTAGGGTAAGACCCAAGGTACATGTAGTATGGGATTGCTTGAATCCTTGAACCGGACCGGATTTCCAGTATTGGCATGGACCTTGGAGACAGATGGGAAAAACTGGAAAGTTACACATGACCCCTAGACTCGATTATGATACTACACTAGGTGTCAGATCGGGTTGTCTTTGATATACCAATCAGTGAGATCCTTAGCGGGGGTGAAAACCTGGGCATGTTGGGGCAGTTTGTGAATTCATCTGAGTAGGTGATCATAGTGACAGGATCAGCCCCTTTGTCAGACATAGGTAATCATCGGGAATGCACTCTTTCTAATGGAAACAAAATTGCTGGCATTTGATTTCAATCGTTGCAATTTTGTTTTGCAAAATTTATATTTGATATATATATATACGGTTTCAAAATGTTTACAAAGGGTTTTAAATCCCGCGATCCACGTAAGTAGAGAGCGCAACACTGTTCCTTGCAGCCAAGGGAGAGGTCCTCTCGTGTCGGACAATGCTTGATCATTGTGGGCTAAGAGGTTAAGTGTAAGGCCATTTAGGATAATACCTGATGGGCTAATCTTGCACCTGCCCACAGTCCCTGGGTTTTTATAAGATGGCTTGGCCCAGGGACCACTTAATGTAAGTGTTGGGCCCATAGGGTTTATATGATGGGCTCAGGGGTTCGGAAAGTTACACCTGACCCCTAAACTCGATTATGACATTTCACTAGGTGTCGGATCGGGCTGTCTTTGATATGCCGATCAGTGAGATCCTTAGCGGGGATCAAACCTGGGTATGTTGGGACAGTCTAAGAATTCATCTGAGTGGGTGATCGTAGTGACAGGATCAGCCCCTTTGTCGGACAAAGGTAATGATCGGGAAGACACTCTCTCTGATGGAAACCAAACTGCCGGCAGTTGATTTCAATCGTTGGAATTTTGTTTTGCAAAATTAATATATATTTGTACGGTTTCAAAATGTTTGCAAATGGTTTTAATTCCCGGGATCCATGTGAGTGGAGAGTGCGGCACTGTTCCTTGCAGCCAAGGGAGAGGTCCTCTCTTGTCGGGCAGTGCTTGATCATTAAGGGCTGAGAGGTTAAGTGTAAGACCATTTAGGATAGTACCTGATGAGCTAATCTTATACCTGCCCACAGTCCCTGGGTTTTTATAAGATGGTTTGGCCCAGGGACCACTTAGTGTAAGTGTTGGGCCCATAGGGTCCATGTGATGGGCTCAGGGGTTCATTGGGCTTCTCAGTGAATTCGGCTAGGCCATGTAATAAAGGATGAGCTGAACCCATGTGGCTGGTGTGTTGATCAATGCTTGGGTCCCACGCCATACAAAGAAGCCCAATTGGGCAGCAGATTGGAAACCAATTGAGCATTGATTATTAAATGGGCCAAAAGCCCATTTTGAACTGGGCTGATATGATCACCCACTTAAGGGGTGGATCTGAGATTAAGGATAGCAAAAGGATTGGGCCTTTAACCTAATCCACTATGGGAGACCAAATTCAAATCAGATTTGAATGTGGTAATCTCCTTCTAAGATCAGGAGTTATCTAACCTAATCTACAGATAGGATTAAGATCATGCCCTATCTAGATGCTGATTTGGATTGGGATTTCTTAATCAAGAAGAAAAGAGGAGAAACCCTAAGAGAGAGACAACAGAATTCGAACCTAGGGTTTTTGAGCAAGAAATCATCTTGCGAATTGAGATAGGATCTCATACACACTCTAGAGAGAAGAGAAGCATTATTGGCCATCTTCATCTCAGGAATTCTACTCTAGCTGCCGCCATTATCTTAATAGATTCGATCTTTGAAGAAAAGAAATCAAGAAATCAGTTCTTGATATCAGTTTTATAGAAAGAACTGAAAAGATTCGGTGCTCAGTGTTTCCAGAGGATTCTTGTGAAGGATTCAGTGTGTAGGACGCACTCTATTGGTTCCGTTCCGCACATTGCTGTGTCATTTTTAGTAGGAGCGGATCTTGGTGTCCTCTTTGGGCGTGAACACCAACTTTGGGAGATACTACTTCTTTGGATCAGGTATAATTCCCCCCTTGCCTTTTGGTTCAGATCTTGTTCGATTATGGTTGAAGTAGGATCCTTGAATTTTGTATTCAAAATTCAGGGAATATGATTCCTAGTTGGAAGAAGGTAGGAAATTTTCTTGAAATTCGGCCACCCATTCTGCAACCCTTTTGGCGTCCATACGATGGATCCTACAATTCTTTCAGTGGTATCAGAGCCAGGTTTGAATCTTGAACCAAGATTTGCGTAGATTATTTTCTTTTTCCAAGAAATTGTTTCTTGTTGAGGGCGAATGATCTAAAATTAATTTTTATTAAATCTAAAATTTATTTAGAATAGAACTGTTCTTTATTTATTTTTGATTTAGTGGACTGTTCGAACCAGGAGATCGAAGTACAGATTCGGCGCAGATGGTCTACGCGATTCTTCCTTTTATTATTCATTCAATTCGGTCTGTAAAATAATTATTTTTATTTTTTTTATAAAATGAATGTATAGGATTTGATCAAGAATGTAATTAATTAATAGAAATAGGATTTCTATATTTTTTTTTTATTTTCTTGATTGAAGAAGATGACGACGCTGGAGATTTGCAGATGGAGAGATCGCTTTTTGCGATTTGCAGTTCATTAAACAGCAACCCTAGTAATTAACCTTTGTTTTGCAGGTGGTGCGAACAATCCATATTTGATTTATCTTTTTCTAAAATCAAATTATTATTTTCAGATCTTTCATGAATTAACTCTTGAATTGAAAATCAGTTTCAGACAATTTCGGACTAGATTGGATCAAAACTATTTGGATCGAATCTAGGGTTCGAAGGGACTGTTTTCAGCCTATTTTTCCTCACACTTGCTGTTCCAAATCTGATATTTAATTGCGGGGATTAATTTGGCCCACCTGTAATGCCCAATTTTAAAGGGTTAAAACTGCAAAAGTCCACTCTTGTAAGAAAAGCTAAATGGGTCGAACTGCTAACTGTGATTCAGCCCATATACCTAGACAACATTAATAGTTAATGTTATGATTTAAATGGGCTGGTTAATGGGCTTTACAGTAATTATTTTGATTGGATCAATTTCTTCCATTGCATGTGATGTGTGGATGTATGATGTGCTGTGACCATGAGTCATAAGCGCTTGGCTCATGATGAATCGTTATTGGCTCTTACGCACACCATGGTTGAATGCACATCATTGCCATGGTGTCCCATAAGGTCATTGGATGACCCCTCCTTACTTGGTGGGCCCCATAACCTTGAAAAGGGACGCATGCGGAAACCCTAGCCGTTTAAGGCCCACCAGAAATTTGACTTTATGAAAGTCATTGGGAGCCACTTTGGTTTGACCTAAATTAGAACTTGAGTGTAATTTTGTTCCCTCCAGTACATATGAGTGCATGTGATAGGGAGATCCATATGATGGACTCTCTAAAGGCCTTCCATCATTAGCACAATGATGGGTCCTTTAGTAATGAGGAAACACACCATAAAATTGGGCTATCCATTTGCTGTTGGATCTGTCAGAGTGTTTCATGAGATGATAGGGGCACTATAGACCGATGTGGGAGGGGCTTCACCAGAAAATGGGAACCCTCTCACGGTACAGTGGCTTAATCTGAATATGATGGGTGAGCATTCACTGGACAGAAATTGTTTTCTGAAAATGGCTCTGAACCTTGTCTGACAGAGGCCAAAAGGAAACTCATACGATGAGTGGATATGATCCGCCACAGAAAGGTGGTGGGGTTTTGCAGCTGAAATAGTTGGCTTCACGCACCACCCTATGTGATTTCCCACATTTGCGGAGACATTTCGCCATCTCCATCACTGAGATAGGGGGAAATCTCAGAGATGAACAAATGGGAATGGAACATAGATTAAAAGCCGTATCTATGTTGGTTGCATGAATCAAACTAAGGTTGTGGACTAACGTCTTTGCTATTTTATCAGAAAATGGCAAAGGGTCAATTCGCAAAGCTTCTAGACGATGATAAGCGTAAGGGCCCAAACTATGCCGACTGGTACAAAAATCTTATGCTGGTCCTAACTTCCAAAAATTAGATAAGGTAGTGAAATATCCTGCCCCGGAGCGTCCGAGTGATAGGGCTTCTGAGGCCCGAAGGAGGGAATACCAAGATTGGGAGGATAAAAACTCCCTAGCCCGCTGCTTTGTCATTGCCTCACTAGACAACTCAATATAGAGGCAAGTTCATCAGATCGAACTAGCCAAGGATATACAGGATAGTCTAAAGACAATGTAGGAAGAGTAGAATCATTCTACTCGACAGAAGGTCTTGAAACTGTTCATGATCGCGCAGATGTCCAAAGGGCAGAAAGTTCATGACCATTGTCTTTGGATGATGGGATACATTAATGAACTCGAAGCCCTTGGATTTGGACTAGATCTTGGCACGCAACTAGATGCCATCCTGAATTCTTTGCCCTCTTCCTTCAATGCGTTCACAATGAACTATAACATGAACAAGCTGAATGTCATCGTCCAAGAACTCAACAATATGTTGCAGAGGGCCGAGGAATTACTAAAGAAGGATGAGCTTGTGTTTATGCTTGCTGAATCTAATAAATCAGGCAAGAAAAAGAGAAAGACAAAGAAGCCCCAGAAGAAAGCTACCAAGCCCAAAAAGCAAAAGAAGAACAAGGCATCTATTGTCTATCACTTCTGTAAATAGATCAGCCAATGAAAGATGAACTGTCCTGCCTACCTGGAATCTAAGAAAGGTAACGTCGAAACTTGTGTCATAGAAACTAATATGTTAGTGACTTCTGTGTCCTGGTGTGTTGACTCCAGGGCTTCAACTCATGTGTGTAATTCACTACAGGGGTTCAAAGTTAGCAGAACGCTGAGTGAAGGAGAAGTGACACTATTCTTGGGAACGACTGCAAGTGTTGCAGCTACGACAATAGGAATCGTAGAATTAGTCTTTAGAGAAGGAGTGCTTGTACTTAAAAATTGTCTTTATGTACAAAACTTGAGAAGAAATTTAATTTCTGTTTCTAAACTGTGTGCTGATGGATATACTGTTTATTTTAGTAATATGATTTTTGTTAAACGGAATAATAAATTCATCGCATGCGGGGAACTAGAGAACAGTCTCTATGTTCTGCATTCTTCTCTGGAAACTAACTTGACCGAAACTACGTCGATCAAAAACTGGTAAAGGATGGTCCTTTGGATTTTCTAACCGTAGAAAATCTTCTCACTTGTGAGCCTTGCCTCCAAGGTAAGATGACTAAGCGGCCATTTAACGGTAAGCCTGAAAGATGTGTAGGCACACTTGACTTAATACATACTGATGTATGTGGTCCCCTGAGTGTTAGGACCCGTAACCAACACGTGTATTTCATTACATTTACTGATGATTATTCTCGGTATGGTTACGTGTTTCCAATGAGACATAAGTCTGAATCCTTTGAAAGGTTCAAAGAGTTCAGACAGGAAGTCGAGAAACACTCAGGGAGAGAAATTAAGGCCCTTCGATCGGATCGAGGTGGCGAGTATCTCTCTGTCGAATTCAGGGACTACTTGAAGGTCAACGGAATAGTGTCACAATTAGCACCTCCTGCTACACCTCAACTTAACGGTGTTTCAAAGAGGAGGAATAGGACCTTGTTGGACATTGTCCGGTCACTTCTTATATGCTCGGAATTACCCACACCCATTTGGGGATATGCATTAGAGACTGCTATGTACGTTCTGAATCGGGTTCCAACCAAATCGGTTCTGAAAACTCCATATGAATTCTGGACCAGAAGGAAGCCAAGTGTAAGACACTTGAAGATTTTGGGTTGTCCTGCACACGTTAAAAGAACGAGTGCGGACAAGTTGGAATCCAAGACCAGCAGTTGCCTATTTATAGGCTACCCAAAAGATTCAGTGGGTTATATATTCTATGACCCAAGTGAGCAGAAAGTGTTATGCAGTCAAAATGCCAAGTTCTTAGAGATGGATTATATCCTGGACACCCATCGTCAAGAAATAGTCCTTAATAAGCAGAGCTCAGGAGCAGTGGGAGATGTCCCACATGTTTCTGGTAGTAACCAACCTAGAAGATTCACTCGGGTATCCTGGCCACCGGTCAGATATGGTTATGACCTGGATAGTTACCTGGGGGAAGCCTTGACTAGTGAGGAGGATCCCATGACTTATGCGGAGGCTATGTTAGACATAGATTCCCAGAAGTGGATGGAGGCCATGAGAGCCGAGATGGACTCGATGGAGGCCAATGGAGTCTGGACTCTAGTAGATATGTCCTCTGGGGTAAAAGCAATTGGTTGCAAGTGAATCTATAAGAGGAAGAAGAGCCCCGATGGCAGAATTGAGACCTACAAAGCTCGTCTAGTGGCAAAAGGGTACACTCAGAAAGAAGGCATCGACTATGAGGAAACCTTTTTGCCCGTGGCCATGCTTAAATCGATTAGGATCCTGCTAGCTGTAGCAGCGTACCATGACTATGAGATTTGGCAGATGGATGTCAAAACCGCGCTCCTGAATGGAGATCTTAGTGAAGATATCTACATGCAACAGCCACAAGGCTTCATTGCTGCTGGTCAGGAACACATGTCCATATATGGAATTAAGTGGGCTTCTAGGAGTTGGAACGTATGTTTTGATTTTGCCGTCAAAACGTTTGACTTTGAGCAGAATCCAGATGAACCCTGTGTTTACAGGAAGTCCAGTGGGGATAAGGTCTTCTTTTTGGTGTTGTACATGGACGATATCCTACTCATTGGGAATGATGTAGGAATATTGACTTCGGTCAAGGTATGGCTTTCGCAACAGTTCTCCATGAAAGATTTTGGAGAAGTTTCCTATATACTGGGTCTTTGACTCTATAGAGATAGATCGAAGCGGATAATTCGATTATCCTAGGCTGCTTACATTGACAAGATTGTCAAAAGATATAGCATGGAGAACTCCAAGAAAGGAAACATTCATTTCAGGAACGGAGTCACTCTCTCCAAGAAGATGTCTACCAAGACTTTTGAGGAGATTGAGGGCATGAAAGGCATTCTCTATGCCTCATATGTGGGGAGCATCATGTATGCCATGCTGTGCACTTACCCTGATATTGCTCATGCGGTTAGTGTGGTAAGTAGATTCCAAGCCAACCCAGGGCAGGAGCATTGGATTGCTGTGAAGAAGATACTCAAATACCTTCGAAGGACAAAAGAGTTTTTTTGGTATTTGATGGTAGTTCACTACATGTTCTAGGGTATACTGATGCCGATTTCCAGTTGGATCCAGATGATAGAAAGTCTACATCTGGGAATGTTTTCATGATAGGATCGTGTGTTGTTTGCTGGAAAAGCAGCAAACAGGTGTCCACTGCAGATTTCACAACCGAGGCCGGGTACATTGCCGCAAGTGAAGCTGCCATGGAAGCCATGTGGATGAAGAAATTCATTCACGAATTGGGAGTGATTCCTTCCAGCACATCACCCATCCCGTTGTTGTGTGACAACATTGGAGCGATCGCCCAGGCTAAAGAGCTTCGAGCCCACTTGAAATCAAAGCACATTGAGAGGAAGTACCACGTACTACGGGAGATCATTGGTAGTGGGGACATCCTAATTCAGAAAGTAGCATCAACAGATAATGTGGCAGACCCATTGACTAAGCCACTGACACAGAATGTGTTTGAGAAACACGTGAAAAGTATGGGACTCCGGCTTGTACCAGATTGGACCTAAGTGCAAGTGGGAGTTGTTAGACAGTTTTGTATGCCCCTAGCTTCATTATCATTTGATATACTTTTGACATTTTGTGTAAATAAATAAAGTGCATGTTTGATTCATGTTGTTTGGTTTGATTCTGTGTAAGACCCTAAAACTGGACACTTATTGAGACTCGTGTTAGTTTTAAATGTTCATAGCCATTGGATAAGGCTGGGGAGATTTATCCAGCCAAGGCTGATACTAGTGTGCCGCTAAGTGTTGGGATGGCCTGTCTCGAACACAAGGGTAAGACCCAAGGCACATGCAGTGTGGAATTGTTCGAATCCTTGAACCGGACCAGATTTCCAGTATTGCACTGGACCTTGGAGACAAATGGACAAAACTGGAAAGTTACACTTGACCCCTAGACTCGATTATGATACTTCACTAGGTGTCGGATCGAGTTGTCTTTGATTTGCCAATCAGTGAGATCCTTAGCGGGGGTAAAAACCTGGGCATGTTGAGGCAGTCTAAGAATTCATTTGAGTGGGTGATCAAAGTGACAGTATTAACCCCTTTGTCGGACATAGGTAATGATCGAGAATGCATTCTCTCTGATAGAAGCCAAACTCCCGGCAGTTGATTTCAATCGTTGCAATTTTGTTTTGCAAAATTTATATTTGATATATATATATATGGTTTCAAAATGTTTGCAAATGGTTTTAATTCCCGGGATCCATTTGAGTAGAGAGTGCAACACTGTTCCTTGCAGCCGAGGGAGAGGTCCTCTCGTGTCGGGCAATGCTTGATCATTATGGGCTGAGAGGTTAAGTGTAAGGCCATTTAAGATAATACCTGATGGGCTAATCTTGCACCTGCCCACAGTCCCTGGGTTTTTATAAGATGGCTTGGCCCAGGGACCACTTATTGTACGTGTTGGGCCCATAGGGTCCATGTGATGGGTTAAGGGGTTCACTGGGCTTCTCAATGAATTCGCTAGGCCTTGTAATAAAGGCCAAGATGAACCCATGTGGCTGGTGTGTAGATCAATGCTTGGGTCCCACGCCATACAAAGAAGCCCAACTGAGTAGCAGATTGGAAACCAATTGAACACTGATTATTAAATGGGCCAAAAGCCCATTTCGAACTGGGTTGATATGATCACCCACTTAAGGGGATGATATGAGATTATGGTTAGCAAAAGGATTGGGCCATTAACATAATCCATTCTGGGAGACCAAATTCAAATCAGATTTGAATATGGTAATCTCCTGATAAGATCAGGAGTTATCTAACCTTATCTGCAGATAGGATTAAGATCATCCCCTATCCAGATGCTGATTTGGATTGGGATAACTCTTAATTAGGAGATTTCTTAATCAAGAAGAAAAGAGGCGAAACCCTAAGAGAGAGTCAACATAAGTCGAACCTAGGGTTTTTGAGCAAGAAATCATCCTGCGAATTGAGATAGGATCTCATACACACTCCCCATAACCCTGAGTCACAACTAAAAATTTATGGGATACAAAGTTGACCAAACTGTGATCCACCCATATGAGGTAAAGGTGAAAGCCGTCCTAGATCTACCTCCCCTAAACACTGAGTCACGACTTAAAAACCTTCCTTGGAAAATTCTCCTACCTTAGAAGGTTTGTCCCCGGCCTGACACATGTAGCAATGCCCCTACTAAAGTTGACCAAAAAGTCTTCTAAGTATAAATGGTCAACTGAACATCAAAATACCTTCAACCAGTTAAAACAAACTTTGTCCAAAGCCCCAACTATGTTACCACGAAAGAGTGGTTGAGAGTTTAAGGTGTACATAGCATCAAACTCAGAGGTCGTAGGATGTCTGTTAGCCCAGGAAAATGATGAGGAAGTTGAGTGTCTGATATACTATGCCAGTAGAACATTGAAGCCGAAAGAAAAAAAACTACTCCCATATGGAGCAACAGTGTTTGGCATTAGTATTTGCCACACAGAAGTTCAAACGCTACATCATAGGACAAAAGGTGATGTTGATTGCTAGGAGCGATCCAATCAAATACTTCATAGACAGGCCTTCACTCTCAGTGAGACTTGTGAAGTGGATGGTGCAACTAAACGAGTATAGCATTGAGTACACCCAGCCAAAGGCAATTAAGTGCCAATCAGTCGCATACCTCCTAGCTGCCTTCCCTATCGATGACAACTTCCCCATCTCTGAAGAGGTACCCAGAGAACTACTCATCATCGTAGTAGTGGAAGATGGCGAGTGGATTCAGACCTTCAATAGGAGCAGTACAAACACCTCCACAGGAACCAGAGTCACATTGACTTCACCTGTTGGAGATACTTCATCCTATTCCTTCAAATTGTAGTTCCCCTATTCAAACAACATAGCAGCATACGGGGCACTAGTATTGGGCCTAATAGTAGCTGGAGACTTCAGAGTGAAGAAGGTAAAAGTAATAGGGGATTCTAAACTAGTAATTGGGCAGATGGATGGCAGCACAACCTTGAAGGAGTTGATGATCTTGCCATATAGGACACTGATCCAAAGATTAACTAGCGACCTATAAGTAACTTATGAGCACCAGAACAGAGTCAAAAATAGATATGCCGATGCATTAGCCACACTGGGATCCAAAATACAGCCAAGTGAGAACCCAATCAATATAACAATCTAGATGCACTGTGAACCATCGACAGAAAGATTGGGACACTGGGTCGAAACAAAAGTTGACATAAAAGAGGATGATTGGACACATAGTATCACACAAAAACTGAGTAACCCAATATAGGCGATGTAGGATAACAAAATCTTACTATGGTTCCAACTAGTGAGTGGAGTTTTATACCATAGAATAGCAAATGAAGTTAGGGCAAGATGCTTAGGGCCCAAAGAGGCAAAAGTAGTCTTGAACGAAACTCATTAAACATACTGTGTTGATGTGACTGCAACACTTTATAGGAGACTACCAAGGTTGGAGTATTATTGGCCAGAGATGAAAGTAGATGTGGCTAAAAGGCAAACCAATTATGAAAAGTATATACCAGAGGCAAACAAGAATGAATGCCTCACAGTAGGTGATGCGGATTAGAGAAACATGTAGATAGATTACATTGAAAAAACACCATGCCAGTCAACCCAACTTTGAGAAGAAAACTCTTAGCGAAATCCAAAATGTTCTTCCTACATGATGAAGTACTGTACAGAGAATTTTACACAAGAAAACCTCTATGCTACTTAATCGATTAGGAAATAGAAGAAGCATTAGATGCAACCCATAGTTATGAACCAGCTCCACACCAAGGATAAATGGCCTTACACAACCACATCTTGCACTTAGGCTTCTATTGGCCTATAATGCTAGAAGGTACCCAAAAGCATGTACAATCGTGCCATAGGTGCTAGGTACATGGCGAAAGGATACACCATCCAGACAATGACCTCCATCCCATCATCACACTATGGCCTTTCCATACCTAGGGGCACATCCACAACCTATTACCCGCAAGAGAATGGGCATGCAGAGGCAACGAACAAAACCTAGTTGAAGATGCTAAGCAAGATAGGGGCCGAGAACCAAAAGGATTGGGCAGAAAAGTTGTCCGAACCAAAAGTTTTCAGAAAAGTTATCCTAAGCAGGCGCGATGACATATACCCTTCTGCTAAGAAAGCCATGTTATACAGTGTATGCCCTTAGCTCCAATCAGATTGATGTATATTATGACATTTATTGTAAATGAATAAAGTACATATGTGATTCATGTTATAGTGGTATGTTTCTGTGTAATACCCTTAAACTGAACACATAATGAGACTCATGTTAGTTTAGAATGTTCACAGCCAGTGGGTTGATCTTGGGAGATCTATCCTGATAAAGCTAACACTGATGTGCCGCCAAGTTGGTTGGGGTGGCCTGTCTCAGCCGCCAGAGTGAGACCCGAGGTACATGCAGTGTAGGTTTAACTTGAAACCTTGAACCAAACTAGAATTCTAGTGTTTCCCTAGACCTTGGTGATAAATGGGCAAAACTGGAATGTTACACCTGACCCTTAGATTCGATTATGATACTACACTAGGTGTTGGACTGGGCTGTCTTCGATGTGCCAATCAGTGAGATCCTTAGAGAGGGTCAAATCCTAGGTATGTTGGGACAGTCTGAGAATTCATCTAAGTGGGTGATCATAGTGACATGATCGATCCCTTTGTCGGGCAAAGGTAATGCTAGGGGATGCATTCTCTCTGATGTAAACCAAAACTATCGGCACCTGATTTCGAGGGAGAGGTCCTCTCTTGTTGGGCAGTGTTTGATCATTATGGGCTAAGAGGTTAAGTGTGAGACCATTGAGGGTAATACCTAACGGGCTAATCTTGCATCTGCCCACAGTTCCTGGGTTTTTATAAGGTGGCTTGGCCCAGGGAACACTTAGTGTAAGTGTTGGGCCCATTAGGAGTCTATGTGAGGGGCTTCAGAGGGTTCACTATCTTTTCAGTGAATTTGTCCAGGCCTTGTAATAGAGGCTGAGCTGAACCCATGTGGCTGATGTGTAGATCAATGTTTAGGTCCCATACAAAGAAGCCCAACTAGGCAGTAGTATGGAAGCATTATGAGCACGTTGAATTATTGGGCCTAAATCCCATTTTGAACTTGCCAAATTTGACTAGTTAAATAAGGGGGCGGATCTAGGATTAAATTAGTAGATAGGATAGGGACTTATCCCAATCCACTAAGAGAGTCTAGATCTGAATATAGATTTGGATCTAAAAACCACCTAATGGGATAAGGAGAGAGCTGATCTAATCTACTGATAAGATAAGGTCTTATCCTTATCTCTTAAAGAGAACTCCTTATCCAAATATAGATTTGGATTAGGAAACTCCTAATGATATTAGGAGCTTTCTTTACGCCTATAAAAGGATGAGGGGGCAAAACATTCAGCCCATCCCAAATTCCAGAGATCAGATCTGAGTTTACACAGAGAGAAGACAACACTAGTGTGACTGCGCCATCTTCTCTTTGCATCCTCCTCTAGTTTCTTCATACTGCCAGTTCGATCTCCATTGTAGGAGTGATCAAGAAGAGTCTTGATATCAGTCTTTGGAGAAAGGCTGATTAGAAGTCGTGCTCACTGCCTCCATCGAATACTTGCTGAAGAATTTGGTTCGTTGGACGGGCCCTACTGATTCTACTCCATCATTCGCTGTGTCATCTTCAGTGGGAGCAGTCTTTGGAGTTTTTCTTTGGGAGTGAACACCTTCATTGGGAGATACTTATCTTCGTATCAGGTATATCCCTCTCCTACTGAATTTGTTCATATCTGGTTCGGTTCTTTGTTCAAGATTGATCCTTGAAAAGCGGTTTTCAAAAATAGGGAATGTGATTCCCAGATGGAAGAGAAAATTTTTTGAAATTTTGCCCAACCTACCTGCATGGTTCGGTCATCCATATGATGGATCTCTCATCCCTTCAGTGGTATTAGAGATTGAACCAGGTTCGATCTCTCGTCCCTTAGAAGGCATTCTACCCGATTTGTACAGATTAGGGTTTTTCAGGGAAATCGGTTCCCAGTTAAAGGGCGAATGATCTGAATTTAATTTTTATAAATCTGAAATTTTTTAGAACCGTTTTTTATTATTTTCTTGATTTATGGGCTGTTCGTACAAATGGAGATCAAAATCCTTTTGGCGTAGAAAATCTACGGTTTCATAGTTACTATTCATTTTGGTCTATAGTTAATTTTTAGACTAAATGTATAGGTATTCGATCTGATGTAATATTAATAGAAAAAATAGGGTTTTCCATTTTATTTTATTCATGATCGAAGTTGGCTGCGCAAAGGAGGAGATTTCGTAGATATGAAAATCGCTATCTGCGATTTGTAGTTTATGAAACTACAAACTGAGATCTGACATTCATTTTGCAGGTTGGAGTTGTGCGAACAACCCTGTGACTGATTCTTGTTTGTTCTTTGATCAGTAATTTAATTTAAGATCGTTTCTTGAATTAATTCATTAATTAAAAATCAACCCCTAGACCTATTCGTACTAGATTGGACCAAACTGGTTGGACCGAATCTGTGGTTCGATGGAGGCTGATTGTCAGCCCTAATTTCCCACTTATGGGTCAAGAGATTGATGGTTAATTAAGAGACTTAATTCGGCCCACACCTGTGTGGCTTAGTTTTTAGGTGTTATAACTGCAAAATCCCATTGATTTCAAGATAGCTATATGGGCCGAACTGCTAACTGCTATTCAGCCCATATACTTAGATAATATTAATTGGTAATATTATGGTTTAAAATGAGCTTTACAGATATTAGTTGGTTGGATCAATAGTATCCTTGCATGTGATGTATGGATGTGTGATGTGCAATGTTCATGGGCCATAAGTACTTGGTCCATGTAGATACGACAATGGCTATTGCGCACACCATGGCTGAAAGCACATCATTGCCATTGTGTCCCTAAAGATTACTGGATGATCTCCCTCAGTGGTGGGCCCCACACCCCTAAAAAGGATACGTGCAAAACCCTAGCCGTTTAGGGCCCACCTAAATCTGGCTTTATGGAAGTCAGTGGGAGCCACTTTGGTTTGGCTGAAATCAAACTAGGGCGTAACTTTTGTTCCCTCCTGAAATATGAGAGCATGTGATAGGGAGATTCATATGATGAACTCTCTAAAGGCCTTCCGTCGTTAGCATGAAGATGTGTCATTCAGTTATGAGGAGACACACCATAAAATTGGGCTATCCAAGTGCTGTTAAATCTGTTGGAGTGTTTCATAAGATGATAGGGGCATCATAGACCGATGTGGGAGGACCTCACCAGAAAATGGGAGACTATTACGGTAACTTGGCATTCACGAATATGATGGGTGAGCACTCACTAGACAGAAATGTTTAACCTAAAATGGCTCTGAAACTTGTTTGATAGAGGCCAAAGGGAAAGCTCATATGATGAGTGGATATGATTTTTCACAGAAAGGTGGTGGGGTTTTGTAGCTGAAACAATTGGCTCCATGCACCCTAAGTGGTTTCCCACATTTCCAGAGACAATTCGCAGTCTCCATCACCAAGATGGGTGGGAAATCTTAACGATGAATAAATGGGAATGGAACATAGATTAAAAGCCATATCTATGTAGATAACATGAATAGAATTAGGTTGTGGACTGATGTTTGCTCTTTTATCAGAAAATGGCAAATGGACAATTTGCAAAGCTTCTTGATGACAACAAGCTTAAGGGCCCAAACTATGCCGACTGGTATCATAACCTAATGCTGGTCTTGACCTCTGAAAAACTGGATAAGGTGGCTAAGAATCCTACCCCGGAACGTCCGGGAGATAGGGCTTTTGAGGCACGAAGAAGGGACTATTAGGAATGGGAGGCGAAAAACTCCCTCGCCCGTCGTTACATCATTTCCTCCCTCAACAATCCAATACAGAGGTAGTTCGATTTGATTGAGCTGGCAAAGGACATATTGGACAGTCTAAAGACAATGTATGAAGAGCAGAATCATTCTACTCAACAGAAGGTCTTCAAGCAGTTCATGACCGCACAGATGTCAAAGGGGCAACAAGTTCATGATCATTGTCTTCGGATGATGGGCTCTGATTCCACTGAAAGAATGGTAAGATCCATCATATGGATGCAAAAAAGGTTGCGAAATGGGTGGGCGAATTTGAAAAATTTCTTCCCATTTTTCCAACTGGGAATCATATACCCTAAATTTAGAATACAGTAATCAAGGATCTAACTTGAATCAAAACTGAACCATATCTGAACCACAAGAGAAATGAAGGGATATACCTGATCCGGAGAAGCAGTATCTCCCAAAGTTGGTGTTCACACCCAAAGAGAAATCCCAAGAATTGCTCCCACTGAAGATGACATAGCGATGATGGAGCAGAACCAACAGGGTTCATCCCACGAACCAGGTTCTTCTGAAGAACTAGATGGAAGTAGAAAGCACAACACGAAATCAAGAACATTTCTTGATCTCCCTTCACAGGGAACTCAAACTAGCAATTAGATGGCGACGGCTGCTGGAGGAGAAGACTAGAGAAGAAGATGGCAAACTGCTATTCCTCTTCTCTAGGGTTTCTGAGATCCTATCTCAAGTTGCAGTGTTAACTGCGAATTCCTTAGGGATCAAATTCTTGTAAATCGAAATAAGGGTTTTCTCCTCCCTATCTTAGTGATTAAGAAACCTCCTAATCACATTAGGAGTTATCCTAATCCAAATCTTTATTTGGATAAGAAGTCTTCTTAATCCTATCTGCAGATTATATCAACCCACTCCTGATCTTATCTGGAGATTACCAGATTCAAATCCTAATTTGAATCTGGTCTCCATGAGTGGATAGGGTCAAGACCCAATCATTTTTGGCTTAACCTAATCTTTGATCCGCCCCTTTAAGTGACTGATCAAATCAGCCCAATTCAAAATGGGCTTTAGGCCCAATAAGTATTAAGTGCTTAATAAGCTTCCAAACTGTTGCCCAGTTGGGCTTCTTTGTTTGGTGTGGGACCCAAGCATTGATCTACACATCAGCGACATGGGTTTGGCCTAGCCTCTGTTACAAGGCCTAGCCGAATTCATTGGAAAGCCCAGTGAACCTCTTGAGCCCATCACATGGACTCTATGGGCCCAACACTTACACTAAGTGGTCCCTGGGTCAAGCCATCTTATAAAAACCCAGGGGACTGTGGGCAGATGCAAGATTAGCCCATCAGGTATGACCCTAAATGGCCTTGCACTCAACCTCTCATCCCATAATGGTCAAACACTGTCCGACAAGAGAGGACCTCTCCCTCGGTTGCAAGGAACAATGTTGCACTCTCTGCTCATATGGATCCCGAGAATTAAAACCATTTGCAAATATTTTGAAACCGTATATATCTATATATCTTATATATAAATTTTGTAAAACAAAATTCCAACGATTGAAATCAACTACCGGCAATTTGGTTTCCATCCGAGAGGGTTTATCCCTGATCATTACCTTTGTCCGACAAAGGGGCTGATCCTGTCACTATGATCACCCACTCAAATGAATTCTCAGGCTGTCCCAACATGCCCAGGTTTTGGCCCCCACTAAGGATCTCACTGATTGGCATATCAAAGACAACCCAATCCGACACCCAGTGTATATCATAATCGAGTGTAGGGGTCAGGTGTAACTTTCCAGTTTTGCCCATCAATCTGCAAGGTCCAGGGCAATACTGGAAATCTGGTCTGGTTCAAAGATTCAAGTAATCCTACACTGCATGTTCTTCGTGTCTCACCTTGGCAGTTGAGAGTAGCCACCCCAACACTTGGCAGCACACCAGTGTAAGCCTTGATAGGATAAATCTCCCCAGACTTATCCAACAGCTGTGAACATTCTAAACTAACACAAGTCTCACTAAGTGTCCAGTTTAAGGGTCTTACACAGAAACATACAACACAACATAAATAAAACATGCATTTTTTTTCATTTATACTTAATTCTATGGTTCCTATCGCCTTAGCTGCCACACTTGCAGAAGTCCCCAAGTAAAGTGTCATTCTCCTTCACTCAGCCTTCTGTTTACTTTGAACCCTTGCAGTGAATTACACGCATGAGTTGAAGCCCCGGAGTCAACACACCAGGACACAGAAGCAACTAACAGATTAGTTTCTATGACACAAGTTATGAAATTACCTTTCTTAGATTCCAAGTAGGCAGGATAGTTCCTCTTCCAATGGCCAACCTGTTTGCAGAAGAGACACGCATCATATGCCTTGTCTTTCTTTTGCTTCTTAGATTTAGTGGTCTTTTTCTGGGGCTTCCTCTTTGCCCTCCTCTTTTTGTAAGATTTGCCAGTTTCAACAAGCACGGCTATCGGCTCATCCTTCCTAATCAGTTCTTTGACTCGTTGCAACATATTGCTGAGCTCTTGAACACTGACTTTCAACTTGTTCATATTATAGTTCATTATGAACAGATTGAAGGATGAAGGCAAGGAGTTAAGAATGGTGTCTATCTATGTGACCAGATCTAGCTCGGACCCAAGGGTCTCCTGCTCGTTTAGGTATCCCATCATTCGAAGATAATGGTCATGAACTTGCTGCCCCTTGGTCATCTGCGCGATCATGAACTGCTTCAGGACCTTTTGGCGAGTAGAACGGTTCTGCTCTTCATACATAGTATTTAGACTATCCAATATGTCTTCGGCGAGTTCGATTTGATTGAATTGCCTCTATATCGGATTATCGAAAGAGGCTATGATATAGTAGCTGGCTCGGGAGTTTTTCTCCTCCCACTCTTTGTAGTCCCTCCTGTGGGCTTCTGAAGCCCTGTCTCCCGGACGATCCGGTGTAGGATTCTTTGCCACTTTATCCAACTTTTTGGAAGTCAGGACCAACAAAAGGTTTCTGTACTAGTCAGCATAGTTTGGGCCCTTAAGCTTATTATCGTCGAGTTGCTTTGCAAATTGACCGTTTTCCATTTTCTGGTAAAACAACAAAGCGTTAGTCCACAACCTTAGTTTGATTCTTGTTATCTTGATAGATATGGATTTTAATCTACGTTCCATTTCCATTTGTTCATCTCTGATATTTCCCTCCTATCTCAGTGACGAAGATGATGAAATGTCTCTGGAAATGTGGGAAATCACTTAGGGTGCATGGAACCAACTGTTTCAGCTACATAACCCCACCACCTTTCTATGAAGTATCACATCCACTCATCGTATGAGTTTTCCCTTTGGCCTCTGTCAGACAAGGTTCATAGCCATTTTAGGGTAAACCTTTCTGTCCAGTGAATGTTCACCCATCATATTCTAGTTACGCCAAGCTATCATCTTATGAAACACTCTCACAAATCCAACAACAAATGGATAGCCCAATGTTATGGTTCGTTTCCTCATTACTAAAGGACCCGTCATCATGCTAATGACGGAAGGCCTTTAGAGAGTTCATTACATGAATCTCCCTATCACATGCACTCATATTTGCTGGAGGGAACAAAAATTACGCCCTAGTTAATTTAGGTCAAACCAAAGTGACTCCCACTGACTTTCATTAAGTCAGATTTCTGGTGGCACAATTCAGCTAGGGTTTCCGCACGTGACCCCTTTTAGGGTTGTGGGGCCCACCATGAAGGGAGGGGTCATCCAATGACCGTAAGAGACACCATGGAAATGATGCGCATTCTGCCATGGTGTGCGCAAGAGCCACTATCGTATCATCATGGGCCAAGTGGTTATGGCCCATGGTCGCAGCACATCAAACATCCATACATCACATGACATGGAAGAATTGATCCAATCAATCACTTGTTGTAAAGCCCATTGAAAGTCCATAATATTAACAATTAACATTATCTACGTATATGGGCTGAATAGTAGTTAGCAGTTCGGCCCATACAGCTTTCACGCAAAAAGTGGGCTTTTGTAGTTTTAACTCTTTTAAACTCGGCTTTACAGGTTGGGCCAAATTAATTCTTGCAATTAAACATCAGTTTCAGACCTGAAAGTGGGAGAAATCAGGTCTGAAAATAGTCTCCTTCGAACCCTAGATTCGGTCCAAGCAGTTTTGATTCAATCTGGTCCAAAACGGTCCCAAACTAATTTTCAATTCAAGAAAGATCTAAAATTAAAAATTCTGATTATAGACAATCACAAATCAGACATGGGACTGTTCATATCAAATCCACCTACAAAACAAAGGTTAGAATGCAAGGTTGTTGTTTCCTAAACTGCAAAACACAGATTGCGACAATGACATCTGCGAACCTCCAGCACCACCGTCAACTCCAATCAAGAAATAATAAAAAACTAAAAATCCTAAATTCTATTAATTAACTACAACTTGATTGAATCCTATACATTAAGTCTAGAAAAATAAAAAAAAAATTATTTACAGACCGAATGAATAGAAAACTGCAAAAAAAGTGCACAGACATTCTGCGTTGAATCTACATCTCGATCTCCTGGTACGAACAACCCAATAAATCAAGAAATAAATAAAGAACGATTCTAGATAAATTTCAGATTTAAAATTAATTTCAGATGAATTGACCTGCATCCAGAAACAAATTTTCTAGAAATAAAACAATCTACGCAAATCCGGGTAGAACACCTTCTGCCCAATTGCGGAGGCTCAGATATGATTTTATTTGATTCAAGATTCAAACCTAGGGCTCTGATACCACTAAAAGAATGGTAAAATCCATCATATGGATGCCAAAAAGGTTGCGGAATGGGTGGGCGAATTTCAAAAATTTCTTCCTATTTTTCCAATTGGGAATCATATACCCTGAATTTAGAATACAGTAATCAAGGATCTAACTTGAATCAAAACCAAACCAGATCTGAACCACAAGAGAAGGGAAGGGATATACCTGATCCAGAGAAGCAGTATCTCGCAACGTTGGTGTTCACGCCCAATGAGAAATCCCAAGAACTGCTCCCACTGAAGATGACATAGTGATGATGGAGCAGAACTAGGTTCTTCTGAAGAACTCGATGGAAGCAGAGAGCACAACACGAAATCAAGAACATTTCTTGATCTCCCTTCATATATAACTCGAACTGACAGTTAGATGGCGGCGACTGTTGGAGGAGAAGGCTGGAGAAGAAGATGGTGAACTACTATTCCTCTTCTCTAGGGTTTCTGAGATCCTATCTCAAGTTGCAGTGTTATTTGTGAATTCCCTAGGGATCGAATTCCTGTAATTCAAAATTAGGGTTTTCTCCTCCCTTTCTTAGTGATTAAGAAACCTCCTAATCCTATAAGTAGTTATCTTAATCCAAATCTGTATTTGGATAAAGATTCTTCTTAATCTTATCTGCAGATTAGATCAGCCCACTCCTGATCTTATCAGGAGATTTCCAGATTCAAATCCTAATTTGAATATGGTCTCCCTGAGTGGATAGGGTCAAGACCCAATCCTTTTTGGCTTAACCTAATCTTAGATCTGCCCCTTTAAGTGATTGATCAAATCAGCCCATTTTAAAATGGGCTTTAGGCCCAATAAGTAATAAGTGCTTAATAAGCTTCCAAACTGCTGACCAGTTGGGCTTTTTTGTCTAGTGTGGGACCCAAGCACAGATCTTCACATCAGCCAGATGGGTTCGGCCCTGCCTCTGTCACAAGGCCTTGCCGAATTCACTGGAAAGCCTGGTGAAACCCTTGAGACCATCACATGGATTCTGTGGGCCCAACATTTACACTAAGTGGTCCCTCGGTCAAGCGATCTTATAAAAACCCAGGGACTGTGGGCAGATGCAAGATTAGTCCATCAGGTATAAACCTAAATGGCCTTACACTCAACTTCTCAACCCATAATGATCAAACACTGCCTGACAAGAGAGGACCTTTCCCTCGGTTGTAAGAAACAGTGTTGCGCTCTCTGCTCATATGGATCCCAGGAATTAAAACCATTTGCAAACATTTTGAAACCGTATATATCTATATATCTTATATATAAATTTTGTAAAATAAAATTTCAACGATTAAAATCAACTATCGGCAGTTTGGTTTCCATCAGATACAGTGCATCCCCGATCATTACCTTTGTCCGACAAAGGGGCTGATCCTATCACTATGATCATCAACTCAGATGAATTCTCAGACTGTTCCAACATGCCTAGGTTTTGACCCCCGCTAAGGATCTCACTGATTGGCATATCAAAGACAGCCCAATCCGACACCTAGTGCAGTATCATAATCGAGTCTAGGGGTCAGGTGTAACTTTTCAATTTTTCCCATCAATCTCCAAGGTCCAAGGCATTGCTGGAAATTTGGTCCGGTTAAAAAATTCAAGTAATCCTACACTGCATGTGTTTCGGGTCTCATCGTGGCAGCTGAGACAGGCCACCCCACCACTTGGTAGCACACAAGTGTCGGCCTTGGCAGGATAAATCTCCCCAGACTTGTCCAACGGTTGTGAACATTCTAAACTTACACAGAAACATACCACATAACATGAATTAAACATGCACTTTATTCATTTACAAATGTCAAAAGTACATCAAAACCGATTGGAACTAAGGGCATACAAAACTGTCTAACATGAGCCTCTTGGATTCAGGCTGGATCATATGTCCCAAATAAACGCCATTCTCAACTCTTTGCCTCCATCCTTCAATCCGTTTATTATGAACTATAAAGCCCCAGAAGAAGGCCACCAAACCTAAGAAACATAGGAAAGACAAGGCATCAGATGCCTGTCACTTTTGTCAGCAGACCGGCCACTGGAAGAGGAACTATCCTCAATAACTGGAATCCATGAAAGGTAATTTCGTATGCTGTGTCATAGAAACCAATTTGTTGGTAACTTCTGCATCCTGGTGTATTGACTCCGGGGATTCGACTCATGCATGTAACTCTCTGCAGGGGTTCGAGGTAAGCAGAAGGCTGAGTGAAGGAGAGGTGACACTTTACTTGGGGACTTCTGCAAGTTTTGCAGCTGCAGCCATAGGAACTGCAGAATTAATTTTTAGAGAAGGATCTATTGTACTTAAAGATTGTCTTTTGGTTATGAATTTAAGAAGAAATTTGATTTTTGTCTTAAAACTGTGTGCGGATGTATATTTTGTCTTCTTTAGTGATACGATTACTACTAAAAGAAACAACATATTCATCGCATACGAACAACTATGGTCTTTATGTTCTCTATCCTTCTCTAGAAACTAACATAGCCGAAACTACATCGACTGATATCCCCAAGAAATGAATCCATGGTACAGTTAATCCAACATGCCTATGGAAATACCGATTTGGCCATATCAATTTTGCTCGTATCACAAGGTTGGTAAAGGATGGTCCTTTGGATTTTCTAATTGTAGAAGATCTTCCCACTTGTGATCCATGCCTTCAGGGTAAGATGACGAAACAACCATTTAACGGTAAGCCTGAAAGATGTATAGGCACATTTGACCTAATACATACTGATGTATGTAGTCCCCTGAGTGTTAGGACTCGTAACTAGCACGTGTATTTCGTTACATTTACTGATGATTATTCTCGGTATGGTTACGTGTACCTAATGAGACATAAGTCTGAATCCTTTGAAAAGTTCAAGGAGTTTAGACAAGAGGTCGAGAAACAGTTAGGGAGAGACATTAAGACCCTTCGATCAGATCAAGGTGGCGAGTATCTCTTTGACGAATTCAGGGACTACTTGAAGGTCAACGGGATAGTATCACAGTTGGCTCCTCCTGTTACACCACATCTTAGTGGTGTTTCAGAGAGGAGGAATAGGACTTTATTGGATATGGTCCAGTCACTTCTCGTACACTTAGAGTTACCCACATCCTTTTGGGGATACACATTAGAGAGTGCATTATACGTGCTGAATCGGGTTCCAACCAAATCGGTTCCAAATACTCTATATGAACTTTGGACCGAAAAGAAACCAAGTGTCAGACACTTGAAGATTTGGGGTTGTCCAGCGCATATAAAAAGTATGAGTGCGGAACCTGGACTCTAGTAGATCCACCCCCCGGGATAAAAGCAATTGGTTGTAAATGGATCTATAAGAGGAAGAAGGGCCCCGATGGTAAGGTTGAGACCTAAAAAGCACGTTTGGTGGCGAAAGGGTATACTCAAAAAGAGGGCATCAATTATGAGGAAACCTTTTCGCCGGTGGCCATGCTTAAATCCATTTGGATCCTGCTAGCTGTAGAATCATACCATGACTACGAGATTTGGCAAATGAATGTTAAAACCGTGTTCCTGAATGGAGATCTTACTGAAGATATCTATATGCAGCAACCACAAGGTTTCATAGTTGCGGGTCAGAAACACATGGTATGTAAATTAAATAGATCCATATATGGACTTAAGCAAGCTTCTAGGATTTGGAACATCCGGTTTGACTCTACTATCAAAAATTTTGACTTTGAGCAGAATCCGGATGAACCCTGTGTTTAGAAGAAGTCTAGTGGGGTTAAGGTTACGTTCCTGGTTTTGTATGTAGATGACATTCTACTCATTGGGAATGGCATAGGAATGTTGAGTACAGTGAAAGTGTGGCTTTCACAACAATTCTCCATGAAATCTTGGAGAAATCTCCTATATATTGGGACTTCGACTCTATAGAGATAGATCGAAGCAAATAATAGGATTATCCCAATCTGCTTACATTGACAAAATTGTCAAGAGATACAACATGGAGATACTATTTCTCCGTATCAGGTATATCCCTTTCCTTCTTCTGTTTACAGATCTAGTTTGGTCTATGGTTCAAGACTGATCTTTGAAAATGCAGATTATCTAAAATAGGGAATGTGATTCCCAGATGAGGGGAGAGGAAATTTTTGAAATTTTGCCCAACCTTCCTGCAGGGTTCGGCCATCCATATGATGGATCTCTAATCCTTCCAGTGGTATCAGAGCGTTGGTTCAATTCTTGACCCGAATTAATATAGATCTGAACCAACGCAAATGGGCAAAAGGCGTTCTACCCGATTTGCACAGATTAGGGTTTTTTTTGGAAAATTGTTTCCCAAATAAAGGGCGAATGGTTTGAAATTAAAATTTTTAAATCTGAATTTTATTTAGAATTGTTCTTTATAATTTTCTTGATTTATGGGTTGTTCGTACAACTAGAGATCGAGATCTTGATTGGCGCGGAAAACTGCGATTTGCAGTTTGTTGATTTATTCGTTACATTTGGTCTGTAAAATATGTATATTTTTTAATTTTTTAGACTGAATGTATAGGATTTGATATGATGTATTATTAGTAGAAATTTTAGAGATTCTGTTTTTATTATTTGTGGATCGAAGATGGCTGCGCAGGAAGGAGATTTCGCAGATGGGGATATCGCAATCTGCGATTTGTAGTTTATGAAACTGCATTCTGTGGTCTAACCTCTATTTTGCAAGATGTGATGTGCGAACTGCCCTCTTTGACTGATTCTTGCTTTTCTTTGATCAATATTTAATTTCAGATCATTTTCTTGGATTAAATCTTTAATTAAAGATCAAACCCTAGACCCATTTGAACCAGATTGGTCCAAACTGGTTGAACCAAATCTAGGGTTCGATGGAGGCTGATTGTCAGCCCTAATTTCCCACTGATGGGCCTAAGGATTGATAATTAATTAAGAGTTTAATTCGGCCCAACCTATAAGGCTCAATTTTAAATTGTTAAAACTGCTAAAAGCCCACTTTTGTAGGAAAGCTATACGGGCCGAACTGCTTAACCCTAATTCGGACCATATACCTAAATAATGTTAATTGTTAATGTAATGGATTAAAATGGGCTTTACAGATATTTAATGGATTTGATCAATTTATCCATGCATATGATGTATGGATGTGTGATGTGCAACGTTCATGAGCCATAAGTACTTGGCCAATGCTGATACACCAATGGCTCTTGCACACACCATGGATGAATGCACATCATTGCCATGGTGTCCCTAAAGATCATTGGATGATCTCCCTCAGTGGTAGGCCCCACACCTCCTGAAGAGGATATGTGCAGAACCCTAGCCGATTCGGGCCCACCGGAATTTGGCTTTATGAAAGTCAATGGGAGCCACTTTGGTTTGACCTAAATTGTGCTAGGGCGTATTCTTGTTCCCTCCAGCAATATGAGTGGATGTGATAGGGAGATTCATATGATGAACTCTCTAAAGGCCTTCCATCATTAGCATGAAGATGGGTCCTTTAGTAGTGAGCAAACGCACCAGAAAATGGGCTATCCATTTGAAGTTGGATTTGTCTGAGTGTTTCATAAGATGATAGGGGTGTCATAGACCGATGTGGGAGGGGCTTCACCAGAAAATGGGAACTCTCTCACGGTACCTTGGCATTCACGAATATGATGGGTGAACACTCACTGGATAGAAAGGTTTAACCTAAAATGGCTATGAACCTTGTCTAACAAAGGCCAAAGGGAAAGCTCATATGATGAGTGGATATGATCCTTTACAGAAATGTGGTGGGTTTTTGCAGCTGAAACAGTTGGCTCCATGCACCCTATGTGGTTTCCCACATTTCCAGAGACAAGTCACTGTCTCCGTCACTGAGATAGGAGGGAAATCTCAGAGATGAACTGGCGTGCTATCATAGGCACCTAAAAATAAAACATATACTCATAAGAATAAAATGTAGTAGTGCGAGAAAGGATCGTTCCCACACAGAGTATCTAACCTGAATTATGTGCTACGTGAATCAAAGATGGAGGGGGTTGTAAAGAAAACCAGATTTGAAAGAAAGAAAATCAGAATTAAAGAGAACAAAATTTAAATGGGAAGCAAGGCAATTTAGAGTGCTGTAATTAACCAAAAGAACAAATCTTGGTCTAGGATAACATTCACCTTTAGAATTACACTACTACTCATCGATGCAAAAATAAATCAATTCAGACTTTGAATATTCATCGTAGGAATTATTTCCTGCATCTTCCTATTATCAGTTAATCGGAAAACAAGCTATCCTCTTAACCCTTACTGCTGAACAACTCTTATTCAAAGGTCCAAGTTTTAAAGAAGCATATATAGAATATGGCATGACATTAATAGAAGCTCCTAAGTCTAACATGGCCTTCTCAATTCTAGTGTTATCTATCATGCAGGGGATAGTGAACATACCTAGATCCTTGCACTTTGTAGGGAGTTTTTTTTGAATAACTGCAGAAACATTCTCCCCTACTCTCACTTTTTTGCATCCTTTTAGTTTTTGTTTCCTCTTATGTGTGCACAATTCTTTAAGGAATTTGGCATAATGAGGTACTTGTTTAATAGCATCTAAGAGTGGAATGTTTACTTCGCATCTATGGAAAGTTTCATAAAATTATTTGAACTTACGCTTAGGTACTTCATCGTCATCGGGGACGATGTCTTTCTTCTTTCCTTGATTCGACGCTGCGGGGGCTGTCCTTGCTGGTGCCTCAACCTCTTTACTGCTTCTCAACACGATCACACTTGCATTTTCTTTTGGATTCACAACCATTTGAGAGGGTAATTTTCTCAAACTTTGTGCCTCTAACTGACTAATCGTTGTCGCCATTTGACCCATCTGATTATCCAGTCGTTGGATACTGGCCCTCGCCTCTTTTTGAAATTGTTTCATCTCCTGTTGAAATTGCAAATTGTTAGTAGCAAGAGATTTAACAATATCCTCCAAAGACATACTTGAATTAGAAGCTTGGGTTGGCTGCTGTCTAGGGGGTTGTGGCTGATATGGCTGAAAAGTTTGGCAGTTTTGTGGATTCCCATAGCTGAGATTGGGGTGATCCCTCCATCCCGGATTATACGTGTTTGAATAGGGATCACATTTCCTTTGCGGTTGCCCTGGAAAACCACCTGCCGCATTTACTTGCTCGACGGACTCCTCTTGAAGAGTTGGGCACATATTAGTTGGATGCCCTACTGTTGAACATATCCCACAAGCCTTCACCGTTTGCATGTTACCTATAGCCATTTGATGGACAAGAGAGGTCAGACTTGCAATTTATTGTTTTAGGGAAGAGATATTTACCTCATTAGCTTACTTTGCTGGAGGGTTGAGCCTATAGCCGAACTGTTGAGAGTTGGCCGCCATATTTGCAATCAGATTTCTTGCGGCCTCGGGGGTTTTATCCACTAAATCTCCTCCACTAGCAGCATCAATCATGCTCTTATCAGTGGGTTGATGTCCCTCATAAAAATATTGAATAAGTAGTTGTTCGCTGATTTGATGATGGGGACAGCTTGCACATAACTTCTTAAAGTGTTCCCAGTATTCATGTAGGGACTCCCTGTTGTATTGCCTTATTTCATAGATTTCTTTTCTAATATTGGCTACCCTTGAAGCTGGGAAGTACTTTTCTAGGAATAGCCTCTTCATCTCGTTCCATGTGGTAACACTCCCGGAGGGTAGAAAATAGAGCCAATCCTTAGCCGAATGCTTTAGAGAAAACGAGAAGGCTCTCAATTTGATTTGCTCTTCAGTTACCCCCATGGGTTTCATACTCGTGCATACCACATGCAACTCCTTCAAATGCTTGTGAGGATCCTCACCTGCAAGACCATGAAAAATGGGTAAGAGATGTATCAATCCAGATTTCAATTCAAAATTAAAATTAGCATCTAAAGCAGGAAAAGTTATGCATAAGGATTGCTGATTCAAATTTGGTGCAACCAACTCTTTTAGGGTTCAATTTCCGGCCATGATATCCTCTTCTCTCAAATCAGATCCGCTAATAGATAGAGAATCAAAGGCAGGATTGTTCTCCTCAGAATGACTCCGAGCTTCCCTTCTTAACCTGCACAAAGTCCCTTCTATTTTCGGATCGAACTGCAAATTACCTTTCTTAGAGTATCGAGTTACATGCATAAATTGAGGAAAACCTAATAAACCCTAAACGACATACCATAAAGCAATTAAAAATAATAAAAAAATACAAATAAAAATCTAGAATGATTAAATAAATAAGTATGAATAAATGAGAAAATAATCTATGCTAAAACACAAAAAATCAAAATGATCTATGGAAAAAGGGAATTTTTTTTCAAAAATTTCGAGAACTAAACAATGATCACGAGAAGCACAAAACTTATTAGAATACTCCCCAGCAATGGCGCCAAAATTTGGCGTGCTGTCGTAGGCACCCAAAAATAAAATCTATACTCGTGAGAATAAAATGTAGTAGTGCGAGTAAGGATCGTTCACACAGAGAGTATCTACCCTGAATTATGTGCTATGTGAACCAAAGATGGAGGGGTGTGTGTAATGAAAACCAAATTGGAAAGAAAGAAAATTAGAATTAAAGAGAACAAAATTTAAATGGGAAGCAAGGCAATTTAGAGTGCTGTAATTAACCAAAAGAATGAATCTTGGTCTAGGATAACATCCACCATCATAATTACACTACTGCTCACGATGAAAAAATAAATCAATTCAGGCTTTGAATTTTCATCGTAGGAATTATTTCCTATATCTTCCTATTATCAGTTAATCGGAAAACAAGCGATCCTCTTAACCCTTATTGGTGAACAACCCCTAAACAAGCGTTAATAGATATAAACATAGAAGAACATTCGATATCCAAAGCATGAATTAAACAATAAAAACCCAATTAGATCTCACAATTTGGTGGAATTCTGAGGCTTCTGCTTCCTTCGACCAAGTACAAGAGTTTAGCCATGCATAGTCATGGTGAAAACTCCAAGAAAATCAGAGAATGAAGAGAGGTTCGGTTGTTCCCAATCTGCTTGCCTTCCCTCTAAGGTTTTCTCCTCTTATCTACTTCCCCCAAGAGAAGCCTACAAAATCTCCTAAAATTGCTCTAAGTCAATCTACAAGTCTGACTTATCCAGGAAAGACTCAAAAATAAGATAAAACAATGTTCTTGTGTGAGTGGGAGAGTGATGAAATCACAGATGAAAACTTCAAGGCTAAGGAATGTCTTCAACACGTCACCAATGCAGTTATAGAGAATTAAGGCCCGGTTTTGATCTTGATGCATTCTGAATCTATTAAAGCTCATAATAGAAAAGTTGTATAACTTTTCCTTATCTTTCGAACTCATCTTGAATCATCTCAATTGGAGTCTAGATGAGAGGGTTATGCTCCATCTACCAGATGGCGCCGAAACTGTCTAAAATAACCCGATTAGCCTTGTTTCTCACCTAACGCCTCCTTTTATTTCTTAAACCAAAATATAAGAATTATGAGTGCATTTGGGCATAAAATAAACAAAAAAGGCTAATTATTAAGGGAGAAAATATGATATTTTTCATTCTCATCATGAACAAATGGGAATGGAACATAGATTAAAAGCCATATCTTTGTAATGGACTTGAATCAAATTAGGTTGTGGACTGATGTTTGCTCTTTTATCAGAAAATGTCAAATGGACAATTTGCAAAGCTTCTTGATGACAACAAGCTTAAGGGCTCAAACTATGTCAACTGGTACCGAAAACTTATGCTGGTCTTAACCTCTGAAAAACTGAATAAGGTGGCCAAGAATCCTGCCCCGGATCGTCGGGGAGATAGGGCTTCTGAGGCCCGGAGAAGAGAATACCAAGAATGGGAGGAGAAAAACTCCCTTGCCCACTGCTATATCATTGCCTCATTGGACAGTCTCAAGACAATGTACGAAGAGCAGAATCGTTCAACTCGACAAAAGGTCTTGAAACAGTTCATGACCGCACAGATGTGTATGGGTCAACAAGTTCATGACCATTGTCTTTGGATGATGTGTTACATTAACGAACTGGAGACTCTTGGATCCGAGCTAGATCTGGTAATCCAAATAGATGCTATTCTCAACTCTTTGCCTCCGTCCTTCAATTCATTCATCATAAACTACAACATGAACAAGTTGATTGTCAGGTAACAGGAACTCAGCAATATGTTGCAGAGGGCTGAAGAATTGATTAAGAAGGATGAATCCATTGCCATGCTTCTTGAAGCAAGCAAATCGGGCAAGAAGAGGAAGGCAAAGAGAAAGCCCCAAAAGAAGGCCGCCAAACCCAAAAAGCTGAGGAAAGACAAGGCATCCGACGCCTGTCACTATTGCAAGTAGACCAGCCACTGGAAGAGGAACTGTCCTCAATACCTGGAATCCAAGAAAGGTAATCTCAAATCTTGGGTCATAGAAACCAATTTGTTGGTTGCTTCTGCATCCTGGTGTATTGACTTCGAGGCTTCAACTCATGCGTGTAACTCACTGTAGGGGTTAATGGTAAGTAGAAGGCTGAGTGAAGGAGAAGTAACACTTTACTTGGGGACTTCTGCAAGTGTTGCACCTGCAGCCATAGGAACCATAGATTTGATTTTTAGAGAAGGAAAAATTGTACTCAAAGATTGTCTTTTTGTACAGAATTTAAGAAGAAATTTGATTTATGTCTCAAAACTGTGTGCTGATGGTTATTCTGTCTTCTTTAGTAATACGATTACTATTAAAAGAAACAACAGATTCATCGCATACGGGGAACTAGAGAACAATCTCTATGTTCTACATCATTCTCTAGAAACTGACATAGCCGAAACTATGTCGGCTGATATTCCTAAGAAAAGAATCTGTGATACAGTTACTTCCACGTGCCTGTGGCATTATCGACTTGGCCATATCGGTGTTGACCGTATCACAAGGCTGGTAAAGGATGGTCCTTTGGATTTTCTAACTGTAGAAGATCTTTCCACTTGTGAGCCTTGTCTTCAGGGTAAGATGACCAAACGACCATTTAACGGTAAGCCTGAAAGATGTACAGGCATGCTTGACCTTATACATAGTGATGTATGTGGTCCCCTGAGTGTTAGGGCTCGTTACCAGCATGTGCATTTAATTACATTTATCGATGACTATTCTCGGTATGGTTACGTGTACCTAATGAGACATAAGTCTGAATCCTTTGAAAAGTTCAAAGAGTTCAGACAAGAGGTCGAGAAACAGTTAGGGAGACAAATCAAGGCTCTTCGATTAGATCAAGGAGGCGAATATCTCTCTGACGAATTCAGGGACTACTTGAAGGTCAACGGGATAGTGTCACAGCTGGCTCCTCCTGCTACACCACAACATAACGGTGTTTCAGAGAGGAGGAATAGGACCTTATTGGATATGGTCCGTTCATTTGTCGTACACTCAGAGTTACCCACATCCTTTTGGGGTTATGCATTAGAAACTGTGATATACGTGCTTAATCGGGTTCCAATCAAATCGGTTCCGAATACTCCATACGAATTTTGGATTGGAAAGAAATCAAGTGTCAGACACTTGAAGATTTGGGGTTGTTCTGTGGGTTTCCTATTCTATGACCCAAGTGAGCAGAAGGTGTTCTGTAGCCGAAATGCATAGTTCTTGGAGAATGATTATATCCTAGACTCACATCGTTAGGAAATAGTTCTTGACGAGGAGAGCTCAGGGTCAGTGGGAGGTGTCCCACAGGTTCCAGGTATTAACCAACCTATAAAATCTACCCGGGTGTCCAGGCCACTAGTCCATTTTGGCTATGACCAGGATAGTTACCTGGTGGAAGCCTTGATTAGTGAGGAGGATCCCATGACTTATGCGGAAGCTATATTGGACATAGATTCCCTGAAGTGGGTAGATGCCATGAGAGCTGAGATGGACTCAATGAAAACCAATGGAGTCTGGACTCTGATATATCCGCCCTCGGGGTAAAAGCAATTGGTTGCAAATGGATCTATAAGAGGAAGAAGGGCCTTGATGGTAAAGTTGAGACCTACAAAGCTCATCTTGTGGCGAAAGGGTATACTCAGAAAGAGGGCATCGATTATGAGGAAACCTTTTCGCCCGTGGCTATGCTTAAATCCATTTGGATCCTACTAGCTGTAACAACATACCATGTCTACGAGATTTGGCAAATGGATGTCAAAACTATATTCCTGAATGGAGATCTTACTGAAGATATCTACATGCAACAACCACAAGGTTTCATTGCTGCAGGTCAGGAACATATGGTATGTAAGTTAAATAGATCCATATATGGACTTCAGCAAACTTCTAGGAGTCGGAACATCCGGTTTGACTCTACCGTCAAAAAATTTGACTTTGAGTAGAACCCGGATGAGCCCTGTGTTTACAGGAAGTGTAGTGGGGATAAGGTTACGTTCCTGGTTTTATATGTAGAGTCATTCTACTCATTGGGAATGACGTAGGAATGTTGACTACGGTGAAAGTGTGGCTTTCGCAGCAATTCTCCATGAAATCTTGGAGAAACCTCCTATATATTGGGTCTTCGACTCTATAGAGATAGATCAAAGCAGATAATAGGATTGTCCCAATCTGCTTACATTGACAAAATTGTCAAGAGATACAACATGGAGAATTCCAAGAAGTGAAATGTTCCTTTCAGGCACGGAGTCACTCTCCCCAAGAAGATGTCTCCCAAGACCATTGAGGAGATTGAGGGCATGAAGGACGTTCCATATGCCTCAGCCATAGGGAGCATCATGTATGCCATGATGTGCACTTGTCCTAACATTGCTCAGGCAGTGAGTGTGGTAAGCAGATTCCAAGCCAACCCAGGGCAGGAGCACTGGACCCCTATGAAAAATATACTTAAGTACCTTCAAAGGACAAAAGAGTTTTGTCTGGTATTCGATGGTAGATCACTATAGATCCAGGGGTATACTGATGTCAATTTCTCGTTGGATCCAGATGATGGAAAGTCTACATCAAGGTATGTTTTCACGATAGGATCGTGTGTTGTTTGCTGGAAAAGCAGCAAATAGGGGTCCACGACAGACTCCACAACTAAAGCTGAATACTTTGTCATAAGTGAAGCTGCCAAGGAAGCACTGGTGATGAAAAAGTTCGTTCACAAATTAGGAGTAGTTCCGTCCAGCACATCACCCATCCTGTTGTTGTATGACAATAATGGGGCGATTGCTCAGGCTAAGGAGCCGCGAGCCCACTCGAAGTCGAAGCACATCGAGAGGAAGTACCATGTACTACGGGAGATTGTTGGTAGAGGGGACGTCCAGATTCAGAGGGTTGCATTAGCGGAAAATGTAGCAGACCCATTGACTAAGCCACTGACACAGAAAGTGTTTGAGAAACACGTGGAAAGTATGGGACTCCGGCTTATACCAAATTGGACCAAAGTGCAAGTGGGAGCTGTTAGACCGTTGTATGCCCTTAGCTCCAATCAATTTGATGTACTTATGACATTTATTGTAAATGAATAAAGTGCATATTTGATTCATGTTCTTGTGGTGTGTTTCTGTGTAATACCCTTAAACTGGACACTTAATGGGACTCGTGTTAGTTCACAGCTGTTGGATAAGTCTGGGGAGATTTATCCTGCTAAGGCTGACACTAGTGTGCTGCTAAGTATTGGGGTGGCTTATCTCAGCTACCAGGGTGAGACCCAAAGCACATGCACTGTAGGATTACTTGAAACCTTGAATCGAACCAGATTTCCAATATTGCCCTGGACCTTGGAGATTAATGGGCAAAACTAGAAAGTTACACCTAACACCTAGACTCGATTATGATACTGCACTAGGTGTCGGATTGGGCTGTCTTTGATGTGTCAATCAGTGAGATCCTTAGAGGGGGTCAAAACTTGGGTATGTTGGGACAGTCCGAAAATTCATCTGAGTGGGTGATCATAGTGACAGGATCAACCCCTTTGTCGGACATAGATAATGATCAGAGATGCACTATCTCTGATGGAAATCAAGACTGCCGGCAGCTGATTTCAATCGTTGAGATTTGTTTTGCAAAATATATTTTATATGAGATATAAAAGTATATATATATATATGTGTGTGTGTGTGTGTTACAGTTTCAAATTGTTTGCAAAAGGTTTTAATTCCCGGGATCCATGTTAGTAGAGAGCGCAGCACTGTTCCTTGCAGCTGAGGGAGAGGTCCTCTCTGGTCGGGCATTGTATGATCATTATGGGCTGAGAGGTTAAGTGTTAGACCATTGAGGGTAATACCTGATAGGCTAATCTTGCATCTGCCCACAGTCCCTGGGTGTTATAAGGTGGTTTGGCCCAGGGACCACTTAGTGTAAGTGTTGGGCCCATAGAGTCCATGTGATGGGCTCAAGGGGTTCTTTGGGCTTTCAGTGAATTTGGTTAGGCCTTGTGACAAAGGCTGGGCTGAACCCTTGTGGCTGATGTGTAGATCAATGATTGGGTCCCATGCCATACAAGGAAGCCCAACTGGGCAGCAGTTTGAAGGCTAAGTGCGCACATATACCTATTGGGCCTAAAGTCCATTTTGAACAGGGCTGATTTGATCAGTTATTTAAAGGGGAAAATATGAGATTGAATTAGCTAATAGGATAGGGTATTACCCTATCGACTTAGAGGGTCCAAATTTGAATACAGATTCAGATCTGGAAACCTCCTAATAGGATTAGGAGAAGGCTGATCTAATCTGCAGATAAGATAATGGTCTATCCTTATCTCTTAAAGGGAATTCAGATCCAAATATGATTTGGATCAGCAACTCCTAAAGGGATTAGGAGCTGATCCCTTTAAAAGGAAAAGGGGGCGACAACTTTAGAAGATCATCACATTCAGAACAGAGAGAGAACATAGCACCTTGTGGGACTGAGCTGTTTTCTCCTTGCCGCCTCCTTCCTGCCACCGCCATTACTACCAGTTCGATCTCCTCTTTCTAGCAAGAACTATCAAGATTGGATCTTGATATCAGCCTTTGGAGAAAGGCTGATCTGAAGTTGTGCTCACAACCCTCAGTGAATTCTTGTGAAGGGTCCAATTGTTTTGGAAGAACACTGTTGATTCTGCTCCATCCTACACTGCACCATCTTCAGTGGGAGCAGTTTTTGGTTCCTTCCTTGGGAATGAACACCTTCATTGTGAGATACTATTTCTCCGTATCAGGTATATCTCTCTCCTGCTTCTGTTTACAAATCTAGTTTGGTTTATGGTTCAAGACTGATCATTGAAAATGCAGATTTTCTAAAACAAGGAATGTGATTCCCAAATGAGGGGAGAGAAAATTTTTGAAACCTTCCTGCAGGTTTCAGCCATCCATATGATGGATCTTTAATCCCTTCAGTTTGCAAAAAGGTCTTAATTCTTGGGATCCATGTGAGTAGAGAGTGCAACCCTGTTCCTTGCAGTCGAGGGAGAGGTTCTCTCTTGTCGGGCAGTGTTTGATCATTATGGGCTGAGAGGTTAAGTGTAAAACCATTGAGGGTAATACCTGATGGGCTAATCTTGCATCTGCCCACAGTACCTAGGTTTTTATAAGGTGGCTTGGCCCAAGGACCACTTAGTGTAAGTGTTGGGCCCATTAGAAGTCCATGTGATGGGCTTCTGGGGGTTCACTGTCTTTTTAGTGAATTTGGCCAGGCCTTGTCACAGAGGCTAGGCTGAACCCATGTGGCTGATGTGTAGATCAATGTTTGGGTCCCACACCATACAAAGAAGCCCAACTAGGCAATTGTTTGGAAGCATTTTGAGCACTAAGACTTATTGGGCCTAAAGCCCATTTGGAACTGGCCTAATTTGATTAGTTAAATAAGGGGGCGGATTTGGGATTAAAACAGCAGATAGGATAGGGTCTTATCCCTTTTCACTCAGCAGATAGGATAGGGTCTAATCTCCTAATGAGATTAGGAGAGAGCTGATCTAATATGTAGATAAGATAAGGTCTTATTCTTATCTCTTAAAGAGAACTCCTTATCCAAATACAGATTTGGATTAGGAAAATCCTAATGAGATTAGGTGCTCTCATTAAGCCTATAAAAGGAGGAGGGGCAAACCATTCAACCCATCCCAAATTCCAGAGATCAGATAAGTGTGACTGCGCCATCTTTTCTCTGCGTCCTCCTCCAGTTGCCGCCATACTACCGGTTCGATCTCCATTGTAGGAGCAACCAAGAGGAGTCTTGATATCAGTCTTTGGAGAAAGGCTGATCAGAAGTCATGGTCATTGCCTCTATCAAATTTTTGCTGAAGAATTCGGTTCGTTGGACGGATCCGACTGATTCTGCTCCATCATTCGCTGTGTCATCTTTATTGGGGGCAGTTTTCAGAGTTTTTCTTTGGGCATGAATACCTTTGTCGGGAGATACTGCATCTTCATATCAGGTATATCCCTCTCCTACTAAATTTTGTTCAGATCTGGTTCGGTTCTTGGTTCAAGATTGATCATTGAAAAGCAGTTTTCAAAAACAGGGAATGTGAGTCCTAGATGGGAGAGAGAGAAATTTTTGAAATTTCGACCAACCTACCTACAGGGTTCGGCCTTCCATATGATGGAATCTCTTATCCCTTTAGGCCATGGCACCCCCAGGAGTGATGTCATATACCCTGGTCTGCTAGGAAGGCCTTGGCAACCCCAAGCAGAATGACATATTCCCTAGTCTGCCCAGGAAGGCCTTGGCAACCCCAAGTGCGATGATATATATGTACACCTTGGCAACCCTAGGAAGGCCTTGGCAGCACCAAGTGTGGTGACAGGTCCAAACACTGAGCTACCTAAGAAGTGATGACATATAGCTTGGCAACCCCATGAAGGCCCTGGCAATACCAGGTGCAATGACAAAATCCGAACACTTATCTATCTAAAATGCGATGACAAACCATATTACTGAGCTTTATAAGAAGCGATCAATTACCCTGGTAACCTTAAGAAGGCTCTGGCAACACTAGACGTGATGTAAAATCCCAACACTTGTCCATCTAAAGTGCGATGACTTACCCCAACAGACCCAAGAAAGCTATGGCAACACTAGGTGCGATGATAAGTCCCAACACTTATTTTTCCAAATGTGGTAATATGCTCTGGAAAATCTAGGAAGACCCTAAAAGCCCCAAGGACGATGACAGACAATGGCAACAAAAAGTCATGTAATAGTAAACACGGCAATAAATCTCAGTACTTTTGTATATATAATTATATAATAAATATAGATTAAGAGTTTAAAATTATTATTAATAAATATTAATTTTTTGAAAGTATTTTCTTGAATTATTACTTGATATAAGTGAAATTAGTTATATACAATATTATGTAAAATATTAAATTATTATTCATTTCAATATTATGTTATAATTATTTTCTACTTTTTAGAAATTTTTTAAATTTATTACATAATTTCTTTATTTTAAATATTTTAAATATAGTTATGTTAAATATTTTGTTATTTCAAATAACCAGTTATTTAAATACTTAATTAATATGCAAAATATTTAAATTTTAAAATATTAGTTATTTATGGAATTTAATTATCCATAAAATCATAGTTTATACTATTATTTCATAATTTCATTATTAATTTTGTAATTTATTAAATTATTATTAATTTCAATATTATTTTATAATTATTTTTCTGCTTTAAAGAATTTTTTTAAATTTATCACATAATTTTGTTATTTTAACTATTTAAAATATAGTTATGATAAATATATAGTTATATAAATATTTAAATAATATATAAAATATTTAAAATTTTTTGTTATTTGAATTTAATTTATTTAAAGCTCTTACATATTATTAAATGTTTGAAAAATATTTAAATTGACTATCCGGGAAAACATAATTTAAATTGTTAGTACATAATTTCATGACATATTTTGTAAAAATATATAATTATTTATCAGATAATTTCGTTATTTTAACTATTTAAAATATAGTTATGACAAATATTTAGTTATTTAAATATTTAAATAGTCTATAAATATTTAAGTTTTTTTGTTATTTGAATTTTCTTTATATAAATCTATTACATATTATTAAATATTTGAAAAGCATTTAAATTGATAATCCAGCAATGCATAATTTAAATTTTTAGTACATAATTTCGTGATATATTTTGTAGAAATATAATTTTTTTTGTGTTTTTAATAAATATTTTAAAGTTATTATATAATATTGTTAGAATATTTAAATAATTCTTAAATTTTTTAATCCAAAATTTCTTTAGATAGATATAGATAAAATGTAGGGGAGAGGATAAATAGGAATTAGAGATAATTTAGGAGAAAAACTCTCTATTAAATTAGAGATAATTATGGAGATAAATAGGAATTAGAGTTAATTCTGGAGAAAGTGGGGGAGATAGTTTAAGATAAATTTTAGAAGAAGAGATTATTTAGGTTATTGGGAAAATACTTCTCATTGGTTGTTTAAAAAATGACTGCTTTGTTTTAATATATATAGATTGCTCCCTCTAAAAAAGAACTAAATTGCATTAATAACCTCAAGACTTACGATTTCCTAGACGAAGTGTAGAAAATTCCTGTGGTGAGTTGTCTTTATCTAAGCCCACACCGCGGCTTTAACTTCTTCTTTATTAGGAATGTCTTCCAACATTTTGTTATCGTCTACTGTTACTAGTCTAGGAATAACTGCCAGCATTTCCTCATCTATGTTAACCGGTTCTTCTGAAAGCACTCCCTTGAAATGATCCACCATTAATTTCCTTAGGCTCTCCTCCTCATCGATCCAGATCCTTGTTGATTTTTTCAGACGTCTAATCACTTACCTGCCTCCTTTGATATTAACCAAGGTGTGAAAAAACTTGGTATTTCGGTCCCCCTTTGCAATCCGCTTTATTCTTGCCTTTTGTCTCCAAAATGTTTCTTCCATTTTCAGAACTGTATGAAGATCCTTACGGCTTTCTACAAGAGTCGTCTTCGTATTTTGGTCTTGGCTCTGAAGTTACTGGATTCCAACTTGTTGAACCTTATCCTCTGCTTTTCTAACCCATTGATGAAAGTTATCAAATACATCATGGTTCCAGCATACATTGGTTCCCTCTAATTCATGTAAACAACAGATTTGAAGTTTGGATGGTCTAGCCACATGTTTTGGAATCTAAATAGCCTGGATCTCGCAGGTCTTATTCCTCCACATTAAACACAAATGGGTTATGATCAAAGCACAATCTATTAATACGAATTGCAAGCTTCATTAGGAAGTTTTGAGCCTAAAAATTATTCACTAGAATCCGGTCTAACTGGCCCAAATACAACCGAGACCATCTCGATTGTTACACCAAGTATACTACTTGTTACCTATAAAGCCAATATCTATCAAACTAGCAATATTTATTACATCTACAAACTCATGCATAACCCAAAAATTATTCACCAAAGTCCAGTCCAAAAATGTCAATCGTCTTTATGCATCCAACATGCACATTCAATCTAACTCAGTTCTTTAATGGGTTTCAATTCAATGAACCACATCAATGCAACGAGAATATTTAGCATAGACTCCGTAATAACAATGGGAAGCTAGATTAAGAAAGCTTGTCCATGTTGTAGTGTAATTGTCACATACTTTTAAAGAAAGCTGACATTGTATTTTTCCCTACAACACAAACCCTGGATCTCGATCAGATCCACCTAGTCTATTAGCACCCCATTAATTCCCTTAAAGCCTTTTTCTATCTCTCTATAGCACTTTGATTTTCAAGCAATGCTTTAGCCAATCTCTTAGTCGATTAAGGGGTATTTTTGTAATTTAACTAATTTTGTGCCTCCAAATTAACCAAATAAAATCAATTGTTATCTAGAGCTCGAAATTCCAAACCCAATGATACAAAGATTGCTTGACCTTGAATTGTTCATTGCTATGTCCCGCACCTAGAGCTATGACTAATGCTAATCCTTAATTTGAAGTCTTCTCAATCAGAAACCTAACGGTACACCAAATTTGATACCCAACATGACATATAAAGAACCCAAAACTCCAAATCTAAAAATACCAAGATTGCTCAAACCAGGCACTATTTGTCCCTCTTATCTATCTTAAGACCCAGGGTTACAATCGATCAGAACACTTGGATTAGAATGTTCTCGATACCAAGCTTAACAACAAACCAAGTTTGAAATACAACATGGAAAATATGTAGAACCTAAAATTCCAAATCCAATGATACAAATATTGCTCGAACCCGGCACTATTTACTCCACTATCTTAAAACCCAGAGCCAAGATTGATCCTGACCCTTGATTTAGAATCTTTTTATCCCAAACCTAACATTACATAAAATTTGAAGTCCGACTTAACAGGTACATAGAGCCCTAAATTTTGAATCTAATGATACCAAGATTTCCCAAACTCAACACTATTACCCCCTTCATCTTAAGACCTAGAACCAGAATTGATGTTGACCTTCGGTTTGAAATCTTTTTCATCCTAAGCCTAACACCACATAAAATCTAAAATCTGGCATTATAGATATGTAGATCCCTAAATTTTGAACCCAATGTTACCAAGATTTCCCGAACCCGACACTATTCTCCCCCCACCCCATTTTAAGGCTTAGAGCTAGAATCAATCCTGACCCTCGATTTAGAGTCTTCTCGATCACAACACCACCAACTTGAAAAATATGCAGAATCCAAAATTATGAAACAAACGAGACCAAGATTTCCCAAACCCAACACTATTCTCCCCTTTCATTTCAAGACCCCAAAGCTCAAATCGATTTTGACCCTCAATTTAGGATCTTTTTAATTCTAAGCTTAACTTTACATCAAGTTGCAAATCAAACACCAAAGATTTGTGGAGCCTAAATTTTGAATTCAATAATACCAAGATTACCCAAACCCAATACCATTTCCCCAAACCTAAATTTTGAATCCAATACTGTAAATGCATTGAACCCAAAATTCCAAATCCAACAATACCAAGATTGCCTGAATCTAATACCATTTACCCTTCCCTACTAAGACCTGAAGTCGAGATCGATCCTAACCCTCAATTTGGAATCTTTTGATTATAAACCTCACTTCACATCAAGTAGAAAAACAAAACCTTAGGTGCATAGATCCCAAAGCCCAGGTCTTGGCTGATTTTGTAGCAGAGTTGCACGTTTAGCACAACGACCCCCGAGTTGGCTGAGCTCGCTTACACGACGGGAGCATCAACCAGTGCAGTGTCAGTCCCAGTCAGAGTGGAACCGACCTGGGATGAGGAGCCATGGATCCTCACATCGATGACATGTCCAATCAGCAGGGAAGCGGTGTAGGACTGATATTGTACGGCCCAAGCAAGGTGAAGCTGGAGTATGCTCTCTAGTTCAGATTCGAGGCATCGAACAACGAGGCAGAATATGAAGCGCTGGTCATCGAGTTAACCGTAGCAAGGGAAATGAAAGCAAAGTACCTCATCGTATGCAGCGACTCACAACTAATGGTTAACCAAGTCATTGGTGAGTATGAAGCCTATGACCCCACTATGGCAGCTTACTTGGCCAAATTCAAAGAGATCCTGTGCGGCTTCATCTCCTGCTTTATCAGACAAATTCTGAGGTCTGAGAACGCAGAAATGTGTACATATAGGACTTACCTCGGCTCAGCATTCTCGGGGGGGGGGGGAGGGGGCAGAAGAGGTCGCTCCCGTATCACAAGAGGAACCAAGCTGGATCGACCCACTCATGAGTTATCTGCTCCACGGGACCCTACCTATAGAATGCAATGCTGCTCGAAGGGTAGAGCACCAGTCAGCTAAGTACGTCCTCATAGACGGACAACTGTACAGAAGACTTTTCACGCTCTCTTACCTGCATTGCTTGTGACCCTTAGAAGCTGAGCATGTACTTCAGGACACCCATGAAGGCTTGTGCGGTGGACACTTGGGGGACAGAGCTCTTGCACAGAAACTGCTAAGGCAAGGCTATTATTGGCCCACGATGAAGACAGATGCACTCAAACTCGTTAAAAAGTGTGACAAGTGTCAGAGGCGTGCCAACATTCACCATCAATTTGCTGCTGATTTGAAATAACTCACCAACCCGTGGCCCTTTACGTAGTGGGGAATCGACATCCTTGGTCCTTTCCCACCAGCAACAGGGTGGAGGAGGTTCTTGGTTGTAGTAGTAGATTATTTTACGAAATGAGTGGAAGTCGAACCCTTGGTAATGATCACATCCCGCAACATACAGAATTTCTTCTGGAAAAGCATAGTATGTCGCTTTGTACTACCTCGAGTGCTGATATTCGACAATGGGAAGCAGTTCGAAGATGTTAAGTTTCAAAATTGGTGTGCCAAAATGGGGATTCAACAAAATTTTACCTCGGTGGCACACCCCAGGCGAACGGGCAAGCAAAAGTAACTAACAGAGCGATACTTCGTGGATTGAAAGCTCGCTTAGCTCGAGCTAAGGGATTGTGGGTGGACGAACTGCCCAGTGTCCTTTAGGCCTATCGAACTACTATTAAGACCACAACGGGTAAGACCTCTTTCAACCTCACGTATGGTATAGAAGCGGTGATCCCGATGGAAATAGAGATGCCCACATTGCGATTGGAGGCTTATGATGAGAAAACAAACGATGGAGAGCTCCTTACCAACCTAGACCTGGTAGATGAGGTATGAGACCTGGCTTACATTTGGACTACAACTTACCAACAAAGAGTAGCTTGGTACTATAACGCTCAGGTCAGAAAATGACACTTCCGTGTCGACGACCTGGTTCTTCAGAAGGTTATGGTACCTAACCTCAGCGTTGGTAAGCTTGGACCAAATTGGGAAGGTTTGTACTGAGTAAAGATGGTATTCGGGGAAGGCACATGTGAGCTCGAGACTTTGGAAGGAAAGCAGGTACCTCGAGAGTGGAATATTGATAACCTAAGAAGGTACTACTTATGAACTTGTAACTCTTAAGGCAAAATTTCTTCAGGTCTATGTGACCACTGAACTAGTCGAAAGTCTATGTGACCACCGAACTGGTTGAAAAAGATGACTGACTGGAGAGAGGACTACGAGTCACTCCTAGAAGCCTAAGGGCTATGGTGCCAGCTGACAGAAGACCTCAGCACTACGATAAGTCCTAATCGCCTCTCTGGCATAGGCAGACAAGTCCTAGTCACTTCTCTGGCATAGGCAGACAAGTCCTAGTCACCTCTTCGGCAAGGCAGACAAGTCCTAGTCGCCATTTCGGCATAGGCAGACAAGTTCAAGTCACCTCTCCGGCATAGGTAGACAAGTCCTAGTTACCTATTCAGCATAGGCGGACAAGTCTTAGATGCCTATGAGGCATAGACAACTCGGGTGTGAACCCTACGGTGTCTAATTCACCTCGGCATACAACAACATAAGGTTAATCCCACTTAGAGTCAAGCTCATTAGCGCGACACTTAGGGATAACCAACAGTTAGGCAAATGAGTAACCCGGGCATAGAGATCGGGTATGTACCTTACAGTGTCTGTTCGCCCTGGAATACAATGGCAATTTGATCATTCCTACTAGTGTCAAGCTCACCAGCTCGGGAGTAACCTATACTTAGAAAAAAATTAACTTCTATTTGGTTTAGTTCGTCAACTCGGGAGTAATCTACACTTAGAAAAATTTGCACACAAAGATTGCAAAACACTTGTATTTCATTGATATAGAACTTCAAGTACAAAAAAAAAGAGAAAAAGATTACAATTGACCAAACTAGGAGGCTTGGAACATTGAGCATTACAAAAAGAGGGAGGTCCAAGAAAAGAGGCTTCAATCAGTTCGGGGCTCTTCATCCTTATTGGAGACTTCGGCAGGAGGATTTGTCTCCATACGGTCCTCACTAACACTGGTCTTCTCTTCCTCGTCAAGCAGGTCATCATCACTCTCCGCTACGGAGTCCGAATCTTTGGTAGCTTTGATGACCATCTCCTCGGTAATCTTCGACGTGGTTATGGCGCTGAGGTAGAGGTGGGGAAATTCACGCCAGGTCAACCACCTGCTGAGTTTAAACCCCTTGTGGTAACCCGCTGTCCCTGTCTCGACCAGCCTTTCCTGAAGCTCCACTGAGGACTTGTACTCCTCAATATCCTTAACATTGGCCTCCTCCATCGCCTGAAGTAGTAGTTCGGTACGTTCCTTCACGTGGGACTCAAGGTTCTCGACCTCCCTTTTCAATGTCGTTTCACGCTCCTCGAGCTCCTTCTTCTCTAACATCAGAAAAGTTAGCAGCTCCTTCTTAGCTCGCGTGTCATTCTTCACTTGGTTGATTTCGTCGCAAACTAAGTTTAGTTTGGCATGGGCATTTCGGGAAGACTCCTCAGCTTCGAGAGACCTCTTCAGGTTCACCTCAGACTGATAAGCCAAGGTGTGGATGGAGGAGTTCACCTGCCAAGAGAAGAAAACGAGTATCAGTATATAAAAAATCTAACTACGAGACAATTTGAAAGACAAGTTCAAGAACGTACCACCATACAGTGTGTAGTCGCTAAGGCCCTGAGCTGAGCAACTGGCAAGTCGGCCCAACGAGCGACCTCCTCAGTGAACACCGAATCCTTGCTCTTGAGAAGGCTGAACTTTGGAGTCAAAATGCTCTGAACTGGAGCATTGCTACCCGAAGAAGGGGCGGTGGCTGGGACGGGCTCTGAAGATGTAGCCTCCTGGGGCATGCGAAGTGGGGTGGGCTTGCTCGAGTCCTCCTTGACCAGATCGATTACAGGAGGCTGCTCGACAATTGGTGGGTGCTCGGGCTCAGGAACGACAGCCTCAGTTGTGGCTGCTTCACTCTCAATACGATCCTTTTTGGAGGCTCTCTTCTTTTTCTTCTCCTTCTTCATGCTCCTGAAGAGCTCATCAGCAGGGATGTCGTCCATGGCAGCTGCAATGAAAATGAGCTAAGTCAGATACAATACCAAAGTAAAATGAATAGAAAATGTACAACAAATAGCCACCTACCAGGAGGACTTAGGCCGGCCTGCATGAGCTTCTCTTCGGTCACAAAGTTTTCAAACTTCAGGCCGAGCTCTGCCCAAGATCAGACCTCCTCCCTTGTCTTCAGGTCCAGTCTAACATTGGGGTCTTGGATGGCTGCCCTCCAATGAGTCGGGAAGGGCCACTCCTCGATGTTGCGGACCACGAAGTAACGCCTCTCCCAGGCTAGGACCTTATTAGGGAGCTCGTGCAACAGATTGTATCCAGGATGAGGTGACAAGTAGTAAGTTTGCTTGTGCTCGGGCAGAACGCATGATGGATTTTTCTTAATGGAAAGGATCGAAGGAAAGACATCGAGGTCAAGGGGGCGGTTGTAGTCATGGAAAAGAGAAATGGTCCATACGATATTACGGATAGAGTTTGGGAGAAGTTGGTCTATGGTAATATTAAAGAATTTAACGATCTTAATTATAAGAGGGTGAAGCGGAAGACCCAGACCGGCTATGAGCTGCTCCTCGAAGATCATGATCTCGTTGTGACCATGATCCCAAGGAAAGTTGCCTAAGGGTATGCTATATACAAGGTTGTTAAGGAGTCTGTACCGGGCTACGAAGGCTAGGAACCTGTCCGCCATCATTATCGGCAGGTCGAAGTTGTCTAGCAGCCGACCTCAGTGTGAGGTGGAAGCCAAGTTACTAGAGGCCTCACGCTCTCGCCGAGGTGAGTTCACCCCAGGCAGATTGAGGACCGCATCCTGTCCCGAAGTGACCATCTCAATAGGACGAGGATCCACGGTCTGAGCTGAGGTATCCACATCGGCCCCAGTAGACTCGCCACTCCCATCTAAAAGGCTATCTAAGATAAGGCAAGACATGTTAAAGGAAAGGACAACGGAATCAAAAGCAAAAAGCAAAGGAAGGTGGACTCACCAAAAGGAAGACCGAAGAAAAGAAGGTGATCTCGGACCTAGAAAAGGCTAATATCGAACTGGAAGACTTGAGCGCAACCTAAAAAATTGTGGATTTGCGGACTTGTAGTGAGTAAAATGGGCCCTTTGACCCCTATTTATAGCCAGTATATCCGGGAATCAATGATCAAGATCAACATGATCTGACGGCTCCTAAGGAAACCGGTTGCATGCCCCCCGAGGTTGAAATTGATTTAGCACGTGTTTTGACGTCCGTAGAGTTTATAAACAGTGTGACGTCCGTGCAGCTGAGATGCGACCTAGGTCATTTCATGGTTCAGCTAGTTGGTTGAACAGGCCTGACCAATGGTTCACCCTTCAAGTCATCTAAACTTCGTGCCAAATCCACCTGGACTCGCCATGAACTCCCCGCACAGGGTTGAGACCCCTGGCACAAGGAGTGGGGGGCATTTGATGAAGGGTGATTTGGAACGACCTAGCAAGAAGGGGACACATGGGCACGATCTAATCGAGGGGTGACAACTCAACCAAGTGAAACTAGTTCACAACATTTGGAGCTTGGGTAATCAGCCACCTCGGCCCAAAAAACCACCTCGGCGTAGAGGCACCTTGACACCCAATCCAGTTTGGGACTAAAGAATCGAAGTGGCAGTTCAGGGCTAGAGAGCTAAAACATCACATGATCAACTCCAAAGGCCTCCCCAACGGGCCTCAAATTTCTTGGGATCACGATTAGACTCGTCCTACCTTCGCCTGAATCGGAGGTAAAATGATAAACCTTATCAACATACTGCTCTCCTTCAAAAATAGAGCAAACCTTATCTACACAACCCGAAGATCTCGGAGTTCTTTCGTAAGGCCCGTGACTACTCCAGTATAAAAAGACATGAAACCTCAAGGCAAAGGTATGTGTGATTATTCTACTCACTAGCACTCAAATTCTCAAGCATTCAGCTCGCATTCACAGCATAAGTACTGACTTAAGCATCGTAGCGACCTTGTCGGGTTAGCTACCCCGGGTTCTCTGATTCACTATTTTGTAGAACGGTTGAGCTCACCGCCCAATTAGAGTTTGGATTGCCTTCTAGGTAGGACTAGCCAGATCGTGCACCACCACTACCCGTCCTAAGATCCAAACTCAAAACCGGTTACGATCAATCATAACATTCAAGGTGGAATCCCCTTCAATAATAACATAGCTACAATTTCATTATCATTCAAAAAATTGTCGCTTAGGATGCGTATGAGACTAAAATGTCTTATCTTTTTTAGGGTCTAAGTGAGATATCCCACTCTATCTTGCAAACTTTCTCCTAATCCAAAATAAAGTAGGATTACACTCTAACCTCTATATGTCCATTCCTTTTAGTTGAATCTCTAAGACCCCCTTTTCTAATGATTTAATCTAAGAAAGACTCTAACCATAGCCATTAATATCTCAACATTGAATTTCAATCGTCGAGGTTTAATGTTCGATAAACCCAAACTTCCCTATATGAAGAGGTCCTCTCCAACATAAAAGGACATGCAAAGAGTTTTTAAAAGGGAGATAAGAGCCTTCCAAAGATAGTAGGGATGAGAAGAGAGTCCCCTTAGAGTCTATTGACAATGTTTTGAGAGTACACAACTTAGGGCATGTTCATTTCCTCTTAACTCTTATCTCTTAAGAGGAATCTTTTAACGTTAAGAGAAATTTGTGTGTTCATTTCCTCTTATCACTTATTTCTAATTGTGCAATCATACAACTTTTTGTTCTCCAATGGTACCCCAAGAAGACAAACAAAAACTCTCATATATAGGGTCAAAATGGATATTTGATAATTTTCAAAATTCAGAATTCAGAACAATATTCTCTGCATCTAGAGTTCAGAGGAAAAAAAAGTTCACCAACATTAATATACTTCTTAATGTAATTATTGCACTTTCTGATGTCAAACTTCAGAGCAAACAAGCAAGCCTTTAGTTGGATCATGCATTCCAAATGGAAGGGAGATCCATCATATGGATGGCTGAACCATGTAAGGTGGCTGGGCAAAATTTCAAAAATTTCTTTTCTTCCTTCCTGCGATCGTATTCCCAGTTATACAAAAAATTGCATTTTTCAAGGATTGTTCTTGAAACAAATCAGACCAAATCGGAAACTAAAAGAAAGGGAGAGCAATACCTGATATGAAATCAATACGTCTACCTCCCAAAGTAGGTGTTCATGCCCAAAGAGGGTACCAAAATCCGCTTCCACTGAAGATGACGCAACTTGAGATGAAGCAGGTTTAGCAATGCAGTCCTTCAGTAAGAACTGCAATCCTTCAGCAAGGATCAAGCAAGGATTGTGAGCATGAAATCAGATATGATTTTCTAGCAAATCAGATATAGGAATTGATCTCTATCAATCCAAGAAACTGGAGATCGAATTAGGGTTGGGCGACAAGAATAGAGGGAGAGAGCTGAATGCAAAAAAGTGAAAATTGAAGCAATTCATCCCCTCTATTTATAAGCCTTAAAGATCAGGAGGAGCTTTTGATCCAAAGACTTTATTTGGATCTAAACTCTTAAGTGGATAAGACTCATCCTCTAATCCTCTTGTTGATCCAAACCCATATCTAAACCCAAATTCACCCAAGTCACATGACTGCTTAAGCTGTCATGTGACTTCTTAATTAATCCAGTTAATTATGGGCCTTAGGTGTAAAACAGTGTATGCCCTTAGCTCCAATCAAATTGATGTGCTAATGCATTTATTTTAATTGAATAAAAGTACATAATTGATTCATGTTATATCTAGTGTGTTTCTGTGTAATGCCCTTAAACTGGACACTTATGATACTCGTGCTAGTTTAGAATGTTCATAGCCATTGGATAAACCTAGGGAGTTTTATCCTACCAAGGTTGACACTAATGTGTTGCCAAGTTGGTTAGGGTGGCTTGTCTCAGCTGCTAGGGTGAGACCTGAAGCACATGTAGTGTGGGCTTGCTTGAAACTCTGAACTGGACCAGATTCCAGTCATGCCCTGGATCTTAGAGACAGATGGGCAAAACTGAAAAGTTACACCTAACCCCTAGACTCGATTATGGTACTGCACTAGGTGTTGGATTGGGCTATCTTTGATATGCCAATTAGTGAGATCCTTAGCGGGCTCAAAACCTGGGTATGTTGGGGCAGTCTGAGAATTCACTTGCGTGGGTGATCATAGTGACAGAATCAGCCCATTTGTCCGACAAAGTGAATGATCAGGGACAACATTCTCTTTGATGGAAAACTAAATTACCGGTAATGGATTTTAAACTTGTTAGAGATTTCTTTTGCAAAATATATTTATATATATTATATTTTTTATGAAAAGGTTTGCAAAGGTTTTAATCTCATGATCCATCCGGAGCAAAGAGTGCGACATTGTACCTTGCAATCGAGGGAGAGATCCTCACTTGTCGGGCAGTGTTTGACCATTATGGGTTGAGAGGTTAAGTGTAAGACCATTTTGGGCTTATATACCTAATGGTCTAATCTCACTTAAGACCATAGTCCTTGGGCCTTCATAAGGTGGCTGGACCCACGGACCATTTAGTGTAAATGTTGGGCTTGCTAAGAGCCCATACTGATGGGCTTAGGGGTTCACTGTGCTCAGTAGTGAATTCAGTCAGGCCTTGTAACAGAGGCTAGACTGAACCCATATGCTTTTGTGAAGATCAATGTTAGGGTCCCACACCATACAAAGAGAGCCAAGTAAGCCAGCAATTAAAAGGGAAGTGAGCCTGATAACTTAATGGGCCTAATGCCCATATCGAATTGGGCTAATTTGATTAATTAAATATGGGCGAATCTAGGCTTAGATCTGTATCTAGATTAGCAAGAGGATAAGATAAATCTTATCCACTTAAGAGTTCAGATCCAAATAATGATTTGGATCAAAGAACTCTTTCCTAATAGGATTAGGAAGCTAATCTTGAAAGATTATAAATAGAGGACGGATACCTTCTATTAAACACTTTTTTGAATCCAATTCTTTCCTTTGTTCTTGCCGCCCTACCCTGTTCGGTCTCTAGAGTCTTGGGCTGATCAAGATTTGATCTTGATTCTGATTTTTTCTAGAGAAATCAGATCTGAAGTTTTGCTCACCTCTCCTACGTGATCCTTGCTAAAGGATTGCAGTTCTTGATAAAGAATTGTTTTGTTGATTCTGCTTCACCTTAAGTTATGTCATCTTTAGTGGAGTAAAGATTTGGTGACCTCTTTGGGCGTGAACACCTATTTTGGGAGCTACATTTGTGGATTTTGTATCAGTTATAGCACTCCCTTTATTTTGGTTACATATCTAGTCCAGTTTGTTTCAAGAACAAACCTTGAAAAATGCAATTTTTCTAAAACAGAGAATACGATTCCCGAAAGGGAAAAAGAAAATTTTTGAAAATTTTCCTAGCCACCCTGCATGGTTCAGCCACCCATATAATGGATCTCCGATCCCTTTAGTAGTATCAAAGCCAAGTTCAAGTCTTGAACCAAATTTAGACCAGATCTGAACCTACACAAATGGGCAGAAACTATTTACTCGATTTGTGTAAACTGACAGTTTTTTGAGAATTTGGTTCTCAGATTTTGGGTGTATGATATGAAAATTAATTCTTTATTATTATGTTATAATTATGGAATTTTTTTGTGATTATTTCTTGAATATTTGGATTGTATGTGTGATGGAGATCGAAATCTTTTTATGGTGCCAAGATTTGTGCACCCTGCTCTTTTTCTATTCAATTTGGTCGATAAATATTTTTTTTTTATTTTCTAGACAAAATGTATAGGATTTGATTTGATGTAATTAATAGAAAATTAGGGTTTTCTATTTTTTTTACATTGGAAGAAGTGCTAGAACGCATGGAGGAGAAGAAGAATTTTTGCAGATACAAGATCTGCAATCTGCGATTTGCAGAAAATGAATTTGCTATCTACGATTAATATTTTTCTTGCAGGTTTGCAGATTGTTCAAGATCATCACACTACAGCCCCATGACTATTTTTCTAGCTGTTTTGATTGTCAAATTCAGCTGCAATTAATTTCAGATCATATTGTTGATAATTACATCATGTGTTGGACATCGAACCCTAGGCCGATTTATCCTAGCTTGGTCCAAATTGGTTGGACCGAACCTATGGTTCAATGGGGTTTATTCTCAGCCCCATGGGTCACGTTTTAGGTAACCCAAATTCAGTTATGGGCCAGGGGTTTGATGGACCATCACATAATGCAATTTGGCCAACCCCAGTAAAGCCCTATTTTGTTAAGTTAAAGCAAAATCAACCCATTTTTAGCATTACAATTATATGGGCCGAACTGCCTTTTGCAATTTAGCCCATATACCTTGATAATTTTATTTGATAATATTATGGGCCCTAATGGGCTGATAATGTGTTAACTTTAATAAATTAGGGTTTTATAGTTTATTTAATTGATTGGATCAATTATGGGTTGATAATGTATGTGATGTGTTGAATGTGCTTCGTACATGGGCGATAAGTACTTTGCCCATGTTTAATCGTTAGTGTCTCTCTATGAACACCATGGCTGAATGCACATCATTGCCATGGTGTTCTAAAGAGCATTGGATGATCTCCCTTATCAATGGCCCCAGATCAGCTTCCTCCCCAAGAGGAACCGTGCAGAACCCTAACCCATTTTGGGCCCATTTGAATCTGACTTGAAGAAAGTAAGTGGGAGCCACTTTGGTTTGACCTAAATCAAATCTAGGGATATTTCAACTTATTACCACAAGATATATAAGTGCATATAATAGGGAAATTCATATGATGAATTCTCTAAAGGCCTTCCGTCATTAGCATGAAGATGGATTGTATTAGTAATGACGAGATGCACCATAAAATTGGGCTATCCATTTGTTGATCTAGTCTATTTGATTACTTCATAAGATGATAGGGGTGTCATAGACCGATGTGGGAGGGACCAATCCAAAAATTGAAGACTCTCTCAAGGTACCTTGGGGTCCACAAATATGACGGGTCATTTAATAGACAGAAAGGTTTAGCCAAAAATCGCAATGAACTTTGTCCAATAGAGGCCAAAGGGAAAGCTCATAAGATGAGTGGATATGATCATTCATAGAAAGTGGTGGGCTTTGTAGTTGAAACAGTTGGCTCCATGCACCTATGTGGTTTCCCACATTTCCAAAGACATAATCGCGTCTCCGTCACTGAGATAGGAGGGAAATCTCAAAGATGAACAAATGGAACTGGAACATAGATAAAAGCCCTTTTTATGTAAACATGAATCATTTTTGGTCATGGACAAATATTTTGCCTTTTATCAGAAATGGAAAATGGATATTTCGTCAAACTGTTGAATGATAACAAGCTTAAGGGACCTAACTATGCTGACTAGTTCCGTAACCTTATGCTAGTTCTGACATCCGAGAAATTGGACAAGGTAGTGAAAAATCCTACACTGGAACATCCAAGAGATAGGGCTTCTGAGGCATGTAAGATGGAATATCAAAAATGGGAGGTGAAAAATTCTCTTGCCCGGTGTTATATTGTAGCCCCCTTAGACAATCTGATACAGAGACAGTTTCATAAGATTGAAGTTTCCAAGAATATCATTGATAGTCTAAGGACCATGTATGGAGAGTAGAATCATTCTACTCGACAGAAGGTCCTAAAGATGTTTATGACCACACAGATGTTTGATAGCCAATAGGTTCATGACCATTGTCTTAAGATGATGGGCTACATAAATGAATTGGAGGCTCTCGGCTTTGCACTAGATGATGACACCAAGATTGGTGTCGTCTTAAATTCCCTGCCTCCCTCCTTCAATCAGTTCATCATGAACTATAACATGAATAATCTAAATGTTAGCCTTCAAGAACTATATAATATGTTGCAGAGGAATGAAGAACTAATAAAGAAGGACAAGCCGATAGCCATGCTTGTTGAAGGTGGCAAGTCAGGCAATAAAAAGAGGAAGGCTAAGAAAGAGCATCAAAAGAAAGCTAGCAAACCTAAAAAGCAGAAAAATGACAAGGCATCGGATGCATGTCATTTCTGCAAGCAAACCGGTCACTAGAAGAGGAACTGTCCTCAGTATCTGGAGACCCAGAAGCAAGGTAATTTTGAATCTTGTGCCATAGAGACCATAGTCACTTCTGCATCCTAGTGTATTGACTCTGGGGCTTCTACTCATGTATGTAACACATTACAGGGGTTCAGGACAAGCAAAAGTGACGCTCTAATTGGGGACTTCTGCAACATTTGCAGCTATAGCTATAGGAATGGTAGATTTATATTTCAGAGGAGTCATTACACATAAAGATTGTCTTAATGTACCAACTTTGAGAAGAAATTTAATTTCTATTTCAAAATTGTGCAATTTAATTTGTAATACGATTACTATTAAGTTGAATAATTCCTCACTTACAGAGAACTTGAGAATGGTCTCTATGTTCTCCATCCTTCTCTGGAAATAAACATAATCGAAATTACATCGGAAATAACCCCCAAGAAAAGAGCATGTGATACGGTAAATCCCACGTGCCTATGGCATTACTGACTTGGCCACATTAATATAGATCGTATCATAAGGTTGGTAAATGATGGTCATTTGGATTTTCTAACTATAGAAGATCTTTTAACTTATGAACCTTGCCTTTAGGGTAAGATGACGAAATGACCATTTATGGAAAAGCCTGAAAGATCTACGGGCACACTTGACATAATACATACTGATGTATGTGGTCCCATGAATGTTAGGACACGTAACTAGTACATTTATTTCCTAATAACTATCGATGATTTCTCTCGGTATGGTTACGTGTACCTAATGAGACATAAGGTTGAATCCTTTGAAAGGTTCAAAGAGTTAAGACAAGAGGTCGAGAAATAGTTGGGAAGACAGATCAAGGCCCTTCGATCAAATCGAGGAGGTGATCTGATGAATTTAGGGACTACTTAAAGGACATTGTGATTGTATCACAATTAGCTCCTCCTGCAACACCACAATTAAACAGTGTATCGAAGAGTAGAAATCAGACTCTATTGGATATGGTCCGTTCATTTCTCGTCCACTCAAAATTACCTATATCCATTTGGGGTTATGCATTGGAGACTGCAACATACATGCTGAACCGGGTTCCAACCAAATCCGTTCCTAAGACTCCATATAAGCTATGGACCGGTAAGAAACCTAGTGTGAGGCACATGAAGATTTGGGGTTGTTTGGCACATGTTAAAAGAATAAATGCTGACAAATTGGAATCCAAGACTAGTTGTTGCCTATTTATAGGATACCCCAAAAGCTCTGTAGGTTACTTATTCTATGACCCAAAAGAGCAAAAGGTGTTTTGTAGTCGAAATGCCTACTTCTTAGAAGAAAACTACATCTCAGACAATCATCGTCAAGAAATCGTACTATATGAGGAGAGCTGAGGAGTAGTGGGAGATGTCCCATAGGCTCTAGATAATAACCAACCTAGAAGATTTACCCAGCTTTCTAGACCTCCAGTTTGTTATGCCTATGATCAATAAAATTACTTGACGGAAGCCACGATTAGTGAAGAAGATCTCATGACTTACATAGAAGCTATGTTGGACATAGATTCCTTGAAGTGGATAGATGCCATGAAAGCCGAGATGGACTCAATTGAGACCAACAAGGTCTGAACTCTTGTAGACCCACCCACTGATGGTAAGATTGAAACTTATAAAGCCCGTCTTGTAGCGAAGGGGTACAACAGAAAGAGGGAATTGATTATGAGGAAACCTTTTCGCCAATGCCCATGCTTAAATCCATTAGGATCCTGCTAGTTGTAGCACCACACTATGAGTATGTGATTTGGAAAATGGATGTCAAAATGGCGTTCCTGAATGGAGATCTTACTGAAGATATCTATATACAGCAACTGCAAGGATTCATTGTTGTAGGTCAGGAACACATGGCGTGTAAACTCAACCAATCCATCTATGGACTTAAGCAAACTTCTAGGAGTTGGAACATTTGGTTTGACTCTATCGTCAAATAATTCGACTTTCAACGAAATCTGGATGAGCCCTGTGTTTACAGGTAGATAGTGGGTGATAAGGTTACACTCTTGATTCTGTATGTAGATGACATTTTACTCATTGAGAATGATGTAAGAATATTAACTACGGTGAAGGTGTGGCTTTCACAACAATTCTCCATGAAAGATCTTGGAGAAGCCTCCTACACCTTGGGACTTCGACTCTATAGAGATAGATCGAAGAAGATGATAGGATTATCCCAGTCTGCTTACATTGGCAAGATTGTCAAAAGATATTGCATGGAGAACTCCAAGAAGGGATTTGTCCCTTTCGAACACAGAGTCACTCTCTCCAAGGGTATGTCTCCTAAGACTCCTGAGGAGATTGAGGGCATGAGAGAGGTTCCTATGCCTCAGCCGTAGGGAGCATCATGTATACCATGTTGTGCACTCCGCCAGACATTACTCAAGCAATGAGTGTAGTAAGTAGATACCAATCAAACCCAGGACAGGAGCATTAAACAACTGTGAAAAATATACTTAAATACTTCGAAGGACAAAAAAGTTTTGTCTGGTATTCGATGGTAGTTCACTATAGATCCTAGGGTACACCGATGTCGACTTTCAGCCAGACCTAGATGATAAAAAGTCTAAATGTAGTTACATCTTTATGATGGGGTCCTATGTAGTAATAAAAATAGTCCACAACCCAAGCCAAGAACATTGTCGTGAGGCTGCCTAATGGAAGAAGTTGTTCATCCTCTAATTTGGACTCTCTACCCGATAAGAGAGAACCTCTCCCTCGGCTACAAGGTACAGTATTGCACTCTCTGCTCGGATGGATCCCATGAATTAAAACCTTTTGCAAACATTTTCATAAAACATAACACACACACACACACACACACACACACACACACACACATTATATATATATATATATATATATATATATATATATATATATATTTTGCAAAACAAATCTCAAACACGGTTGAAATTAGCTGCCAACAGTTTTGGTTTCCATCTGAGAGAGTACAGTCCCCGATCATTCACTTTGTCCGACAAAGGGGCTGATTTTGTCACTATGGTCTCCCACTCAAGTGAATTCTCAGACTGCCCCAACATACTCAGGTTTTGACCTCCGCTAAGGATCTCACTGCATGTCAAAGACAGCCGAATCCGACACCCATTGTGGTACCATAATTGAATCTAGGGGTTAGGTGTAACTTTCCAGTTTTTCCCATCAGTCTCCAATGTCCAAGGTACAACTAAAAATTGGTCTGGGTTTAGTGTTTCAAGCAAACACACACTACATGTGCTTCAGGTCTAACCCTGGCAGCTAAGACAAGCTACCCCAACCGACTTGGCAGCACATTAGTGTTAGTCTTGACAAAATAAACCTCCCTAGGTCTATCCAACGGTTGAGAACATTCTAAACTAACACAAGTCTCATAAGTGTATAGTTTAAGGGTAATTATATAGAAATGCACAAAGTATAACATGAATCAATTATGTGCTTTTATTCATTTACAATAAATGTCAAATGTACATCAATTTGATTGGATCTAAGGGCATACACTATCTAATAGCTCCCACTTGCACTTTGGTCCAATCGGTTACAAGCCGAAGTCCCATACTATCCATGTGTTTCTCAAACACTTTATGTGTCAATGGCTTTGTTAATGGGTCTGCCACATTCTCCGCTGATACTACCTTCTGAATCTGGATGTCCACTCTAACAACAATCTCCCGTAGATCCAGTGTTGTCGCACAATAGTGGAATGGGTGATGTGTTGAATTCCAAATTATAGGATGAATAACTTCATCCATTAAGCAGCCTCACTTACGGCAATGCACTTGGCCTGTGTCGTGGACTATTTTTCTTACTACATAGGACCCCATCATATAGATGTAACCAGATGTAGACTTTCTATCATCTGGGTCTAACTAGAAATCGGCATTGGTATACCCTAGGATCTGTAGCGAACTACCATCGAATACTAGAAAAAACTCTTTTATCCTTCGAAGGTATTTGAGTATGTTCTTTATAGCTGTCCAGTGCTCCTGTCCTGGGTTTGACTGGTATCTACTTATCACACTTACAGCCTAAGCAATGTCTGGTCAAGTGCACAACATGGCATACATGATGCTCCCTATGGCTGAGGCATAGAGAACCCCTCTCATGCCCTCAATCTCCATGGAAGTCTTGGGAGACATACCCTTGGAGAGAGTGACTCCGTGTTTAAAAGGGACAAATCCCTTCTTGGAGTTCTCCATGTTGTATCTTTTGACAATATTGTCAATGTAAGTAGACTGGGATAATCCTTTTATCATTTTCGATTTATCTCTATAGAGTCGAAGTCCCAAGATATAAGAGGTTTCTCCAAGATCTTTTATGGAGAATTACTGCGAAAGCCCTACCTTCACCGTAGTCAACATTCCTAAATCATTCCCAAAGAGTAAAATGTCATCTACATACAGAACTAAGAATGTAACTTTATCTCCCACTGCTTTCTTGTAAACACATAGCTCATCCGGATTCTGGTCAAAGTTAAATTGTTTAACGGTAGAGTCAAATCGGATGTTCCAACTTCTAGAAACTTGCTTAAGTCCATAGATGGATCAGTTAAGTTTACACACCATGTGTTCCTGACCCGTAGAAATGAAACCTTCAGGTTGCTACATATAGATATCTTCAGTAAGATCTCCATTCAGGAATGCAGTTTTGACATCCATTTGCCAAATCTCATAGTTATAGTGTACTGCTACAGCTAGTAGGATCCGTATGGATTTAAGCATGGCTACTAGCAAAAAGGTTTTGCTAATAATCGATTTCTTCTTTCTGAGTGTACCCCTTCACTACAAGACGATCTTTATAAGTCTCAATCTTCCCAACATGGCTCTTCTTCCTCTTGTAGATCAATTTGCAACCAATTGCTTTCACCCCAGGGGATGAGTCTACAAGAATCCAGACCTTATTGGTTTCCATCGAGTCCATCTTGGCTTTCATGGGATCTACCTCACTGATTGTGGCTTCCATCAAGTAACTTTCTTGATTATAGCCGTAATGAACTAGAGGTCTAGAAGCCCGGGTAGATCTTCTAGGTTGGGTGTTATTTGGAATATGTGGGATATCTCCCACTACTCCTAGCTCTCCTCATCAAGAATGATTTCCTAACGATGATTGTACAGGATGTAGTCTTCTTCTAAGAAATAGGCATTTTGACTACAAAATACCTTTTGCTCTTTTGGGTCATAGAATAAGTAACTTACAGAGCTTTTGGGGTAACCTATAAATAAGCAACGACTAGTCTTGGATTCCAAATTGCCAGCAGTTGTTCTTTTAACATGTGCCAAACAACCCCAAATGTTCATGTGTCTCACACTTGGTTTTTTATCGGTCCATAACTCATATAGTCTTATGAACGGATTTGATTGGAACCCGGTTCAACACGTATATCGCAGTCTCCAATGCGTAACCCCAAAAGGATATAGGTAATTCTGAGTGGACAAGAAATGAACGGACCGTATCCAATAGAGTCTGATTTCTCCTCTCTGATACACCGTTTAATTGTAGTGTTGAAGGAGGAGCTAATTGTGATACAATTTCATTGTTCTTTAAGTAGTCCCTAAATTTATCGAAGAGATATTTGCCTCATCGATCTGATAGAAGGGCCTTGATTTATCTCCAACTATTTCTTAACCTCTTGTCTGAACTTCTTGAACTTTTCAAAGGATTCAGACTTATGTCTCATTAGATACACGTAACCATACCGAGAGAAATCATCGATAAGGTTATAAAATAAACGTGTTGGTTGCGTGTCCTAACATTCATCGGACCACATACATCAGCATGTATCAGGTCAAGTGTGCCCGTAGATCTTTCAAGCTCCATAAATGGCCATTTCATCTTACCTTAAGGTAAGTTCACAAGTTGGAAGATCTTCTATAGTTTGAAAATTCAAAGGAGCATCATTTACCAACCTTGTGATATGATCTATATTAATGTGACCAAGTCAATAATGCCACAGGCATGTGGGATCAACTGTATCACATGATCCTAAAATAAACGTGTTGGTTGCGTGTCCTAACATTCATGGGACCATATACATCAGTATGTATCAGGTCAAGTGTGCCCGTAGATCTTTCAAGCTGTCCCGTAAATGGCCATTTCATCTTACCTTAAGGTAAGGTTCACAAGTTGGAAGATCTTCTATAGTTTGAAAATTCAAAGGAGCATCATTTACCAACCTTGTGATATGATCTATATTAATGTGACCAAGTCAGTAATGCCACAGGCACGTGGGATCAACTGTATCACGTGATCTTTTCTTGAGTATAATTTCTGACATAGTTTTGGTTATGTTTGTTTCTAGAGAAAGACGGAGGACATAGAGACCATTCTCAAGTTCTTCATAAGTGATGAATTTGTTATTCAGTTTAATAGTAATTGTATTACTAAACAAAATAGAATAACCATCATTGCACAATTTTGAAACAGAAATTAGATTTCTTCTCAAAGTAGGTACACAAAGACAATCTTTAAGCCTAACAACTCTTTCTCTGAAAAATAAATCTACAATTCATATGGCTATAGCTACAACTGTTGCAGAAGTCCCCTAGTAAAGTGTTACTTCATCATCACTTAGCCTTCTGCTTATTTTGAACCCCTGCAATGTGTTACATGCATGAGTAGAAGCCCTAGAGTCAATACACCAGGATGCAGAAGTAACCAACATATTGGTCTCTATGATATGAGATTCAAAATTACCTTCTTTCTTCTTGGTCTCTAGATACTGAGGATAGTTCCTCTTCCAGTGTCTGGTCTGCTTGTAGAAGTGACATGCATCCGATCCTTTATCTTTCTTCTGCTTTTTAGGCTTGCCAGCTTTTTCTGAGGTTTCTTCTTAGCCTTTCTCTTTTTCTTGTCTAACTTGCCACCTTCAATAAGCATGGCTATCGGCTTATCCTTCTTTATCAGTTCTTCAGCCCTCTACAACATATTGCTGAGTTCCTGAAAGCTAACTTTTAGTTTATTAATGTTATAGTTCATGACAAACTGATTGACGGATGGAGGTAGAGAGTTTAAGATAGCATCAGTTTTAGTGTTGTCATCTAGCCCAGAACCAAGAGCCTACAATTTGTTAATGTAACCCATCATTTTTAAACAATGGTCATGGACCCATTGGCTCTCAGTTATCTGTGTGGTCATCAACAATTTGAGGACCTTTTGTCAAGCAGAATGATTATGCTCCCCGTACATTGTCCTCAGGCTATTCATGATATCCTTGGACACTTCGATCTTATTGAATTGTCTTTATATTGGATTGTCTAGGGATGCTATGATGTAATACTGGGCAAGAGAGTTTTTCTCCTCCCATTCCTGATACTCTTTCTTACGGGCCTCAGAAGCCCTGTCACCCGGACGTTCCAGTGCAGGGTTTTTGGCAACCATGTCCAAATTCTCGGATGTCATAACGAGCATAAGGTTACAAAACCAATCGGCATAATTAGGTCCCTTAAGCTTATTGTCATTCAACAACTTGGCGAATTGTTTGTTTGCCATTTCTGATAAAAGGCAACATAAATTAGTCTACAACCTAAAATTGATTCATGTTATCTACATAGAAAGGTCTTATATCTATGTTCAATTTCCATCTCTCCATCTCTGAGATTTCCCTCCTATCTCAGTGACGAAGATGTGATTATGTCTCTAAAAATGTGGGAAATCACGTAAGTGCGTGGAGCCAATTGTTTTAACTATAAAACCCCACCACTTTCTATGAAGGATCTCATCCACTCATCAAATGAGCTTTCTCTTTGGCCTTTGTCAAACAAGGTTCATTCCCATTTTAGTTTAAACATTTCTATCCAGTAAGTGCTAATCCATCATATCGTGGACCCCAAGGTACCGTGAGAGAGTCTTCCATTTTAGGATAGGCCCCTCCCACATTGGTCTATGATGCCCATATCATCTTATGAAGCAATCCAACAAATTGGACCAACAAATGGATAGCCCAATTTATGGTGCATCTCCTAATTGATAGCCCATCTTCATGCTAATGATGAAAGACCTTTAGAGAATTCATCATTTGAAATTCCCTATCACTTGCACTTATATTAAATGGAGGGAACAAATAAAAATGTCCCTGGATCTGATTTAGGTCAAACCAGAGTGGCTTCCACTGATTTTCATAATGTTATATTCAAATGGGCCCAAAATGGGCTAGGGTTCCGTATGGTTCCTCTTGGGGAGGAAGTCGATCTGGGGCTTATTGAGAAGGGAGATCATCTAATGATCTTTAGGGCACCATGGCAATGATGTGCATTCAGCCATGGTGTACACAGAAAGCCACTAACGATTAAACATGGGCCAAGTACTTATGGCCCATGTACGAATCACATTTAGCATATCACACACATTCACATGCATAAATTGATCCAATCAATTAAATAATATGTAAAACCCTAATTAATTAAAGTTAACGCATTATTAGCTCATTAAGGCCCATGCATCATCAAATAATACAATCTAGGTCTATGGGCTAAACTGCAAAAAGTAGTTCGGCCCATATAATTGCTATGTCGAAAATGGGTTGATGTTGCTTTAACTGGGCAAAACAGGGTTTTACAGGGGTGGGCTGAATTGCATCATGTGATGGGCCATCAAATTCTTGGCCCATAATTGAATTTGGGTCACCTAAAACATGACCCATGGGGCTGAGAATAAACCACATCGAACCATGGGTTCGGTCCAACCGGTTTATACCAAACTAGGTCAATTCGGCCTAGGGTTTGGTGTCCAATACATGATGCAATTATCAAGATCTTGATCTGAATTAATTACAGCCAAAATTGACATTCAAGATTAACAATAAAACACAAGAAAGGGCTGCAAGTGTGATGGTCCAAATCTGATCCGGACAAATTGCAAACCTTCAAGAAAAGGGTTAATCGCAGATTGTAGATTTCTTTTTTGCAAAAATCTTCTTCTCCTCCGCGCACTCTAGCAAATCTTTCAATGTAAAAAAATAGAAAAACCTACTTTTTCTATTAATTACATCAGACTGAATCCTATACATTTTGTCTAAAAATTAAAAAAAATATATTTATAGACCAAAATTGAATAGAATAAAATGCAGGGTGCTTAAATCTTGGCGCCATAAAAGAATTCGATCTTCATCACACAAATAACCCTAAAATTCAATAAATAATCATATAACCGTTCCAAAATTATTGCATAATAATAAGGAATTGATTTCAGATCAAACGCCCTAATCTGATAACCGAATTCTCAGAAAAATTGCTAATTTGCACAAATCGGGTAGAACAGTTTCTACCAATTTGTGTTGCTTCATATCTGATTTACATTTAGTTCAAAATTTGAACTTGGATCTGATACCACTGAAGGGAAGAGAGATCCATCATATGGATGGCCAAACCATGTAGGATGGTTAGGCGAAATTTCAAAAATTTCTTTTCTCCCTTTTGGGAATCATATTCTCAGTTTTAGAAAAATGGCATTTTTCAAGGATCGTTCTTGAAACAAACCGAACCAGATCTGAAACCAAAAGAAAGGGAGAGAAATACCTGATACGAAATCCACATGTGTAGCTCCAAAAGTAGGTGTTCACACCCAAAGAGGGTACCAAAATCCGCTTCCACTGAAGGTGGTGCAGCTTGAGATGAAGCAGGTTCAGCAATGCAGTCCTTCAGCAAGAACTGCAATCCTTCAGCAAGGATCAAGGAAAAAGTGTGAAAATGAAATCAAATCTGATTTTTTAGCAAATCAAATGTAGGAACTGATCTCTATTAGTACAAGAAACTAGAGATTGAATTAGGGTTGGGCAGCAAGAATAGAGGGAGACAACTGAATGCAAAAAGGTGAAAACTGAAGCAATTCACCCCTTCTATTTATAAGCCTTAAAGATCAGCTCTCCTAATCCTATTAGGAGGAGTCTTTGATCCAAATCTTTATTTGGATCTGAACTCTTAAGTGGATAAGACTTATCCTCTTATCCTCTTGCTGATCCAAACCCAAATTTGTCCAAGTCACATGACTACTTAATCCAATAATTATGGGCCTTAGGCCCATTAAGCTAGCAGGCTCACTTCCCCTTTTTATTGTTGGCTAACTTGGCTCTCTTTGTTTGGCATGAGGCCCTAACATTAACCTCACAAAGTCGATATAGGTTCAGCTTAGCCTCTATAACAAGGCCTGGCCGAATTCACTATTGTACACAGTGACCCCCTAAGTCTATCAGTATGGGCTCTTAATGAGCCCAACATTTACACTAAATGGTCCTTGAGTCCAACCACCTTATGAAGGCCCAAGGACTATGGTTCTTAAATGAGATTAGCCCATCAGGTATAAAAGCCCTAACTTACACTTAACCTCTTAGCCCATAATGATCAAACACTTCCCGACAAGAGATGACCTCTCCTTAGTTGCAAGGTACAGTGTTGCACTCTCTGCTCGGATGGATCCTGAGAATTAAAATATTTTGCAATTTTTTTCATAAAACATAATATATATATATATATATATTTTTTTTTTTTGAAAAACAAATCTCAAACACAGTTGAAATCAACTGCTGGCAGTTTTGGTTTCCATCCGAGAAAGTACAGTCCCCGATCATTCACTTTGTCCGACAAAGGGGCTGATTCTGTCACTATGATCTCCCACTCAAGTGAATTCTCAGACTACCCCAACATACTCAGGTTTTGACCTCCGCTAAGGATCTCACTGATTGGCATGTCAAAGACAGCCGAATCCGACACCCATTGTAGTATCATAATCGAATCTAGGGATTAGGTGTAACTTTTCAGTTTTGCCCATCAGTCTTCAAGGTCCAAGGCACAACTGGAAATTGGTCTGGGTTTAGTGTTTCAAGCAAACGCACACTACATGTGCTTCGGGTCTAACCCTGGTAGCTGAGACAAACTACCCCAACAGACTTGGCAGCACATTAGTGTTAGTCTTGACAGAATAAACCTCCTTAGGTCTATCCATCGGTTGAAAATATTCTAAACTAACACAAGTCTCATAAGTGTATAATTTAAGGGTAATTACATAGAAATGCACCAAGTATAACATGAATCAATTATGTTCTTTTTTTCATTTACAATAAATGTCAAATGTACATCAATCTGATTGGAGCTAAGGGCATACACTATCTAACATCAATGTACTTCTTAATGTAATTATTGCACTTTCAAATGTCAAATTTTAGAGCAAATGAACAAGCCATTAATTGGATCATGCATTCTTCAATTTCTAAGGTTGGGTGCAAGCTTGAAGTCAAGATTGAGTAGTAGAGAAATAGTCGGTGTCCAACAACTTTCTCACACAATGAGCTACATTTTCATATAAGTCGACGACTCTCTGTTTCTAAGTTGCTCAGTTTCTCATCTTCTCTTTTGATTATGATTAGGTATCATCAGAATAAATCATGTGGTGATTGTTTCTGCATAATAGATGTGTAGAAGGATTAGTTAGATTCATTTAGACGCTAGATTGGCATCATCTGAATTATTTTTTTCTTTTTCTTTTTTTTCTTGATTTCTGTGCTTTGTGGATAGGTCAAAGGTTAGACTCATTAGGCTGTTATTTCATCATTCAAAATTTGGTTAATCATATATTATTTATTTTTGGCATAAATGCAATTTCATCATTGATTTGCTTAAGTGTTCATCGACATGCACATTTGATAATTTGCATTCGCTTTACATTCTTTTAGAATCTTATGTGGATTTATTTTGGCACAATCACCTAGTTTCATGGATCAGTCATTTAATTCATTCAATTATTTTGGTAGCATGTTCAATAATTTCATCCAAAGTTCGTTATGATCTTAATACTAGACTCCAGTGATATAATTAAAGGTTTTTCATATTTAGCATACTGAATAATATTACTAATCTCTTTGCACCATTCCTCTATAACTTTCTCATAGGGATTATCTGTGCATCATCTCTGCACTGGTTAGCTAGTTAGTCTCGTTCATCTCGTTCAGTTCATCGACTATTGCACACAAGATTTGCTCTCTTCTAAGTCTAGTTCTAGGTGAACCCACTAAGTAATCATTCAATCATTCTCTTTAGCTTTTTTATAAATTATTTATTTAACCTTAGGATAGGTATATTAATTGGTTTAACCAGTACTTTTTCTACTTTTTTAAATAATGCAACATTCTTGTTCTTGTTTTTAATAGTTTATGTTTCTCTCATTTATTAGATCAGCTGAACTGTCTTCGCATGACTTACTTATTCAATTCGATTATTTATCTAGACTTCATAATTTGATTCTTTGGTTTATTTATTTATCATAGTCTAATTCATAGTGATTTGTTTGCATTTAGTTAGTTTCATTTGTGTTGCTTAGTATATGGTGTTTTTGGTAAGTCTTGTTCTTGTTTTTAAAACAGTTCATGTTTCTCTCATTTTCTAGATTAGCTTAATAGTCTTCAATATGACTTATTCAATCTAGTTATTTATCTAGATGTAATAATTTGATTCTTAGGTTTATTTGTTTGTCATTGTCTAATTCATAGTGATTTGTTAGCATTCAGTTAGTTTCATCGGTGTTGCTTAGCATATGGTGTTTTGGTAAGTCTTAAAGTTCAAGAATTATTAAAATTTTCCTTGGAAATTTAGTGAAGTAAAGACCGGCTTAACCGGGTAAATGTGGGGTGTCTAACACCTTCCTACACTATACCTTGGTTCCTAGACCCATAAAAAATCTCATCCCCATTGGGTCAAAGAGTTAGCAAGAAAGTGATTTTTCTTGAAAACCTAGGTTTCCTGAATTACCGATTCTAAAAGTTCAAGTGGTAACTCCATTAAAAATGAGCTGAGCTAGTTGAATGCCTTCGGGAGGCGACCCCATAGCTAAAAACTCCAATGGGAAACATTTTTAAGAGATCTTAATTTGGAAAACTAGTTTTCAATGAATCTTTTAATAAGTTTGGGTTTTATTTGGGCATCACACACTTGCACTTATTTTACATTGCATATTCACTTTCCATCTCAACTATAGGTGGCCCTTAGTGTGATTGCTTAGGGATAATTGGCCTAGAAAGAGAATAACCCTTTTCTCCCCCCAAGTATATCCAACCACTGTTTGAAGAAGGTTGGTGGCTCTGGATAGAAGAGTTGAAGCCTCAATGGTGTACCGAAGTTAAATCTTTAGTTATATGGGCAACCCAACCTATCAGAGGTTCCCTTTTACCTATTAGGTCCTAGTAGAAACATAACCAAAACCCTTGCATATAAAGCCTTAGAAACTACCCCTATGAGTCTTGATTCGGTTCATTCAATTGCATCTTTAACAGCCCAAGTAACAATTTAATTTTTTTTCCTATTCTCTTTGAATTGTTGCTTTTGTTTGTTTAGTGCTCGAATCGGCTGTGAACCCATTCAGGTACAACTTATCATTTTTTACGCACAGTTCATTGGAAGAGAACTGATAAGAGACTAGCTAGGATAGAGGAACTAGAAATCCCTATGTTAGTGATCGATTCAATCTTGGATTCTTTGAAGTAACCCTAGTTTTTCCAGAAGTCCCTGAGAACAAACCAGCAATTGAACCCCTATTGGTTCTTAGAGATTTTGACCTAGAATCAAATATCATGGCACATAACTAGATAACCTAGAAGTTGATGAAAATTCCTTTGTAGCCCAAGATCCACCAAGACAAGGGTCAAACTTTTCCTAATTACTCAAGGCCATAGAGCAGGTAGGCAAACAGTTAGGCCAACAATTAGGTCAAATAGGATAATTCATATCCCAAAATCAAGCCCAAGCCATAGTGAATCCATCTGAACACTTTAAATGGTTGGAACCTAGAATCAAGAAACCCATTTGGTCAGGGTTGTGTCCTTCGGCCCCAAAGCGTAATGAAGCTTTTCCTCTAGTCTCAAGTCCACTATACCAAGGGCAAGCTACCTCACCATTAGAGGTAAACTAGCAGTCCCAGGCCTCTCGTACATCCATAGTATCCATCCTGATGGCCCAAACTCATCAGCAAGCCTAAGCCTCTTGGGCTTCAATGGTCCCAAAGTTACAAGCCCAAAACATCTATATCAACCCAACATGCTCTCAAGGATCTATACAACAAACCTTACCTGTCTAGGGTCAATCATCTCAAGCACAGCAACCATGGATACCCTCAATCCCAACCAGACTTTGGACTAACCGTCATGTGCTCCTACTGCAAGCATATAAACTAGTAATGTAGGCCAAGCCCAATAGCCTTGGACACTAATTGCCACTCACACGTCTCTGACCACTGGACCCGTAAGTTAGATTTGGTCAAGGAAAGACCTGATGAATCTTTCACTGAGTTTATAACCAGGTGGAGGGCCTAGGCAACCCAAGTGTTAAAAAGGCCTAGTGATTGCTATGGTCTTAAAGAGTTTGAATATGGAATATTCTAGTAGGCCGAGAGTAACCCATCGCCCTTCCTTTCATTCTCTCATTTCTGTTGGCTACCAAATTGAAGATTCAGTGGTAGCTAGAAGTATAGTCCCTTTAACATCCCCCGTAAACAAGGTCGGTAATGTGCCCATTAGTGATAAGAAGCCCATAGGGGTTGGTTCTTCCAAGTTGGAGGTCAATCAGGTTTCAACTAACCTAGGGACCCAACCAGTGGCTTACAACTACACTTACAAAGTGAAAGTGTTGGCTTATTCCAATAAACCAAATCAAACCCATAAGAACCATGGAAAGTCAACCCAAGCAATATTAAAACCAATATCCTTGGAGACCAGTAAGAGAATACATAAAGGTCATACCCATGAGTGAGTTGTTCCTTGGAACCTCGCCCTCCACAAGATCTTCTACCTTATTGGTTTAACCAAAATGCTATTTGTGAATTTCATTAGGGATCAGGACACTGGACCAACCGATGTCACGTATTGAAGAATTCCGTTCAGGACTTGATTGATAAGAAGCATATCAATGTGTTGGGTTCTACCAACTAGCAACAACCAAATTCAGCATCAACCCACTTCCTAAACATCAAGTTATCACCCTTCAAGTAAAAGAAACCAGTCCAACAATCGATTAAGTGAAGTTCATGAAGCCTATACATTTAGTGAATTTGATATTGATTGTGGTGGTCTCGATAGAAATGCAAGATCCTACAAGCTTGATTCAACCAATTTATAGAGAAGGGAAGGAACTAAAAGCATAGAAGATTTTGTTAGCAAATTGGGCCACCCTTCGATCCAACCAAATTCATCACCAAGACCAAATCAGTTGAAGAAGTAAACATGACCCACTTAGTTATGAATGAACCACTCTTTTCTATCCTTGAACCAATTACATTAGATGAATTGGTGAATTGTGGCGAAGAACTATTTCCCCTGAAAATAAAGAAGACATCCTTGCTTTACTAACTCAACCCAAAATGGATAAGTGGACAGGTGTTGATGAATGTGTACGTGATCCGTTTTGGCCACCAGAATATCATGTTGTACCCTACAAGTATTCATACATCTTGGTTGAGTTAGCAATCCATGCACCTGTACCCATTTCCATTGAAAAGTTGGTAAGGATAGGTTAACAAGACCATTTTGTTCAAAATTGAGAAAAGGGCTTAGCCGAGGTGACACATATGACTGGAGGTAGAAGACATTTCAAACCATCTCATCTTAGAGCAGAAAACCCCGTAGAGCAACATTTTTGCTCATAGGAATTAGGGTCTGAACAAAAAGCACCACTAATAGCAGCACTAGCAGCTAAATCATCAACAACATTAGTAGTACCACTAGTGACAGCATCATTAGTAGAACCAGAACCAACAACATCCAGGCTGGTAGTAGTTAAACCAGTAGCTATACCAGATAATAGATCAGAAGCCAAAATAGAAACAAGACACCCTTTAAGACAAGAGGATGAATTTATCAAAGAATTGATGAAAATCCAATCCAGTATCTCCGTTTGGGGTTTGCTAATGTCTTCTCCTAGCCATAGAAAGGAAATCATGAATCTTCTAAGATAAACACCTGTCCCAGCTAACATCAACCTAGAAGATTTAGCCCATACAATTGCAAGCTTGGTCAGGCACGTACTATTACCTTCACTAATGAAGACCTGCCAAAAGAAGGGTCCAATCATACTAAAGTCCACAATATAACTGTGGATTGTTTAAACCAAAGGGTTCCTCTATGCTTACTTGACAATGGAGATGGCTTAAATGTATGCTCATTAGGGACTACTCAATACCTTGGCCTAGAAAACGATATCCATCTCTCAAGTGTTATAATTAAGGCATTTGATAATCATGGAACCAACGTTGAGGGAGATATTACCATCGACATCACTATGAGACTCATGCACTTTCAAGTGACTTTTGTAGTAATTTATGCACTTTCTAATTTTAACTTCTTACTTGGAATATCATGGTTGCATTCACTAGGAGCCATTCCGTCCACACTCTATCAAAGGGTAAGTTCTACCATGGTGATGATACATTCAGCAAATTCAGGGATCCAGAGCCTCATTTAGAATTTATGCCACATCAGAACGAGCTGCCACTCTTAGTGAAATTTAAAGAACTAGATAATGAAGAAATGATTCTATTACTTGGGTCTACTAACATCATAATAGTGCGTGTATTAAAGTCAATGGATCCGGCGGTCTATAAGACTGCCGCTATAATAACGGCGTTCCTTCAAAGGCCGCCGCCTAGAAAATTAAATATGAATTAAGCGGCGGTCTTTATAAATTGGAATTATAGTTTTTAATTTTGAACTGCATTTTAACCGGTCTAAAACTACTTAAGACCAGAACCTAAATCTTTGTTTCTCGTTCCCTTTACTCTAAATGTATGGAGCCCTTGAAACTCCTTAGAAATGGCGGCAAACGGATTGAGCAAGCTTGTGAGGAGAGGTCTCGGAGGAAGATATCGACGCATGCGACTCTGTGAGGAGAGGTATAACAAGAGCAAGCTTGTCCATTCCATCATGCGTCACTTTGCAGAAACGACTCTGTGAGGAGTGGTTGGTCGGTCATTGGATTATTCGTTCTCAATCTCGGCTTTCTTCTCCGATCTTCTAAACCCAAACCCATTTCCACCATCCCGGCGATCACTTGTCCATCTCTTCTAGTTCTTCTATTTTGATTGGTCTGCGATCGATTGCTTTGTCATCGATTCTGGGTTTGAAGTTTTGCCAACAAATAAAATGACCAAGAAGATAATGCGGAAGTCCTTCGTTCCCGGTTGCTACAGGGCGGAGATCCCACCGGAAGAAGATTATGTTCTACCATCACCAAATTACTGTCAACAGCTTTACATTTTTTGAGGTAACCCTGCAAAGTCAATAATCTTTTTAGATGATGTTTCACCTAGTGTAAATTCATTGTTTCCAAGTTATACTAATAATGTATAGTGGTGAGAAAATTCCATGGGAGAGTTTTCCTCTCCTTAAAAGAAAAATACAAGAAAATTATAGAGACAACAGTAGTGAAAAATTACAAAACAGCCCAGTACAAACTTTCCCTATTGATCCTTTGTTTGCTAAGCAGGTATAATTGATAACAGATCAATGTTGTCCTGGTCCTATTGATGAAGATATATCAATTCTAGATTGGTGGAACTGTTTAATACTCTCTAAAGTGGGTTATAGAATAAAAGACACGTGGGAAAAAAATTCTTTCCTCTTGTGGACAATATGGACAAGCAAAAATGAGTTCATATTCTAAGACAAAACCCCTAACCCTGTTATGATTGTAGAAAAAGCTAAACAAATATTACTAGACCACAGTACAGGGTGGGATGGGAGCTAGAAACTTTCTTTAGAAAGGCTGGAAAGAGGCTCACAAGTACCATTTAGTGGGTTGGGAGCAAATCTGCAAACCTCAGTCACAGGGTGGGCTAGGAATAAGACATTTAAAGCTATAGCTTTGCAGTGAGCTGATATGGAAGGGCCATCTTATGCACTCCTGTCTTCAATCTTTATCCATTCAAAGATTGATGAATATAGCTTTGATGACTATTACCGATAATTTAATTTTTTGTTTTATTTTATTTTACTTTATTTTGGTCATCCTGTATCCTCTTTCAGCTAGCTAGCGAAAATGGTGCTACTTGTTGATTGTTCTATTAATGGCTATGTGACACAATTCTCATGTCATTAGTGCTCTCTGGCATTCTCTACAAGATAGGCTAAATAGGGTCTCCTTTTGATGATCCTTTCTTCACAACTCCATTTCAAAGCATGTATGACCCGAACATGCTCAGTTCAAATGCGATTCCCTTTGGAAATTGGAAATTCAGATATGCATCCTGTTGGATTCAGATATGACCCGAACATGCTTAGTTTCTATATCTAGCAACTAATGATTGTGAAGGAAAGATGAGAAAGATTCATGAATGCATTCGTTTCATGATGGTTATCTCCAAAGCTTCTGAGGAAATCACCCCCCAAAAAAAGTTATATTGCTCTCAATTGATGGGCAAGGAACTCTAATTATTTCCTTTAATGTTGCAGTATTGCTATGCGATGTCATTTCATATGCTTGTTGTTACTATTTCTGCAGTTCTAACTTTGATATTTGGTGTCAGGCCCTTTGAGTTCCTGTCAGTAGGCTTGTACAAGCTGCTGATTCAGTTTCGGTATAGTTCTCTTTAATTATTTTGCAATTTTACCTTTATTTCCCTTGCTTTTATTCTTCCCTTTTTAGTGAAATCTCTTCTACATTTACCTGATTGACATGCAAGGTCAACAGCCTTGTGTGAACTCATAGAAATCGTACCTTAATTTTGTTTAATGGTTCATTTTCCCCCACTATATTATAAAATGACTTGATTTCTACATCTTTATATCTTGATTGAACATGTATAACAGGTCTGTCTGTCTAAAGGTTTGGGTGCGCCAATTGTATCTGTCATTGTAGGTTCAAAGAGCTTTATTGCCAAGGTATTGGTGAACTACTTGCAATTACAGTAGTGTCTTTCCTTTGTAGAAATGGATACCCATGCTACATCTCCTATGGGAGGTACTTGGGTACCTTCAAGAGGGGCACCATGAGATGTCCTCTGAATCAAAAATCAATTAGATTATGGTAATTAATTAATGTTCCTGTACCATGCCAAATAAGCAAATCCTACAGGTTTCTAGAACCAAAGGCCCACCACAAACTAAAAGAAAGGAAAAATATCCAAGTCATAGCTTGTGACATGGAATGCTAGAGCACTACTCATTGGAATTTGATTGTTTTGTCACTTTCCCTAACTATATAACTTAACTTCAACATAGATTTTGACTATATCTTAATAACAGACTCTTTCTACCAAGTGACCGATCCTTTGGTAAGATCAAGTGATTAATGCTTCAGCCCCAGTTGAGTCATAAGATATGAACACCAAGCTGTATCCGTGGATATTGAGCTGTAATACCAAAGATTCAAAACCATATTACAGCAGTCAGCATGCAACTTCATCATTAGAGAAATGAATAATAAATCTAGATTAATTAGAAAAATTAGGAAACCCCATTTGGCCATTTCATCAAATTGATTAAAAAAAAAGGAAATCCAACTTTGACCAATTTGACTGATTGAAAGATTTTAATTCATGCATATAAGTCATCCTACGCTCTTCAGTTTATATCAAGAACATATGCAGGCTATATTATTAATAAATAATTTGCAACTTTTGCTTCACAAGGTTCATGATTTTCTGATGGCAAACCCAGATCCTTTAATACCCATGTAAGATCTTATAACATCATATTTTTTCGTGGAAATTTATAATGTGGTCGAATTTCTTATGCATTTCTTTTCCAACCAGAAATTGGAAGATATTGCATGCAGCTTCATCATATGAATGAAGTAGGTGACCTTAAAGGGAGACAGGACATGGGTGTTAAATTAGGAAATTTTCAGCCACATAATTCTGTAAGCCAATATCTAGCATATCATGCTTTCATCATATTCTAGTTGAAAAATATTTGGAAAGACTAGTCATAATTTGGGCAAGAGACACATAAGAACCATGGAGTCGACCTGCCGGAGTCTTGTTTTTATAGTTTGACAAGCTAAGTTTGTTTTCCTTATTCCCGCAGTCTTCCAATCCAAACAGATCCAAAAGGTGGTGTTATTCTGTTGTTTTTGTTGATGTCAAACTGATTCTCAAGCTAATCCTAATAAAATCAGCAATTAGTTACCATATATTTAATCATTTTATATCAGAGCATAAGTTTGATATCCACTGTTTTTGGCTGGCTTTCCTTTCAGGGGAAAACTTGGCGATGATTTTTATTGATTTAGAAAATAATGGGTTATTCAGCTTTAAGACAATTTTCCAGTAGTGTAGACTGTAGTGTAGTTTAACCCTAAAGAAAGATTTTGTATTAATGATTTTGCTCTTGTTTATTTCTGTTATTTTTATTTTGGGAATCATAACCCATTGCTCTTATGTGTTATTGTTGTAGTTTAAGCCTGAGGAAATAACTCCATCATGAATGACTTTGCTGAACCTGGATCGCTTGCTCCAACTGGCTTACACCTCGGTGGCACAAAGTATATGGTGATCCAAGGAGAACCAGGGGTTGTTATTCGAGGGAGGAAGGTGATACTTTCACATCCTTTCTTAACCCATCAACTTCTTTATTTGTATGCTAGTAGATGATATTTAAGGCTTAATGTAAGGCACAACATTTCACATTGCTCAAATGGTTATTGCTAATGGGGCCGAAATTCTCAAATTGTAGGGCATCTATTAGATTTGTCAAATCCTTTTTTCTTATTTTTTTGTGGGCTAATGGGGTAGCTCTCTCCCAAACCAAGGTGAAGGCAGGATTCAACCTCAAGTCTCTGTAATATCCATCCATACATTACAAGAAAGTTAGTTGGCACCTTCTATTGAAGTGTATATATTTTGGATGATCAAACAGAAGGTTGTATCGATAACATGGAGATGTTCCTGGTGCATTGCTGAAAAGGGCTGTGAGAATCAAGAAAGTTAGTTGGCACCTTCTATTGAAGTGTATATATTTTGGATGATCAAACAGAAGGTTGTATCGATAACATGGAGATGTTCCCAGTGCATTGCTGAAAAGGGCTGTGAGAATGGTGTGAGCACAGTTTTGTGAGGATTGAATCTGCTCACATTTGATGTTGTTTGCCCTTGATAAGTGATTCATTACTAGTATGCCCTTATGGATGCTATAGAATATTTTGAACTACTATTTGATATTCCAATTAATTGCTTAAAATTCAACCCATGTAAATTTTAGTTACTATTCTTATCTTTATAGTTAAAATACTTGAATATGATTCTAATATTTATATGTTTTGATTTGCAGGTTCGACCAATATGTTAAGCGGATTTGCATTGGAAGATGTGCTGCATTATTAGAGAATTTGATTATTTTTTTAAGTTCTTGTACTATTTATATGTCAATTGGATATTGTATTTGAACAATGTCTTTTGGAAAATTTAATATATAATCTTTGAATTAATAGATTTCATTTTAATTTGATTTTTATCAAATGGTTTTGCTATATTAATTAGGTATGGAAATGCTAAATCAATAAACAATTCAGGTACCACAAAAATGATGCAATTAAGCGGGAATATGATTTTTTTTGAAAAAAAAATGGTTTATGCCGGTGGTCATGTCCGTCGGCTTAGCTATGAACTTGGTATTAATAAAAATGAAAAAAACTAAAGATCTAAGCCGACGATCTTGCAACCACCGGTTTAGCCACAAACAACACCTAAGGCAGTGGTCGTTTAACACCTAAGCTGGTGGTTTGAACTGCCACCTAAGAACCCGAAGGAGTTTGGCAAAAAACTTAAGTGGTAGTCTTTTGACATCTAAGTCGGCAGTCAAAACCACCGCTTGATTAATGCTAAGTTGGCGGCTTGATGTGACCACCGCTTTAGAATAATTTAAACCGCCTTTGACCGACCCTCCAAGGCAACGACCTTTTGAATCTAAGGTGGCGGTCCTAATCTAGGGCGGCAAAGGGGGCGAATGCTTGACTGCGGTCTTAGATCTAAGTCGGCGGTCTTAATGCCTAAGCCGACGGTTCTAGGATTGCCGACTTTGACCATTTTTCTTGTAATGGGATCTTATCCTAGGGTTTGGTTTAGGGAAGCATCAACAAGGTATCATTGAACTAATATCCATATTAGTGAACCAAGGAAGATTCTAGCTAGGGCATAACCTAACTCAAGCAATGTTACGAGCCACAATGTTAAGGGTCCCAAATCCAAATATGCCCTACTCCCTAAATCTTAATAATTATTTCATCAAGGCCGAAGGATAAGAGGCTCGTTTATTAATACAAGAAATAGATCCTAGAATTTTAATCATTGGATGGGAAGAGGAATACCTTCCAATAGAGGATGACAACCAAAAGCAAGGTATGAACTCTTGCTTACTGAATATAAGGAACATGACCTTGTTAGTCTTCTCTTAGAGACAAAGGAAATGATCCATGGAGACAAGCTAGACCTATCCGGTTTAGCCAATCTATTTTATTAGTTAGATAATGAGACGTTTTCTGTCACAACCTGCTCATTAACCATAAGAGACCTTAGATAGGAAGAGTCACAAAGCCCATTCCAAGGGTTATTACAACCACCTATGTCCAAACAAGTTGAGAATCTGGTAGCCATGCTTATGCTTAAGCTAAAACCACTGTGCACAAAATACCGTATTAGATGGGTAGGGGAAATGAATAAACTTACATTATCCTGTCATGAACCCGGTTAGGGACGTAAACGTGAGTTTCGTCTGCTTCAAGGGAGACGAGAGACCTCCGATAAAACCAAACGGTTCTAAGTAAAATTCTTCAATTGATATCTTCTCAAAGAACGAAATAAGTATATATACAAACTCCTCTAACAGACTCATACAACCACTCATAACCCATTACCTTAACGTGATTTATCATGACACTCTCTCACTACTAACTGATTTATCATGACACTCTCTCACTACTAACTAACAAACTAATAACAAGTTTCACAATTGGGCCATGTGGCTCTCCACTACATGCATAGCCCAACAACTAACAGAAAAACACCCACTCTAATTTAAACAACATTCGATAAGTGGGCCCATTAATGGCTCATTAGTGGGTCCATGATATACCCCCCATCCTACCTAAAGGGTGTTCTAGCCCAAACATCAGCCAGATCCTAGCATTTGATCCCTAATATGATAATGAGGAATGGATTGGTGTGAGTCCCACACAAACCTTTGATATTGAAAATCTGGGATGGATATCCGTAAATGAAGAAAAGAATCGGGTCTTTTACTTAACTCACCTTATAAAGCTGAATCTAGGGGATGCACTCACCATATCTGTGACTCTAATATCCCTCACCCTACATTTAGAATCCTTTTGGCGTCTCTAAAGCTTCTTTGCTGACGAGGAAGCTGAAGACTAACATACCAGGTTTGGAGAGGCATTATCTGAGCCAAGGATATTCTAGAATTTTGGCTTCATGTACTGATGTACAAAATCTTGTCTCACTTCCATAAATAAGGACAGCATCCTTTGTGAAAGGGGTCAGATATTTATTCCATTTGAGCTAAGTCTCAATTCTCATTCTCATTACTGACATCTTCCTTTTGCTTCTAAGACTTTAAGTCCATCCTTATCCCTGTTGGCTACAACATGCAATATGGAGATTCTTTGGTTAGTAACACTGATTGAATTCATCTATAGAATTGAATATTTACTTTTGCAATGAAGAGGTTCACCCCAATAAAGTTAGTACTTAGAATTAGATCTGTTTATGGGCCGGGTTGGGCTTTTACTCTTCATTAACAGAAATATGTTAGGCTCGAGCCCGAGCCCGACCCAACCAATGAGCCTACAATTTGGGCTCGAGCCCAGCTCTAATAAAAAGCCTGAAGCTTGAGCCCGAGCCCGACCTAATAAAAAAAAATAGAAAATTTCCCTATTCAATAATCAATATAAATAAGAATTTATTTACATTAAAAAATATATAAATTTAAAATTTATTTATATTAAAAATATATATAAAGAAGGGAAAGATGATGTGGAGAAGAGAGAATTTGGTTGGAAAAAGAAGGGAAAGAGGTGAAAAAAAGAGAGGCATTCAACTAGGGTTTTTAGGTTTATTCATAGATCGGGCCGGGCCGGGCTATTTTGGCAAATCCCGAACCCGGCTTGAATTTATTACGAGCCAGGCTTTTTAGCCCGAGGTTAAGTCTGTGAGCCTATATACCTATTCAAGCCCATCCGTGTGACCGGGCCGGGCCAGGCCGACCCATCAGGGCACCCGGCCCATGAACAGATCTACTTAGAAAGAAGTACGTGCATTATAGAGATTCTTTAAGCATTATAACTTTATAAATAGTTATGCCCCAACTAAGGGATTTAAGTATGTACATGTCGACTATAGTATCTTATGCATGGAGGTAGGAATCTATCACTTTTAGAAAATGTGCTATCAACTAAAATTATTGAGATTTGTAAAGGCTTTGGCTAAGATAAATATGATATATGAAAATAATTCTAAATGTCATCATACTATCTGGTTTGATACGATCATCATGACCCTTTATTCTTTCATGACATTGTATAATACAAAGATTCATGAAAAGATTAAATCTGCTAAATTCATAGTATTATGGTAGTGATGATATACTGGTAATTGTCACTTATGAGCTATGACTATTAAACCTATGTGAATCACAAATTCACAACTTATTATCGAGGAGAGAATTAAAATAGTTTTAAGTTTTTAACTCGATTGGATTATTCCTCCCTAAAAAATGTACAAGGTATATTCTACGATGGGCGACGTGGCTTTTTCATCTACCATTAAGTTTTTAACTCGATTGGATTATCGAGGAGAGAATTAAAATAGTTCTAAATGTCATCATACCATACAAGAATTCAGGAGCAGAGCAGAGATCTTCGCAAGGATCGTTTCCTTCCCACACAAAACTGTTATTTTCTATATCAACCGGCCCTGCGTTTTTTTTTTTGCTAGGTATCAACCGGCCTTGCTTAGCACCCGCACACAGAGAGATGCAGGCGATGACGTTAAATTCATCCTACTGCAGGGCCCAGCAAGGCATCGAAGCCTCCTGTTCCTGTTCTTTATTAAACTTGCGTCCTTCCTCTTTCCAGGTCCATCCTCTCTCTCTCTCTCTCTCTCTCTCTCTCTTTTTTCGATTATTTTCGTACTTTTATTCGTATTGACACCGCAACAATTATCTTTCATCTGAATCATGTGTTTTAACTTTGATTCCAGAAATCGAGTTTTTGTGGCAACCGGATACCAGTTCTTAGGTCCGGCTTTTTATTGCAGAAGGGGTTATTGCGTTCTCTTCGTGTTCGCAAACACACGGATACGCTTGGAAAAGGTGAAATCTCTTCTTTTTATGTCAATTTGGTTGGTAGGTAGTTTTTAATTTTCTCATAAATTTGTTTTCGAATTTGACTTGTTTGTCAATTAGGTATTTTTTTCTTTATTTCGGTAGAACAGTTTATTTCTATAGATAGAACATTCGGAAGTTCTCTTGCTTTATATTTTATCTTTGATTTTGGGGATAATAGATTTCCAAGGGAACTGCGCACCATAAGTTGATGTGGATGGGTATTGCAATATTGCATTTTATCGGTTCTTGCTCCTATTCAAGGATAATATAATTTTCTCGAAGCAAAGAAAAAAGGGATCAGAATGGATTTTATCTAGAAAAGGCTAAAACGTAAAGTTGTGTTTTTTTTTTTTTTGTGTGTGCAAATATGGGGGATTATGGGGTGTATGTCTTGCTGGGCGTGCTATGCTAGCAGTAATTGCTTTAGAATATTTTCTATCTAAAAGGGTAGAAGATTTTTTTTTCTTTTTCTTTTGACTAATGCAATAGGTTGCTATTGATTCCTGTCCTCCCTCCCTCTACTTTTTTTATTACCTCTTTTATTGTTATAGTAACTTGGATTATCTCTTCTGATATTTAGCCACTTCTTCAATGAGGTTTTAAACTTTCCTCTCCTGTTTTTCCTCCATGCAGTAGTCAAAGCTATTGCTACACCTGAATCAGCAATAGAATTGCCACTAACAGCAGAAAATGTTGAAAGTGTATTGGATGAAGTACGCCCATATCTCATGGCAGATGGGGGTAATGTGGCATTGCACGAGATTGATGGTAATATTGTCCGATTGAAATTACAAGGAGCATGTGGATCCTGTCCAAGTTCTGTAATGACAATGAAAATGGGCATTGAACGCCGTCTAATGGAAAAGATTCCTGAAATAGTTGCAGTTGAATCAATAGCAGATGAGGAAACAGGGCTTGAGCTAAATGAAGAAAATATAGAAAAGGTAATCAACTTTTTTAATGCATAGTCAATAGCAGCCTCGTTCATTTAAACATCAGGCTCTCCCTTGAGAATTTAACAGTGTTATCTGCTTTGTTAGCAAGTACCTTCTTGTTTTGTTGAACTTATTATGAAAATAATTATCTTGTAGATCTCAAGTAGATTTGGTATTTCTCTATAAATATTCATATAAACACCATTTTGAGATGATGAATGCGTTTAAATTGTTTCTTTCTTTCTTTAATAAGTAGTTTAAATTATTTCTTGCAATTTGTGGTTTGGTGTCTGACTTGCTCGTTTATCTCTAGATGCTGATTCCTAGAGAAACCTAATGGTGTTGCTTAATTATGTTTTGTCTTGGTTCCATAATGAGTATGTTATGTGCTGGTTGAGTTTTACTTCATTGGGTCTCTATTATCAGTTTCAGGTTTGCCTTGTAATTATTCTTACTTTTCTCCGCATTATCAAATCATTCTTTCCATCTCTCTTATTTGTCATCTTCTTCCCTCACCATCTTCCTGTCATTTTTCTTTTCAGTTTCTGCAATCCATAAGAAGCACAACTAGGACATCTGTCCTTTTGTTTTCATTAAAATTTTAAGTAGTCTTAAGTTCTATCTAGCCCCTTTTACTGTTTAAGTTTAACCCAAGCGCTAAAACTAAACATGCTAGGGAACTTAGTATTCTCCAGATAATCCAAGTCCTGCCAATAGGACTTAAAGATTAAGAAGTAAATAGCTAATGGCTTCTCCCCTTGCTTAAGATTGTTCACTTCTCGGCATAACTAATAAGCTTTGGCAACATTCATGGCTTGAAACTAAGTCTCTACTGCACTATCCCATACCTCGTTTGTAGTATACATTCAAAGTTAATCCCCATTGATGTATGGTTGCATTTTGTTTATCAACCACAATGTAAGCACGTAATTCTCTTGCATCCATTGAGCATGGGATGGATCTGAATTATAGTTTATTCTCATGTCTTGTAATGTACCTCAATTTGCTCCTATATATGAGTAGACTGTGCCCATTCAAACCTTATTATAGTGACTGAGATATTAGGTTTCCCTACAGACCCGATTGGAACAACCCCCAGCTTAGGATCTGCTTTGGATCACTTTCCATGGTGTCCATAGTCTGCAATTCCACTCCAATGATGCTAGTACAGAAATACTAGTGTTGCTACAATACTGGACTAGTGGACTTCCAATCAAGATTCCTTAGTTCCATAAAGTACCAAAACCCTAACAAGGATTGGAGCAAAAAAGAAACAGGTGCTGCTCCTAGCAGACATGTCAAATGGCTCTGAAACAGGTGTCTCAATTAAGGATAAACAGAGATGAAATGGGTCCTGAACACAACCTCTAATTGACATCTATGGCCTCCAACCAATCCATGAACCAGTTCTCTGGTTTTCTCTTGATGTGTTAGTGGTCATCAATTCAAATTCCAATAGACACTGCTGATCCTAGTATAGTGTATGGGGCTGTATGCAGAAGAGAGCAACCTGCTCTGATACCAACTTATTTAGTGCAGAAATAAAAGTAAAGAATAAAAGAGAAATTTAATGATTGAATAAAAAGAGAAAGTACAATAGAATGAGAATTGAAAGAGAGATGAAAGGAAGAAGAAAGAGTGGGGACAGGACTATCTTGGAGTACATGTGCAGCCCCTTTTCTATTATGTTGTAAAGAGCAGAAAAAATACAAAGATACCCTTCCTGCCAATAATAAAAGAATATAGCTGTTAATAACATCTTTCAAGTCTCAACAACACCTTTATTGTTGTAAGAAAGGAGAGGACAACCTTCATAAGTAGCAAGGAAATATTGTATAAAAGAGGGGGGGATGCATATAAAGGAGCTCCATTAACCAACAAAAGAACTAGACATTGGGGTCACTATGCAATGAATTGGCAATAACGTTGTAAATTAATCCCAATATTCTCCTGAATGATGGAAAGTCATATCTTCTAACTCTTTCAATTAAGAAATCCAAAACAGAATAAGAAGACTGTTTTGAGGAGTCCACCCCTCTGAAATGGAGGAAAGGAGAGAAGAAGAGAAGAGGATAAGAAAACTGGATACATTATTTCCTGTTTATTCTAGGTATAGCTGCCTTTATATTTAGGCTTACAATTTGGGAATCTCTCATGCATGTCATGCAGCTGGTAAATGTGTTTGGCTCTCCTAGCACACACCTTTGCCTAATGTGGAGCTTGAGAAATGTGAACTGCTCCCTTGGATTGTATTCAGGTCTCAGGTATGGGCTTAACAGTACTCCTGACCTGAAGTTCAACCTTGTCCTCAAGGTTGAGATCAGGAAACTCCATCCAAAGCCGATCAAAAGCCTCCTGTGTAGCATCTTCTTCTGGTAGATTTGACCAGATTGCTAGAACTTCCTGTATCATCTGCTTGCCCAGCTTGACCCAATGAACATCTATTACTTTGTTGGGTTTTACCACCATCACACCTTCTTGAGAGAACTCCGGCAGAACAGGGCTGTGGATCATATTCCCTGAGATGTGCTCCTTAAGCAATGATACATGGAATATGGGGTGGAGCTTTGAGTGTTCAGGTAATTCCAGTTTGTAAGCAACCTCCCCCACCTTTTCTAGTACCTGAAATGGCCTAAAATAGCATGGTGCCAACTTGTTCCAAGGTTGCCTACTGATAGTCATCTGATGGTATGGCTAGAGTTTGAGATAAACTAAATCTCCCACCTGTAATTGACCTGCCTGTGTCTTTTGTCATAATTGGCCTTCATGATTCGCTAGGCTCAACACAAGTTGTCTTGAGCTCAGCTAGAATCTGATGTCATTGCATGAGGTGATGGTCTACTACCGCCACTGCTGTGGACCCCTTCTGCGAGGGCAGAATTGTTGGTGGTTTTTTGCCATACAAGTCTCTGAATGGACTCATGCCAGTTGATACTTAGAAGGAAGTGTTGTTCCATAGTTCAGCCCGGTAACCACTTGGTGCATTGTCTAGGTGCTCTCCAGCAAAGCACCCAAGGTAGGTCTCCAAGCAACAGTTTTCCACCTTGGTCTGTTTGTTGGTTTGGGGATGGTAGTTCATGGGTTGGGCTAACTGGCTAAGTTGGTCCCCTGTAGTCTGAAGAATTCAGCCCAGAACCTGCTCATGAACACCACATCCATCTAAAACAATGGTACATGGGGTGCCATGTAACTTCACCACTTAATGAATAATTCAGCCACCTGGAGTGTTGTGTAAGGGTGTGGCAGTGTTGCAAAGTTTGCATAATTAGTGAATTGGTCCACAACTAGGTTGACCAACTCCCCTGTAGATGGTGGAAGCCTGGAGATCAAATCCATCAGAAGGTCTTCCCCATACTTGAGATGGACTGGTAAGTGGTTGTAGAAGCCTGGCTGGTTTTTGAGCAATATACTTTTTTTTTTTTGATAAATTTTGAGCAATATACTTTTACTGCTGACATAACCCACAGGTAGACCTGTTCATGGGCCGGGCCGGGCCGGGCCGGGCTGGGCTTTCACTCTGTATTAACAGAATTTTCTAAGGCCCGAGCCCAAGCCTGGCCCGACCATCGGGCCTATAACTTGGGCCCGGGCCTGGCCCGAGCCCGAAATTTAGCCCATACTGTTAGCGGCTGAATAGAGAGAGAGAGAGAGAGAGAGAGAGATAGAGAGAGAGAGAGAGAGAAAAGAATAAAAAAATGTATATATTAAATTATAAATATATATTTTAATAAATATTATATTATTTATATATTTTATATAATATATAAAATACATATTATATATTTTATAAAATATATAATGCTGAGTCGGGCCGGGCTTTTTTGACAAATCCCGAGCCCGACCCGAAACACAGTCGGGCTTACTGTGTTAGGCCCGAGGTCAGGTCCGCGGGCCTAATTACATGACCAAGCCCGACCGGGGTGCAGGCCGGGCCGGGCCGGGTCATCGGGCTACCCGGCCCATGAACAGGTCTACCCACAGGCAACAACAAAGTCCTAGACTTCTCTCCTCATACTTGTCCAGTAGTAATGTCCTAGCCACTGATATGTTTTAAGAACTCTTGAATGTCCACCTGTGGCTGAAGCATGGAAGAGGCGTTGTAGCTCCAGGAGTTTAGAGTCTGAAGGTAAAACCAGTCTTCCCTTGTAGCACAACATAGAGTCATCCACTGAGTAGCTAGGTGCCAATTCTGGATTTTGGGCTCATTTTTACTTCAGCTCTATCAACTTAGGATGGGCCTGGGCTTCTCTCTTCAATTCTTCAAACAAAGGGTAAATTGGTTGGGTTACCAGCATGGGCTCAAGTTCAGGACCATCTGTCTTGATAAATCATTGGAAGCCCTATTAGTACTTCCCATCTTGTATTCAATGGTGTAGTTGTACCCCATAAGCTCGTTTGCCCATTCTTGCTGTCTGGGAGTGTCTAGTGAGTGTATGCTGTTCTATCAGAAATTTGAGACATCTGATCTGATAACAAATCAACGACCCACTAGGTATGAATTCCATTTTGTACAGCCGGTACTATGGTCATAAACTCTTCATAGATTGACTTGACCTGGGCTTGGGGAGAGAGGGCCTTGCTGTAGTTGGCTAAGGGCTTACCTTCTTGCATCAGGACTGAACCTACATTGAACCCTGAGGCATCACACTCAAAGATGGAAGTCCTTGTTGAAATCTAGTAGAGACAACACAGGTAGGGCAGTGATTGCTTCTTTAAGGCTTTCAAATGCTTCTTGGACCTTCTTGCTCCACTGAAATGAATCTTTTATTTAAGAGTTGAGTGAGAGGGGCTGGTTACAGCCCATACCCTCTAATGAACCTGCAGTAGTACCCTGATAACCCTAGAATCCCCTTAGTTCTTTGAGAGTTCTAGGTGGCAGCCACTTTACTATGACAATCACTTTTATACAGGTCTGTTAAGACCAGCCCCTTCTCAATCACATGGCAGAGATAATCCACCTGACTTTGCCCAAATGAGCACCTAGACTGCTTAGCAAACAATTGATGCTTCAATAAGATATGGAGTGTGTGATTTGTAGGTGTTCTTGGTGGGGCTCCCAATCCAGGTTGAAAATAAAAATATCATAAAAAAAATATTGATATGAAACAACGCAAATGAGGGAATATGTCATTCATAAGTGACTGAAGCATAGATGGGGCATTGGTCTGCTCAAAATGCCTGTCATGGGTTTTGAAGGTTGTCTGGCCCTTAAATCCAACTTGGAAAATGCATGTCGTAATTCATCCAGTAGTTCATCAATAATAGGGATGGGAAATCTATCCCTTATGGTGACTTTGCTCAATAAACTGCAATCCATACAAAAACACCATGTTCCATCCTTTTTAACTAATAGGATGGGTGAGGTGAAAGGATTGTTATTACTCAGCTAGATCATGCCCTTGTCAAGCAATTTTTGAACCAACTTCTCAATTTCCCGTTTCTGGTAATGGTATCTGTAAGGGCATATGTTAGGGGGCATCACTCCCGGAATAAGGGAAATCAGTGATCTTGGGTTCTGGCTGGGGGAAGGCCCATGGGTATTTTGAGCAGAAAAATAAATTCGTTAATTAAAGACTGAGATAAATACAATGTTTTAGCTACATAGTAGCCCAACAAACTCATCAGAATACGGCTTGCTCACACTTTTTAATTTCTCATCCCTTTTTCTACTACTACAGTTAACATCTTTTTTGATCAATACTACTACAGATTGCATCATTGCCCAAAATAAAGTGGATCTATCAGCTCCCTGTTTGGCTAGGATATCTCCCAACCCATTTACTCTCTTTTAACCTAGCCAAAACTTGAGTTACAGCTCTTTGCAGGAGAGTCAATTTCCCTAAAAGCAAATCTGTATTTCCAAGGGGCTGAGTTAACTTGCTTCGCCCAAGAGATAGCCAACAAAGAGTCTCCTCTACTTCTAAAGACTCTCCCTATACCTGCCCTTCCCAGATTGCCAAAAGGTCTACCATCTAAGTTTAGTTTCAGTTTATTTAGCTCGGAGGTTTCTATTCCATTCTCACAGCTTCTTTATGTGCATCTTGTTTTTACCACTTCAGCCCATTTCCATAGTAGTCATTTGTAGAAACATCTTGTTTGTTTCAGTCACTTCCTCCTTTGATTTAGTCTTCTCATGGAAAATCCTTTGGTTTCTTTCTTCATAGATGGTCTAGGCTAGGCTGCCCTTGTTATTCTCCACAAGCACTTCCCCCTTTTTTCTATTGCCTCAAGAAGTTGGAGTTGGATAAACTAATCACGTCTTGTGGGGGAACCTATTTGCAACCAAAGAGAGAATAGAAATAATCCCAAATGCAAGTCACAAATGAACAGGAGATTAGTAAATGAGGGTGGGTCTCACCACAAGCCTGACAAAGGAAACACATGAAAAGAGTGGCAATACCTCAAATATTGCTTTCCAATGGGAGTTTGAAACAATGTGAGGTGCACATTTTGCATCCCAGCCATTGTCCGCTACACCATGAATCAAGGTTCAAAGTATTGGAAATGCCAAGTGTATCGGAAAGGAAATTTTAAGATACATATCGGGATACGCCTTGGATACGCATGCGTATTGGAGAAAAACTAAGATACACATAGATACGCTTGGAAACACTATAAATACTTTAATAAATCATAAAAATACATCAACAACACTAAATATAAGACCTCAATGAGGTGTATATACAATAAATTAATGTATTTTAATGGTTTTATGAAGAAATATATTATAGCTAACTATAATTTCATTAAAAATCCTATGCTTAACTATAATTTATAAATTATAATTCTTAAGTTTTAATGTTTTATGGGATGAGAAAAACCTAACTCTCCTATCCAACCATAAAACATGCATTGGCACAATTTCTATGTGAAAATATAATTAATAATTATTTATTGTTTAAATAATTATTATTTATTGTTTATTTCCTAAAATTATAAAAATAAATAAACATTATATAATATATTCAAAAAATAGTTATTAAATAAGAAATTTCAATGGTGGATATGATAGATAATCCATAGAATTATAATATATTCAATCATTGTGATCAAATGATAAAATATAATTAATTAAAGATATTTCAATTTGTCTATGGATACGATAGATCATCCATAGAATTATAATATATTCAATTGTTATGAATAAATGATAAAATATAATTAATTATTATTTATTTTTAATTTTAAAAATATAAAAAATCAAAAAAATATTAAAGAAGAAATTTCAATTGCTCTATGGATATGATAGATAAATCCATAGATCTAAAACACATTTAGTCTTTATAGGCAGAGAAAAAACTCACATTTTCAAATTTTTTGTTGATTTATATTTTCCCCAAATATTTTCATGAAATTTCCATAAATCTATTGATAGCATAAAAAAATTGTGATTTTGAATGTAAGAATGTAGATCAACATAAATTTAAACATTCAAGAAAAAAAAAATCACAAGATATTATAAAAGATTGAAAAATTTACCTAGTTTTGCCATATTTTTTCAAATTTTGAAAATCTCTAAAAAAATTAACGATTCACACTTGTCTATGGATACGATAGATCATCCATAGAATTATAATATATTCAATTGTTATGAAGAAATGATGAAATATAATTAATTATTATTTATTTTTAATTCTAAAAATATAAAAAATCAAAAAAATATTAAAGAAGAAATTTCAATTGCTCTATGGATATGATAGATAAATCCATAGATCTAAAACACATTTAGTCTTTATAGGCAGAGAAAAAACTCACATTTTCAAATTTTTTGTTGATTTATATTTTCCCCAAATATTTTCATGAAATTTTCATAAATCTATTGATAGCATAAAAAAATTGTGATTTTGAATGTAAGAATGTAGATCAACATAAATTTAAACATTCAAGAAAAAAAAGAAATCACAAGATATTATAAAAGATTGAAAAAATTTACCTAGTTTTGCCATATTTTTTCAAAATTTGAAAATCTCTAAAAAAATTAACGATTCACACTTGTTTCTTGCAAAATTTTGCAAATCTAGCACTCTAGGAATAAAGTTCGGAGTTTTAGAGTCATTTGGGGGTGAAAGAAGGCTTATTTCGGGGAAAAGAAGCTTGCTTTGCCCCTTGAATTTTTTTTTAGTTTTTGGCCGTATCTTTTTCATCGATACGCTACCGATACACCCCCGATATGCCCCGATATGGGTCCGATATGCATGAAAAAAGACGAAATGTCCAATTTCCATGTGTATCCTATCGGCTTTTAAATGATATGATATGATACGCCCCATATCGGGTGTATCGTATCAAAATTTTAAACCTTGCTATGAATACATCTCTTCATAGAAGAGCTGTATTCGTTTTTTATTAGATTCCCAATACCCAATCCTCCTTGCTCCTTAGGTTTACACACTTGTTCCCGTTTCGCCAAGTGAACTTTTTCTTTTTTTTTATTCATCTCCTATCTCTCACAAGAAGATCCTAAAGGTGGATAAATAGTAAGTAGGTAAGTTGGTTAGGGTGGATTTGATCATTCTTCCTCCCAAAGAAGTATAGATTCTCTTCCATAAGGCTAACATTTTAGCAAACCTTTCCACTATTGGTTTCCAGAAGCTCTCACCTCATGACCTAAGATTTCAACCAACAAGTGAATGTGTTCCTCTTCCAAATTAATCCTTGCCACAACCTTTTTCCCAATTGACTTTTAGCTTTTATTATCCTTTGGAAGCAATAAACTAAGGCTTTTAGGTTCCTTACCTTAATTCTGTACAATCCTCACAGAAGATGATTATGCATTTGCAAATTGCAAGCGAGTCACCACTACCTCATTTCTACCAATTCTCCAACCTCTAAATTAGTTTTCAAAATCAGCCTTACTGATCAATCTACTTAGGATCTCTACAACAAGGGTGAATAAGAAGGGGGATAAAGTGTCTCCTTGGCCCTTGCCATTAACCTCTTTTAGCTTGGAAAAAATCCTTAGCCACTCCGTTGATCAAAATTGAGAAGTGTGCTCAACTAATACAATCTTTTAGCCACTTTCTCCATCTTTCTCCCAATTCATTTTTTTTTCAACAGACTTAGGAGGAAATTCCAATCCACCATATCATTGGCTTTTTCCAAATCCATCTTCCATATTAGACCTTCCCCTCCCTGCTTTTTCTTTTCAACTACACATTCATTTGCCACAAGAATTCAATTATTTGTCTTCCCTGCACAAAAGCTCCTTGATTTTGGGAGATCACTAAGGGCAAAACAAACTTCAACCTTCCAGCCAAGACTTTTGCAATGATTTTGTAAATGCTGCCCTCAAGGCTTAGAGGTCTATAGTCCTTTTGAGTCTTAGCTTCTTTCTTCTTAGGCCCTAGAGCTAGAAATGTAGCTTTTGCTCTCGGTGAAACTTTCCCCTTGTGATATAATTCAGCAAACACCTCCATCAAATCAGCTTTTATAATTTATCAGCAATCCTAATAGAAGGCCATCGAGAAGCCATTGGGTCTTGGGGCTTTAGGTCTTACCATTGAAAAATCTGCTTCATGGACCTCCTGCACTGAAGTTTCTTTCAAGAAGGGCTACTTGGGTTTCTAGTAGTCTAATCCAATCCAACTCCCCTAAAGAGGCAAAGATTGATTTGAAGTGCTCGAGAAAGCTTTTGATTATTTCCTCCTCCGAAGTTATCACCCAACCTTCAACCTCAATGCTAGAGATCATGTTTGTTCTCTTCCATTAGCTATCGAGTGAAAAGAATGTGTTACCATGCAAGGTGCCAACCAACTGGTTGGTGAGGTCTCCTACTAATTGTAGCGGAGACTTGGGATCGAATCCCGCCTGCACCTAGGTTGGGGGGTTATGGGTTGGGGGATGGCCTACCCCCCGTTGTGTAGCCCTTAAAAAGATATCAAAAACAACAAAAAAAGTGTTACCATCACCGTCCAAAAGCCATATATACATTGATTTCTATCTCTAAGAGATTTCCTCCTTTCTCAGGAGCTCTTTTAACTCCACTTTTAGACTCCACATTTTTTATCTTTCCTCCATACTAATATCTCTTTGGGCTTCCTTCTTGTCTAGCTCCTCATTACTTTTAACACTTCCCTCCTTTGATTCTTCAAGTCTTCCAAACTCTTCTTTATTCCAATTCTAGATTTTTTCTTTGTCTCTTCAACTTCTTTGTAAATCTCACTGGGATTGTGGTCTATTATTGGGCCTGGTTTGCCCAAAATCTCATCGAGCTTCTCTAGAATGCCTTCAGTTCTATTAACTAGATTGGCTTTGTAGAGAACACTGATGTGGGCCCCACAGCTACGGTCCCATTGTGTTCGTAGGGTAGAAGATGTTATAGTCTGCCTAGGGTTAGCTATTGGTCATTTAGTTGTTTCAGTTGTTATTTATTTCAGTCTTTGTTTTACTCTATTTGTTATGTAAAGACTAAGGGCAAATCTGTCCTTCCCATGTAATGAGCATAACCTATAAATATTAATTAAAGTGGCGGCGGCAAAACATTAAGCTTCTGCTCCTCCTTTCAACCCTTGTGTTCTACTGCTTCTCCTCCCTCTTTCTCTTCTCTCCTCTTTCTTTCTTCTTATCTTCGATCCTGAGATTCATTAGGGTTCAAGACTGATAACAGTCCTGAACTTCTAGTTGGTATCAGAGCCAAGTTCTCTCATGTGAGTCTAGTCTAGCCGACCACATGAGAACCATCTAAGGCTGGAAGCTGAGAAAGCAGAGTTCGTTGACTGGTTCTTGGAGATCTCCAGAGGATTAGCAGCTGTTTGAAGAAGTGTCACAGTTGTAGCAAGTCGGTGATCAGGAAGAACCAGAGAAGGCTAGGGTTCGGGTAACCTTGGTAGGCAGCGAACTGCATTCTACTGTAAGTTTTTACTTTCTGAGAGAAGTAACATCAGAAAAGATAGGTTGGACCCATCCAATAAGGGTGGCCGAACTACTCTAGGGTTTTATCTCTCTATTCTCTAGGGTTTCTCTAGGGTTTTGTCTTATCCCTACGGCAAACCCTAGTATTAGGCCGAAACTTGTGATCTTATTCATGCGGCAAACCCTAGAATTCTCCTCAACATTGATCAGTTTTAGGGTTTCATATTAACCCTAATACAAACCTTATCCGTACGGCTCTTAGGATTGATTAAAACCTCGAATTGGCTTTAGCATATCAGATTGCTCTTCAAACAGTGTTTCAGTCTTCTTTTGGGGTTTCAAACACTTTTGAAGGGGTGAAAACAGTTCGGACTGTTGCTGTTGTGTGTGGTTATTGATTTCAGATCAGTCTTGTATATATTTCATGCACATCTATCGTGAGTACAGATTGGTTCTCTACTGATTTTGTGACTGTTGTTGGGAGTTCTAGTGCTGGTTTTGACTGTAGTAACCATAATTTTTGATACTTCTGGTTCTTGACTGAAATGGAGTTTAAGAATCAGGCAGAAGGCAGTTTTGGGAACAACAGTTATGGTGGTGGTTCTGAGACAGGTTTTCAGATTACAACCGTAAAGTTTGATGGATCAAACTATTTGGAATGGGCCCAATCAGCCATGATGGCTATTGGGGGAAGGGGCAAAGTAGGGTATCTCTTGGGAGATGTAGCAGAACCTTCCAAGGGAGACCCTATGTATACCAAGTGGGTCCAAGAAAACTACTTGGTTATGACATGGCTCTGTAATTCAATGCAGCTCCATATCAGCCGAAATTACTTATGGGCAAAGACAGCCAAGGAGATATGGAATGTGATGAAAGAGACTTACTCCCAACCCCTTAATGTTGCCAGAGCATATGAGTTGAAATGTGAGGTGAATGCCCTTAAACAAGGAGAGAAACCGGTGTCGGTCTATTTCTCTAACTTGCAGTCCCTGTGGCATAAGATTGATCACTTAGAGACTCTTGAGTGGGAGAGTCCCAAAGATGCTCAGATACATAGAAAGCACATTGAGACAAACAGAGTGTTTGAGTTCTAGCAGGACTGAATTTAGAATATGATATTGTGAGGCAGTAGATCTTGACCAGAGATAGTGTGACCCTCTCTCAGGCATACTCCTTAGTGCACAGTGAAGAGACCAGGAGGAAAAAAATGATGCAGCCTCAACCGCTTCCACCTGCCTTGGTAGTTGTCAAACCCAAAACAGAGGGTGATTCAGAGAGGGACAGAAAGAAGGAAGATAAAAGGGATGTGGTGTGTGAGCATTGCAAGAAACCTAAACACACAAAAGAAACATGTTGGAAGCTGCATCCACATTTGGTCCCGGCAAAGTTGAGAAATAAAAGGAGTAATGCTCATTTGGCTACGACTACTGATTTAGCATCCTCATTTGGCACGAGAGGCACACCATTAGAGACCTTAGCTGCAGTTTGGGCAGCTCTAATACAATTGGAGAAGGAAGTTGGCAGTTCAGCTCAGTTACCGCAGCCATCATCAGCTCCGGCTACATCGGCCTTTGCACACTCAGGTACTCGAGCCTCAGCCTACTATGCCTCCGCTCCAGGTACTACTGAACCGTGTTGGGTAATAGATTCAGGTGCATCTGACCATATGACTAGCTTGCCCTCTTTGTTTACTACTTATCACTTATCTTCTGGTAGGGGTAAAGTATCTATAGTTGATGGCTCTCTTGTCCCTATTTCTGGCAAGGGTGACATCAAACTGTCAGATACTATATCCTTGTCCTCTGTCTTGCATGTTCCTAAACTGGATACTAACCTCCATTCCGTCAGTAGCATTACCAAACATTTGAACTGCTCAGTAACTTTCTTTCCTGACTGATGTGTTTTTCAGGACATGGAAGACGAAGAAGGTGATTGGGACTGGCTGTGAGACGAATGTGATCTATCTTCTCGGGGAGAGTTTTCGTCGGGAAGAGTCAGTGGATAAGAAGTTACTTGTTTCTCAATTTGTGAGTCCGGTTATGTTGTGGCATAACCGATTGGGTCATTTATCTTTTCGGTCCTTGAAGAGTCTGTTTCCTACTTTGTTTGATTCTGTTGAGTCATCTCAGTTGAAGTGTGAAAGTTGTGAGTTGGCTAAACATTGTAGAAACTCTTATTCATTGAGTAATAAAAGGAGTAATAGTTCTTTTGATATTGTGCATACTGATGTTTGGGGGCCATATCACATTACTTCTATGGGGGGGTACAGGTATTTTTTGCTATTTGTTGATGACCACACCCGGTTTTCATGGGTTTATCTTATGCGATCATGAGATGAGGTGCCTGTCCTGACCCAAAACTTCCACCAAATGATCCTAACACAATTTGATGCCAGTATAAAAGTGCTTAGATCTGATAATGCAAAGGAATACTTTGCTAAGCCATTGGCATCGTACCTCCTTAATCATGGGGTTATCCACCAGAGCATGTGTCCTCATACACCTCAGCAGAATGGTGTTGCAGAGAGGAAGAATAGGCACATCTTGGAGGTGGCTAGAAGTATTATGTTTACCTCTAACATCCCTATTCGCTTATGGGGTGATGCTATCTTTACGGCGGTATATCTTATTAATCGGATTCCTTCTCGGGTTCTTGATATGAAACCTCCTTTTTCCCTTCTATACCCCAATGAGGAGTTGTTCACTATTCCCCTCAAGACATTTGGTTGTACTTGTTTTGTTCAACTTCTTGGTCCCAATCACTCCAAGTTTCAACCCAAGGCCTCCAAATGCATCTTTCTTGGTTATGCACAAACTCAAAAGGGTTATTGTTGTTATGATCCTGTCTCAGGGAAGAAGTTTGTATCCATAGATGTCACTTTCTTTGAAGAGACACCCTACTATTCTCGGGTCTCTTATCAGGGGGAGAGTAGTGAGCGTGGAGATTTGGGTCTTTTTCTTCAGGGGGAGGAGTGCAGTGAGGACAGGGTTAATACCTTTGGGGCTGTTCCTTTACCTATTCTAGTTGATGATGAGGGCTGTAGTGATGAGGGCTGTAATAGTGAGGGTGGTCAAAGGGATCGGGAGTTGAGAGTCTACTACAGGCGATGCAGACAGATTGATCCTGGTCATTAGCAGTCCCAGCGAACTACAATCTCTTCTGCGGCTCCAAGTCCAGATATTACAGTCCCAGGGTCCACAGAGACTCTTTCCATTGTTGCTACCTCACCCTCTGCAGATGACCTTGACCTTCCCATTGCCCTCCGTAAAGGAAAACGGCATTGCACCACATCTACAGCCCATTGCATCTCCTAGTTTTTGTCCTATGATCACCTATCTCCCTCCTATAGGTCCTATCTCACCTCTGTTGCTGATGTCCTTATTCCAAGAACAGTGCAAGAAGCCCTATCAGTCCCGGAGTGGAGAGGTGCAATGCAAGTTGAAATGGATGCTCTGTTGAAAAATAATACCTGGGAGCTAGTTGACTTGCCCAAAGGAAAGAAACTAGTTGGATGCAGGTGGGTATTTACTGTGAAGCATAATGCGGATGGTTCCATTGAGAGGTACAAAGCTCGGCTAGTTGCAAAGGGATTCACTCAAACTTATGGTATAGATTACTTGGAGACATTTGCCCCGGTAGCCAAGATGACCACCATTCGGGTTCTATTATCTCTTGCAGCAAGCTACACTTGGCCTTTGTACCAAATGGATGTTAAGAATGCTTTCCTGAATGGGGACTTGCAGGAAGAGGTCTACATGCAGTTGCCTCCTGGATTCTATGATACAGAGGCAGGTAAGAAAGTTTGTCGGCTCAATAAGGCATTGTATGGTTTGAAACAGTCACCTAGAGCTTGGTTCGACAGATTCAGACTAGCCCTTGGGAAGTTTGGTTATGTACAGGCCCAGTCAGATAATACACTGTTCATTAAGAGGGTGGAGTCGTCACTGACACTACTTACAGTTTATGTTGATGATATTGTGGTCACAGGAAACGACAATCATGAGATTGAGTCCCTCAAACAGCTCATTCATCAAGAGTTTGAGGTGAAAGATCTAGGTACACTACGGCATTTTTTGGGTATTGAGGTTGCTAGATCTAAGCAGGGGATCTTTGTCTCTCAGAGGAAATATGTGTTAGATCTCTTGGCTGAAACTGGAAAACTAGGTGTCAAACCTGCAGATACACCCATTGAACAGAACCACAGGATTAATGCAGAGAGTGGGGAGCTGCTTGAAGACAAAGTTATGTTCCAACGGTTAGTGGGAAAGCTCTTATATCTATGCGTTACTCGACCAGACATCAATTATGTCGTTAGTGATATCAGTCAGTACATGCATTCTCCTAGAACCACGCACCTTCTAGCAGCAGAAAGAATACTAGCATACTTGAAGAGATGCCCGGGTAGAGGTATACTGTTCAAGAACAATGACCACATGAAGGTGGAAGTCTATACGGATGCCGATTGGGCTGGGAGTGTTGATGACAGAAGGTCTACCTCTGGATATTGTGCTCTTGTGGGAGGTAACCTGGTTTCTTGGCGGAGTAAGAAACAAAGTGTTGTCTCTCGATCCAGTGCTGAAGTTAAGTTCAGGTCAATGGCTAATGGAGTGGCTGAAATTCTTTGGCTGAGATCACTACTTGAGGAGTTGGGTGTTGAGTATGAGAAGCCCCTGATGCTGTATTGTGATAATCAAGCGGCTATTAATATAGCACACAACCCAGTACAGCATGACAGGACTAAACATATTGAAGTTGATCGGCACTTTGTACGAGAGAGGGTCTCATCACAAGAAGTATGTCTCCCATACATCACCTCCAATATGCAACTGGCAGATATCCTCACTAAAGCTGTATCACGGAAGAAGCTAGAGGCAGATCTATCCAATATTGAACACTGATGTGGGCCCCACAGCTACAGTCCCACTGTGTTCGTAGGGTAGAAGATGTTCTAGTCTGCCTAGGGTTAGCTATTGGTCATTTAGTTGTTTCAGTTATTTATTTCAGTCTTTGTTTTACTCTATTTGTTATGTAAAGACTAAGGGCAGATCTGTCCTTCCCATGTAATGAGCATAACCTATAAATATTAATTAAAGTGGCGGCCGCAGAACATTAAGCTTCTGCTCATCTTTTCAACCCTTGTGTTTTACTGCTTCTCCTCCCTCTTTCTCTTCTCTCCTCTTTCTTTCTTCTTATCTTCGATCCTGAGATTCATTAGGGTTCAAGACTGATAACAGTCCTGAACTTTTAGTGCTTTATAACTAGGACTTTCCATTTTAATGGCTCGTCAAGATCACTTGAGTTTTTCCTCATGGAGTCTCGCAAGGCTCATGGCTGTCATGATAGTAGAGGGTTGTGGAGCCTTTATCTCTAGGTGAATCTCCTCCTTCAAACTGCCAATGAAGCACCCAATTATCACTTTCTCCAACCACCCATGGACATGGTCTGCCAACCTCTTGAACTTGATCGGGTATTCTCGGTCTGTCCCCTATTGTCTTTACTTGGCCAAGCTCTCATTGAAATCTTTGAAGCTTGTTGGTTTGAATTGCATGCACAATGCCTCTGTAAAATTTGCCCAAGTTGGTTGCAGATGAGACCGCCAGTATCATTGGTACAAATCTGGCTTCCCCTTCGAGGTGTATGGATGCCATCGACACTCTCTAAGGCCCCAGTGTAAGAGTATGCAATAGCAAAATCACACAACAAAAGGTGCAATGGAGATAATAGTGCAGCATTACAATCTCAAGCGATCACAACTCATGATTTGAAGTGTGATGCAAGCCATACATATTGCATCACAATATAATACTTAACGTCTTGATGGAACATCTCGCCAGATTTACCAGTCCTTGCCGGATGCTACCATGGCTCAACCCTTCATCATTGCCTCTGCTCCCACTAGTAGAAAGCCATCTGATCACACTTGGTCATCTCTACTGATAAGGCTTCCTTGAGGTCCTTCAGATTTTAGGCTACCTTTTGCAAGTCACCTTCAATCTTTTTGACCCTGTCCTCCACAGAGCCAATTCTAGTGGTTGGAATTGCTATTAGAACCTGGTGGATGGTAATACCAAAATGTTAATTCTGCATAACTCAGGGACTGTCTGAGGAGTCCACTCTCCTGAAATGGAGAAAAGGAGAGAAGGGAAGTGGTTAAGAAGATTGGATATGTGGTTTCCCATTTACCAATCCCATTACAAGAAAAATGAAGACAATCAAAACTATAGCTGGCACATCAACTCTCCAGTACAAAGCTTCTCTTTCTATGTAAATCCATGTGAACAAGTTGTTCATAATGGTTATCAGTTCTAAAATGTGGTGTTAGACCATCTCATTGATGTCTCATCCACACCATGAAGATGGAAGAGGAAAAAAAATTGCTTTCAAGATTTGTAGCTTAGAGATTCATAAGATTTTAGGTTGTCAATTGGACTCTTAGTTGGGATAAGGGTTTGATGATTTAAGATTCACAGGAGTTTAGTTCTTGTGAAATTTCTCTCCTGGAATACTGCCAAAAAATCCAAATATGGCATAGTTGACAGCACCTGATATAGGACAGGGTAAAGGCCCTACAAGTTTCATATTTGGTGGTGGGCTTTGTGGGGGTGAAGGCGGGGCTTTGGGTGATTAGAGATGAAGAATAGGGATGTGAAAGCAAGTAGACAACTCTCTGTCCACCAAAGAATGAGCAAGGAATAAGGAAGAGATGATAACTCTTGCTGTTATGGTAGACAGTGTAGGTACATGATGGTCACTCAGACCATCAGAGCACAGGTGTCAAACCAATACTACACAAATGCTTGCGATGAGTCCATAACTCATCGCACATCAGCGATGAACTCATAACCTGCATAGACACATGACGAGCTTATAACCTGAAATGAGTTTCGATGAGCTCGGGACCTGCATGGACCTGCAATAAGCTTAAGCTTATCGCACATCCGTGATGAGTACAAGTTCATCACAGGTCAGAAACAAGCAAAAGGAATACGCATGTTGCTAACAATGCACGTGCCAATATGCTCCGTAGGCTTAAAGAAGACATGCGAGATAAGTAGTGACGTCATCTGCGCCATGTCGGTTTAAAAGGGTCACAAAAGGAAGTACAACACGTATTATGAGAATCCATGGACGAAAGAAAAGCTCGTCCTTGAGATATCTCATAAGACGTGGCGAAACCGTAGCAGCGTTCCCTGACAACTGACACCGAATCCAAGATTCCCTTTCCTAATGGGAATCAAACACTTTTGGCTCCTTCCTTTCGGGTCCTCGGGGTCTCTTCCTTTAAATAGGCCCTATCTAACTCATAATGAGATAATCATTCTATCACCTCATTTGCCCTAGCCTTTAGCTTACCTCCTGCACTTGGCTTTCCTTTGTCCTTCAAGGAGACCCCTGTATCTAGCCTTACCTCCCACAGACAGCAATAAGATAAATCACTAGGAAGAAAAAATAAGTGAGAAAAAAAAGAGAATTCCTGGTAGAAACTATAAATTACTAAACAAAGTTTCCTGGTAGAAACCCAAACTCACTAAACCAAACCTTATTTCATCAAACCAACTCTTTTCTCAATTACAATGACTATTTATTGAATCCACATATGAACTTGGATGTCCTTTTACTCCAATTTAAACTGGGAAACTAACAAACTTTCAATTGCTTTAAAACTAAGACAAATCCATAGTAACCCAGAAATTATTATCCTATTGATCCTACTAAAATTAATTTAATGTAAAGACACCAAAAATTACTAAAAATAGTATGTTGTAAGTTGTCTATAAATAGAAATTTCAGGATAACAAAAAAATTTAGAAAACTTAAAACCTTATTCTTGAGACACCTAAAACTAGAAATAAATTAAAAATCTCAAACAATACCAATATCATATCATTCAAAAATTCTGAAGTTGGCATAAGAATTGGAAAATTGGTTTTGTTTACCCATTGATTCTTGTTTTCTTCTATATCTGCATCAGCACCAAAATACCCCTTCATGTATTAGTGTTGGGCAATGGATGTATATTTAAGGATTTTAGAGTGAGGCATCAGCCAAGGATATGGCGAGTTCAATGTTGAGAAATGAAGTTGGTGCCTTGGAGTGGTAATAGTATGAGGTGGCAACCTCGTGAGATCAAGTGGGATCTGCTGGTACAAGGTCCCGCGAAACAAAGGCTTTGAAAAGACAAAGCAGCCTCGTGGCATGGGGCGGGGCTCGGCAAATGGTACAGCCTCGCAGGATAGAGTGAGGCTACCTTGCAATATATGCCTATGAGCACAGCAGGACTAGACAGGGTTTCGATAGGTAAACCTCATGATATTAAGTGGCGAGGCTAGGCCAATGAACTCCACAGGAAAAAGAGCCGTGCAGGCATGACATAGATTGTCTTGCTCTATCAAGTGAGGCCTGGCCTCACGGATTGGAAACTCCTAAAGCATGATGTAATCTTGTGGGCTATGCAGACAGACCTCGTGAGGCCAGATCATGACATTAGTACTTGGGAGTCCACTTTAGGGTGTCAAATGCATGATTGTCACCTTAGGGAAACCACGATTGGTTGTACCTGATGGCTGTAGGGACATGTATCGCTTCCTAGAACATGTGCCTCCCAAGGAAAGGACAAGATTTTCTTCCCCATTTCTATAAGTAGGGGAACTGAGCTTTGCATAAGGACCTTCTGACCTTGTATGTCATCACTTTTTCTGCCCATCCTTTGCCTTTTCCATTACTCTTCTGTAGCTTCCACTGCCTTTCAGCCCTCAGAAGCCCTAACCCTTGGCGGTGTTTCCACTCTACTTTCAAGATAATCAGACTATCCTTATCCAATAGGCATACATTTGGGAATTAGTGAGAAAACATTTAATTGATCAAGCATTGCTTATTAGTGCAAAAAACCCATTAGTTTGTTCATTATGGGTTGGGCATTGATGCAAAAAGACTTCTCAATATGAACAAGATTTTGATGGGAATTGAATGAAAATTCTGAGCTATTAAGGTCTTTGTTTTTTGTACTGTTCCAACATTACATTGGAGGCTTTACCAAAAAAAGAAAACATTACATTGGAGGTCATCTTGACCTTTGACCTTTCATATGTACAAGGAGCCTTTTTTTTTTTGACAAAGAAAACCATTAAAACTCCCCCCTGTAACCCTATTGTTTGTAAAAGTGGTTGTTAATCTTTCATAGTGAGCCTGCATTAGGAATGTTTGAGGTATTTAGATTTTTGGTGCTCTTACATATTTGTCCTGGCTAGGGATGCGATGTAGGTCAGGTGGATATTTTGTGTTTGTGTAAATACATAAATAAGAAAACTCAGTGACTCACCCTGAAGGCTTCAGCAATTTGAATTTATGTTCTGGTGAGTTGCCGAATTGGTTAGGTCCAGGTTTCAGCACTTTAGGTTGGTGTTTTAACCCTAACCTGGTTGAACTGTTGACTAGTTATTGTTGTTATTATTATGGTTTATGGAAACAAAAACAACAGACTGAAAAGGATGAAAAAAAAGTGACAAAGAAGGTTTTACACAAATGGATCTATAATTCCACCTCTATAAACTTTTAACCAATAGTTAATCAAAATTTGTATCATTTTCACTTCTGAACATCTTCTCTCATGGTTCCACCTGAATGAAACATATTGATAGGTTCACGTTCATGGTATTATCTTTCATTTACCATCTTACAAGCTTGTGATTTTATTAACCATTTCAGGTCCTTGAAGAAATAAGGCCATACCTTGTGGGAACTGGAGGTGGCGGTCTTGAACTTGTTGCAATTGAGGAGCCTATTGTGAAAATCAGAATCATGGGGCCTGCAGCAGGAGTCATGACTGTTCGGGTGGCAGTTACACAGAAGCTGCGAGAGAAAATCCCAGCTATTGCAGCAGTTCAACTCCTGTAAGCTTCCCCACATGAATTGGGACGTGACATTCTCCTCATGCTAATTATATACAGCATGACATAAGCAACCAAATCTGTATAAATATTGCTTTAGGTGCATTGAGATCCTGTACAGTATACCTTTGGTTGCAATATTTGATAGTGTGTGATTCCTTGTGTAACCCCGAAATGTTATAGACAAGGAATTTTCTATATTCAGAGAAATTCTGGAGAATTTGAAATTTCATGTTACCCTTGAAGGGTTTTAAACATGAGTTGCTGATTTTATACGAGATGAGCAAGGGAGAAGAAACGCCTAAACGAATTTGAAATGTGGTCCGGTGGAAAAGGATTTGGCAGCAACAACTGGGAGACTCACTTGGTATAAACTATAAAGAATGTAGTAGACACTCTTCAGGACCTGTTTAGTGGTGGCTCCTAGTCTGAGTTATTCTCTGAACGTTTTCGTTGATCAATGTAAATTGGTGTGAAATATATATTGTTGTCACATCATGTATCACTTCAACTAGAAAAATGCATGTGGGGCTGATGTTTGTTTATAGTTGAAATGCCGACGTTTCATACATGATTTTGCGTAATAAAAGAAGAAAAAGACCTATTTGAATATTAAATGGTATTTATAGGTTGCACTTATCTCCATTTATACAACTGACTTTGCGTGGGTGCAAGAGCGATGTAGTGTGAAAAAAAAAACTTCTAGAGGGGGATAAAAGTCTGAAATTTGTATTCCACGTATTGATATTCTACTTACACACACGATACACTACCTATGTACATCAGTACACAATACAATCAAATTTTTTGTTACTAATAAGTGTGCGGTGTGCCTGTGTTTTGCACGTGGCAATCAATTCTATATGATGATAATGATAGTAATAATGTATCCAAAATTTTTTATAAATTTTATATTTTTTTATTTTATGTTTTTGTTATTAATTGGATATAAATTATAAAATTCAAATCTGATTATATGAATATCTCATCCAAATATGTGATAATTGAATTGAATTGTGAAGTTTAAGTATCATCGATAGGCATAATTGCTTGGTTAGATTCTTCTTTTTGCAATGTTTTATCTTTTTAGTATATTTTTTTTTGTTCATTAATCAAAAAAAAATATAAGATTTAAATAGAGGAAGTTGAATGAGGTGAAAAGCGGTAGTCCAATTTACAATTTAAACCTCACAAATAAATAAAATCAAAAGAAAATTTCACAATCTTATTCATATTTTTAATAGTAGTGTAAATATAGAATTATAGATGTATTCAGTTTTTTATATAATTTTTTTTTTGTATTTTTGTGTAAAAATAATTATGATATGTCACACTTATTTTTTTGTTTAATATGATATTATACATGTGTCTAAATGTTTTTGTTTTTTTTGCAAAAGTTATGTATTTTTATATTTTATTAATTTATATTATTTATTTATGACATTAAAAGTCAACACATTTGACACAAAATTTGAACTATTGATCTTTGTCAAATAGTAAAATAATTTCATTTTGGTCAGTTCTAAATTATGTATTTCATTTTCATTATCAATAAAAATATGACTTCACAGGTTAATAAATTTGATTCGAATGGTTGAATTGCTTTACCACCACTTGGGTAAAGAGTGATTTTGTTTTTGAGTCAATTTTAAAATATATGGCTTTATATTGTTTAAAACATGATTTGAGTAGTAGCATTTATTAGTGAAAAATAACTTAAATATAGGATTTAATAAGAGAAAACAAGAGTTAATACCTTAAGTATAAGACTTAATGAGAGGAGATTAAATGAGGTGAAAAATAACTTAAATATAGGATTTAATAAGAGAAAACAAGAGTTAATACCTTAAGTATAAGACTTAATGAGAGGAGATTAAATGAGGTGGAAAGTAATAATTGAAATTACATTTCTGACCCTTATAATTAGAGATGGTCTAAATACATAAATATGGCATTTTAGTAGCTATTAATGTTGGCATTAAAGCTATACTAAAAGAACTTTATACCATTTCTCAAACAAAGAAATAGAGGATTTTAGTAAAAAAAAAAAAAGCTTTTTACTCTACATCTACACTTTTATATATAGTATAGATGTGTTCCATGTATCGATTAAGAAGTTGATGGAATGATATTGTGAGTGTTCTCACAATGACTTGGTTATGAGAAGGAAAGTCAAGGGCAAAGGGTAGGCTGAAGGCTATAGTGAATAGAATGTCCTCCCTCATTATGACTCGGTTCCTCCTTTTATAGTGAAGATCCCGAGATCTTGAAAGGAATGAACTAAAAGTGTTTGATTCCCACTAGGGAAAGAAATCTTTGATTTGGTGTCAATTGTCAGGGAACACCGCTAGGGTTTTGCCATGTGTCTTATGAGATATCTCAAGGATGAGGTTTCCTTTCTTCTGAGGGTTCTCATAATACACGTATGTTACTTCCTTTTGCGAGCCTCTTAGACTGATGTGGCACAACTGAGATCAATACTTGTCTCACGTGTCTTTTCTAATCTTATTGGGCATTTTGTCATGTGTGTCGTTAGTGAAGCATGTGTTTCCTTACTTGGTTTTAACCTGTGATGGACTTGAGCTCATTGTAGGTTTGTGAAGGCTCTGAGTTCATCGTAGATTTCTGGTGGCTCGTGCTTATCGCACGTATGCAATGAATCTAAGCTCATCACAGGTTCATTTTAGGTTCTAAGTTCATCACAATCTTGTGCAAACTCAGAGCTCATCGCGGGTTTATGTTGAGTCCTGGACTCGTCATGGGTACCTTTGTGGCATTGGTTCAGCACCTTCTGTGCTACTACAATCATGGTGATCAACATGTACCTACAATTAGCCCCCTTGCAAATTGGTAAGTGGGAGTTTACTGATAAGCATTTACTTGTTGGGGTTCACTTCAAAAGTCTGTGATAGGGTGATGGGTGCAGAGAGTCATGGGTGTCGTGGCGCCTTGTTTCTGTGATTCTTCGTGGCTTGCAGTAAACGGGCCCCCTAGCTTGGGGTGTACGTTTGTTGTGTTGGATCTGGTGATCGTTCCTGTTCCTAGTTGGGATATATGGAAGACTATGTGCATGAAAACTTTTAATTTGGGTAAGTTATTTGCCCCCTTGCTTATTGTTAAGTGTGATCTTACCAATAAGTATTTCTATTTCGCTATATTCTGTTTTTATTTTGGGCGACAAGTAGGGGCAGTTGCTTTGAGTTCATCTCCCATTTTCTTTGTAGTTTAGCATTAGTTGTTTGGTCATTTGGATTGGTTGTGTTGATATTCTCAGCCCCCTTGTCTTTTTTGACAAGGTACTTTCTTATCAAGAGGCAATTTGATATTAGACCATTTGGCAAAGTTCTCAGCTCCCCTGCATTCTTGATAAAAAGTAGTTTGTTAAAAGACAATTACTGGTTGGTAGTTTGCTTTCCAGCCCCTTGTTAATGTCGGGGGATTTATTGATTGGGTGTAGTACGTATTGGTAATTTGATTTTTAGCCCCCTTGTTTCTCGATAGGAAATGCTTTACCAAAGACAATTGATGTTTTGGTTTTGATTTCCAGCCCTTGTCTTTAGCAAAGTATTTTCTGTCAGTGAAATATGTTCAGGAATTTGGTAATCTAGGCAATGCTTTTAGTTAGACTTTGTGTTGGTGGGCATGCTTAATTTGCTATTGTTCAGCTTCTGCGAGAGTTAATTGGGGAACGTAGGGGGTTTTCGCATTATTGTGCTATTTGATGGCGGTGAGATTGATCGTATAACTGTTGACTCGCATCATGTCTCTCGTGTAACTTTTGCGAAGTGACGGCCTACTGATGTGGCAGTCCTTTGAAATTCGTTTTCCGGTTGTCCCACTTTTTTGGGGTAATTTCGTAATTATCATGGACCTTCTTTTTCGGTTGAGTGACTGCGTGAGACTGATAATCATTCCGTTCAATCTTCCACGGCACCATTTGGACTTCTAGAGTCGTGCGAGGCTTTTATAAGAGGACAATGCTCAAAACGATTTTGTCTTTTTTGTTTATATTTTTGTTTTGAGTCCATTGTGCTTTCTATGTTTGTTTGACCTCCCTTTCTGATTTCTCTTCTTCAATTTCTTCAAACTTTCTATACTCAAAGATGGCTCCTCATTCTTAGAAGAAGTTTGAATGTCCATTTGTTGGTTTTATTAGAGTCGTGGATACTGCGGATATGCTTTTTGAGTGCGAGTCCACTAAAATGGATGATAGTGGAAAGGGTTTTTGGCCCCCTCCGCCAATGTTGAGGGGCAAAGGCGGGGAGTTTGATGCCATAGAGGGCAAGGAGTTAATGTGCTTGTATGGTCGTTTGGATCATTCTATGTCATTCCGGTGTCATGATCCGAGAACTGATGATTTGAAGTCGCCAGTAAGCTACTCTGGTTGGGTGCACTTCATATTGGAAAGCCCTAAGTTCTGTTGGTTGCTCCGTGATGCTGGACTTCTTTGTTTCATTGATTGTTTCATGGATCTTCCCGGCAAGGAGGGGTTAGCTATATGAAGCATCTTCTGGTGCATTGGTGTTGCCGTACTCACACTTTTATGGGTGCTTTTGCTGAGTTCGTATCACAATCGAAGATGTTGCTACTCTGCTAGCTCTTCCTGTGGGAGGAGCAGTGCCTGCTTAGCATTTGTAGTTTGCTGAATCTCTTCCTACCAACTTGTCTGACTTGTGCGCTAAGCTGAAGGAGGAGATCCACGTTTTCAACTCTCAAGTGGATGAGTCTATGGCTTGTGGGAAGTGGCCACTTGGGGCATGGATAGCGTATTGGTTCGAGAGCAAGGGCTCAGATAACATCATGGCTCAAAAGGGGAATAGCTAGTGTCATCTTGCAACATTCATCTTGTATGTTGCATCTCGGTTCCTGTTTCCCAGTAACCCGAACTATGGTCTTTAGATGGTGTTGGCTCCCCTCTCTGTTCTTACAGCCGGTGGATATCAATTTCCATTGGCCTCAATGTTCTTGGGCTACTTGTTCGACTAGATGGATGACATTGTTCATTAAATAATGGATCCAAGCTGCAAGCGGCGTTGCTCGTACGTATTCTCTCCATTTTTTTTCATGTTTGTCTGTGAGCGATTTCAACTCAACGTTACTCCCTGGCGGTTATCTTCTATGAATGTCACTATTGCGACTTTGGAGGGGGATCAGACCGAAGAACAATCTTTGGATGTTTGCCGAGGGAAGTGGTGCTTTAGTGCCAAGAGGCTTAAGCAATTTGGGGTTGCTGATATTGAACTAAAGCTATCTTCTCTTGAAGGCTTTGTTCTGAGGCCGTACATTTAGCCCATTCGCCACACCATGCTGTTCTGCATTGGTGCCAATGTCCCTGAGGATGGTGACCAACAATGTGCCATTGACACCAACCATCCTCTCACTCATATGGCACGCCTCATTCTCTGGCTTGGGGTTCTTGCATATCTTGATCGTGTCGGAGAGGTGCAAGTGGCACCCTACCGTCCTGACCGACCTCTCTGTCAGTTTGGTTATGATGATATGTGATCACAATTTTTGTGGTCAACAGGTGAGGATGTTTTCTGGAGTCGCCAGAACGACATGGCATTTCTCATTTCCCTCTGGTTGGGTACAAGGAGGCCGAGGTTTGCAAATCTCCACACTTGAGTTATCTATGCTCCCTTCTTGGTAGGCTGCAACAATTCATGGTTGCTGATCCGTGCTCTCGTCACATGGTGGCTCCACTGTTAGATAGTTTTGTATGTCCTTAGCTTCAATCAAAATGATATACTCTATGAGTTTATTGTAAATGAATAAAAGGGCATATTTGATTCATGTTCCCTTCGTATGTTTCTGTGTAATACCCTTAAACTGGACACTTAATGAGACTCGTGCTAGTTTAGAATGTTCACAGCCAGTGGGTCGGTCTAGGGAGACCTATCCTGACAAGGCTGACACTGTGGTGCCACCAAGTCGGTTGGGGTGGCTTGTCTCAGCTACCGGAGTGAGACCCTAGGCACATACAGTGTAGGATTAATCGAATCTTTGAACTGGACCAGATTTCCAGTATTGCCTTGGACCTTGGAGATTGATGGGCAAAACTGAAAAGTTACACCTGACCCCGAGACTCGATTATAATACTGCACTAGGTGTTGGATTAGGCTGTCTTTGATGTACCAATCGGTGAAATCCTTAACGGGGGTCAAAACCTGGATATGTTGGGATAGTCTGAGAATTCATCTGAGTGGGTGATCATAGTGACAGGATCAGCCCCTTTGTCGGACAAATGTAATGATCGGGGATGCACTCTCACTGATGGAAACCAAGAATGCCAGTATCCGGTTTCAATAGTTGATATTTGTTTTGCAAAATATATTTTATATGAGATATAAAAGTATATATATTATGGTTTTGAAATGATTTGCTAAAGGTTTTAATTCCCGGGATCCATACTTGAGAGAGTGCAACACTGTTCCTTGCAACCGAGGGAGAGGTCCTCTCTTATCAGGCAGTGTATGATCATTATGGGCTGAGAGGTTAAGTGTAAGACCATTGAGGATAATACTTGATGGGATAATCTTGCATCTACCCACAGTCCCGGGGTGTTACAAGGTGGCTTGGCCCAGGGACCACTTAGGGTAAGTGTTGGGCTCATAGAACCCATCTGATGGGTTTCAGGGGGTGCATTGTTTATTACAGTGTATTCGACTAGGCCTTGTAACAAAGGCTGGGTTGAACCCATGTGGCTGATGTGTAGATCAATGTTTGGGTCCCACGCCATACAAGGAAGCCTGACTAGGCAGTAATTTGGAAGGCTAAATGAATACATAACCCTAAATGGGCCTTAAGCCCATTTCGAACTGGACTAATTTGATTAGTCACTTAAGGGGCGAATTCTGAGATAAGATCAACTGATAGGATTGGGCCCACACCCTATCCACTCAGAGAGTCCAAGATCTAAATGAGATTTAGATCTGGAAACTTTCTAATTAGATTAGGAGATGGCTGATCTAATCTGCAGATAAGATAAGGATTATCCCTTATCTTAAAGGGACTTCTAATCCAGATATGATTTGGGTTAGCAACTCCTAATGGGATTAGGAGTTGACCCCTTTAAGTCTATAAAAAGAAGAGGGGGTGGCAGCCTTTAGACATCATAACAGACAACCACCAGCAACAGTCTTGTCTTTAGAGCTGAAATCATAGAAGAGAGAATTATGCACCCTGCAAATACTCTCTTGCCGTCTCGTTCCTACAGCCGCCGCCTACAGTAGTTCGATCTCCATTCCTTGAGAGAAATCAAGATTGGATCTTGATTCCAATCTTTGGAGAAAAGATTGGTGGGAGTTGTATTCACAAACCGTCCAGGTGATTCTTGAGAAGGATCAAGTTCTTTTGGAAGAACAATGCTGATTCTGCTCCACCCTACACTACGTCATCTTCAGTGGGAGTAGATTTTGGATCCTACCTTGGGCGTGAACACCTCCATTGAGAGAGATTATTTCTTTGTATCAGGTATTATCTCTCCCTACTCCTTTTTGTTCAGATCTGGTTCAGTTTATGATTCAAAAATGATTCTTGAAAATATGATTTTCTAAATAGGGAATTCGATTCCTAGTTGAAGGGAGAGACAAAATTTTGAAATTCACCCCCCTTATTCTGCAATCTTTGGGCGTCCATGTGATGGATTTCCTATCCCTTCAGTGGTATCAGAGCCATGGTTCAAATCTTGAACCATTCTGTTTCAGATCTGAACCTGCGCAAATAGGGAGAAGGCATTCTACCCAATTTGCGCAGATATGGGTTTTGGGAAATTTGTTCCCAAAACAAATGGGCAAATAATCTGAAATTGATTTTAAATAAATCTGACTATTATTTAGAATAGTTCTTTATAATTTTCTTGATTTATGGGCTGTTCGAACAAGAGGAGATTGAATTCTTGGTTTGCACAGGGAGAACTGCAAATAATTTTTTTTTATTTTTAGACTCAATGTATAGGCATTCGATCTAATGTAATAATTGATAGAAATAAGATTTCTATTTATTTTTAATTTTGGATCGAAGATGGCGGCGCTGAGAAGGAGATTTCACAAATGGGAGATTCGATATCTGTGATTTGCAGTTTGTGAATACAGAGACTGTTCGATCAGATCGAACTTTCCAAGGACATATTGGACAGTCTGAGGATGATGTATGAAGAGCAGAAACGTTCTACTCGACAAAAGGTCTTGAAACAGTTCATGACCACACAAATGTCCAAAGGCCAACAAGTTCACGACCATTGTCTTCGGATGATGGGATACATCAACGAACTAGAGGCTCTTGGATCCGGCCTAGACCTTGCAACCCAGATAGATGCTATCCTTAATTCTTTGCCTCTTTCCTTTAATCCGTTCATCATGAGCTATAACATGAACAAGCTAAATGTTAGCTTACAAGAACTCAGCAATATGCTGCAAAGAGCCGAAGAACTGATTAGAAAGGATGAGCCTGTTGCTATACTTGTTGAAGCTAGCAAAACGGACAAGAGAAAGAGGAAGGCAAAGAAGCCTCAGAAGAAAGCCACTAAGGGTAAGAAGCAGAAGAAAGACAAAGCATCGGATGCCTGTCACTTCTGCAAGAAGACCGACCATTGGAAAAGGAATTGTCCTGCCTACCTGGAATCCAAGAAAGGTAATTTCGAATCTTGTGTTATAGAAACCAATTTATTGGTAGCTTCTGCGTCCTTGTGTATTGACTCTGGGTCTTCAACTCATGCGTGTAACTCACTGCAAGGGTTCAAGGTAAGCAGAAGGTTGAGTGAAGGAGAAGTCACTCTCTACTTGGTGACTACTGCAACTGTTGCAGCCGCGGCAATAGGAACCATGGAGTTAATTTTTATAGAAGGAAAAATTGTACTCAAAGATTGTCTTTATGTTAAAAATTTAAGAAGAAATTTGATTTCTGTTTCAAAACAGTGTGTAGATGGTTATTCTGTCTTCTTTAGTAATACGATTACTATTAAAAGAAATAACAGATTCATCGCATACGGGGAACTGGAGAACGGTCTCTATGTTCTACATCCTTCTCTAGAAACTAACATAACCGAAACTACGTCGGTTGAAATACCCAAGAAGAGAGCCCGTGATACAGTTAATCCCACGTGTCTGTGGCATTACCGACTCGACCACATCGGTGTTGACCGAATCACAAGGTTGGTAAAGGATGGTCCTTTGGATTTTCTAACTATAGAAGATCTTCCCACCTGAGAGCCTTGCCTACAAGGCAAGATGACGAAACAACCATTTAACGGTTGGCCTGAAAGATGTACAGGCACACTTGACCTAATACATACTGATGTATGTGGTCCCCTGAGTGTTAGGACACGGAATCAACACTTGTATTTTATCACCTTCACAGATGATTTCTCACGATATGGTTACATGTACCTAATGAGACCCAAGTCTGAATCCTTTGAAAAGTTCAAAGAGTTTAGACAAGAGGTCGAGAAACAGTTGGGGAGAGAAATTAAAGCCCTTTGATCTGATCGAGGTGGCGAGTATCTCTCTAACGAATTCAGGGACTACTTAAAGGACAATGGGATATTATCACAATTAGCTCCTCCTGCTACACCACAACTCAACGGTGTTTCAGAGATGAGGAATAGGACCTTATTGGATATGGTCCGGTCACTTCTCATACACTCAGAGTTATCCACATCCTTTTGGGGTTACGCATTAGAGACTGCGATTTACGTGCTGAATCGGGTTCCAACCAAATCAGTTCTGAACACTCCATATGAACTTTGGACCGAAAGAAACCAAGTGTCAGACACTTGAATATTTGGGGTTGTCCAACACACGTTAAAAGAACGAATTTAGACAAGTTGGAACCCAAGACCAGTCGTTGCCTATTTGTAGGCTACCCAAAAGGCTCTGTAGGTTACCTATTCTATGACCCAAGTGAGCAGAAAGTGTTCTGCAGTCGAAATGCCCAATTCTTGGAGACCGATTACATCCTGGACACCCATCGTCAGGAAATTGTTCTTGATGAGGAGAACTCAAGAGCAGTGGGAGTGCCCCACAAGTTCCACGTAGTGACCAACCTAGAAGATCCACTCGGGTATCCAGGCCACCAGTCCGTTATGGTTATGACCAGGATAGTTACATGGTGGAAACTTTGACTAGTGAGGAGGATCCCGTGACTTACGCGGAAACTATGTTGGACATAGATTCCTAGAAGTGGGTGGAGGCCATGAGAGTAGAGATGGACTCAATGGAGACCAATGGAGTCTAGACTCTAGTAGATCCGCCCTCCGGGGTAAAAGCAATCGATTGCAAATGGATTTACAAGAGGAAGTAGGGCCCCGATGGTAGGGTTGAGACCTTCAAAGCTCGTCTAGTGGAAAAATGGTACACTCAGAAAGAGGGCATCGATTATGAGGAAACCTTTTCACCTGTGGCCATGCTTAAATCCATTAGGATCCTGTTAGTTGTAGCAGCGTACCATGATTATGAGATTTGGCAAATGGATGTCAAAAATGCATTCCTGAATGGGGATTTTACTAAAGATATCTATATGCAGCAGCCGCAAAGCTTTATAGCTGTGGGTCAGGAAAACATGGTATGTAAACTCAATAGATCCATTTATGGACTTAAGCAAGCTTCTAGAAGTTGGAACATCCGTTTTGACTCTGCCGTCAAATCGTTTGACTTCGAGCAGAATTCGGATGAACCCTGTGTTTACAGAAAGTACAGTGGAGATAAAGTTACCTTTTTGGTTCTGTATGTAGATGACATTCTACTCATTGGGAATGATGTAGTAATGTTGACTACGGTGAAAGTATGGCTTTCACAGCAATTCTCCATGATAGATCTTAGAGAAGCCTCCTATATACTGGGTCTTCGACTCTATAGAGATAGATCGAAGCAGATAATAGGATTATCCCAATTTGCCTACATTGACAAAATAGTCAAAAGATACAGCATGGAAAACTCTAAGAAAGGAAATGTTCCTTTCAGGCACAGAGTCACTCTCTCCAAGAAGATGTCTCCCAAGACTTCTGAGGAAATTGATGGCATGAAAGACGTTCCCTATGCCTTTGTCGTAGGGAGCATCATGTATGCCATGCTGTTCACTCGTCCTGACATTGCTCAGGCAGTGAATGTAGTAAGTAGATTTCAGGCCAACCTAGGGCTGGAGCATTAGACTATAGTGAAAAACATACTTAAGTACCTTCGAAGGACAAAAGAGTTTTGTCTAGTATTCGATGGCAATTCACTACAGATCCAAGGGTTTACAGATGCCGATTTCAATCGGATCCAGATGATAGAAAGTGTACATCTGGATATGTTTTCACGACAGGATCGTGTGTTGTTTGCTGGAAAAGCAGCAAACAGGGTCCACTATAGACTCCACGACCAAGGCCGAGTACATTGCCGCAAGTGATGCTGCCAAAGAAGCCGGGTAGATGAAGAAGTTCGTTCACGAGTTGGGAGTAGTTTCGTCCAGCACATCGCCCATCCCATTGTTGTGTGACAACAATGGAGCTTTTGCTCAGGCTAAGGAGCCACGAGCCCACTCGAAGTCGAAGCACATCGAGAGGAAGTACCATGTACTAAGGGAGATTGTTGGTAGAGGGTACATCATGATTCAGAAGGTAGCGTCAGCAGAAAATGTAGCAAACCCATTATCAAAGCCACTATCACAGAAAGTGTTTGAGAAACACGTGAAAAGTATGGGACTCCGGTTAGTACCTGATTGGACCTAAGTGCAAGTGGGGGTTGTTAGATAGTTTTGTATGCCCTCAGCTTCAATCAAAATGATGTATTTTATGAGTTTATTGTAAATGAATAAAAGTGCATATTTGATTCATGTTCCCCTGGTATGTTTCTGTGTAATACCCTTAAACTGGACACTTAATGTGACTCGTGTTAGTTTAGAATGTTCACAGCCAGTGGGTCGGTCTAGGGAGACCTATCCTGACAAGGCTGACACTGTGGTGCCACCAAGTCGGTTGGGGTGGCTTGTCTCAGCTACCGGGGTGAGACCCTAGGCACATACAGTGTAGGATTAATCGAATCTTTGAACTGGACTACATTTCCAGTATTGCCTTGGACCTTGGAGATTGATGGGCAAAACTGGAAAGTTACACCCGACCCCGAGACTCGATTATGATACTGCACTAGGTGTTGGATTAGGCTGTCTTTGATGTACCAATCGGTGAAATCCTTAACGGGGGTCAAAACCTGGATATGTTGGGATAGTCTGAGAATTAATCTGAGTGGGTGATCATAGTGACAGGATCAGCCCCTTTGTCGGACAAATGTAATGATCGGGGATGCACTCTCACTGATGGAAACCAAGAATGCTAGTATCCGGTTTCAATAGTTGATATTTGTTTTGCAAAATATATTTTATATGAGATATAAAAGTATATATATGTTATGGTTTTGAAATGTTTGCAAATAGGTTTTAATTCCCGGGATCCATACTTGAGAGAGTGCAACGCTGTTCCTTGCAGCCGAGGGAGAGGTCCTCTCTTGTCGGTAGTGTATGATCATTATGGGCTGAGAGGTTAAGTGTAAGACCATTGAGGATAATACCTGATGGGCTAATCTTGCATCTGCTCACAGTCCCTGGGTGTTACAAGGTGGCTTGGCCCAGGGACCACTTAGGGTAAGTGTTGGGCCCATAGAGCCCATCTGATGGGTTTCAGGGGGTGCACTGTCCAAAACGGTGTATTCGGCCAAGCCTTGTTTCAAAGGCTGGGTTGAACCCATGCGGCTGATGTGTAGATCAATGTTTGGGTCCCACACCATACAAGGAAGCCCAACTGAGCAGCAGTTTGGAAGGCTAAATGAGTACATAACCTTAAATGGGCCTTAAGCCCATTTCGAACTGGACTAATTTGATTAATCACTTAAGGGGTGAATTCTGAGATGGATCAGCTGATAGGATTGGGCCCACACCCTATCCACTTAGAGAGTCCAAGATCTAAATGAGATTTAGATCTGGAAACTTCCTAATTAGATTAGGAGATGGCTGATCTAATCTACAAATAAGATAAGGGTTATCCCTTATTTTAAAGGGTCTTTTAATCCAGATATGATTTGGGTTAGCAACTCCTAATGGAATTAGGAGCTTATTCTTTTAAGTCTATAAAAGGAAGAGGGGGCGACATTCTTTATACACACAATCACAAGCAAGCAATAGATAGTCTTGTCTTTAGAGTTGAAATCACAGAAGACGGAATTTTGCACCCTGCAAATACTCTCTTGCCGCCTCCTTCCTACAGCCGCCACCTACAACAGTTCGATCTTCATTCCTTGGGAGAAATCAAGATTGGATCTTGATTACAATCTTTTGGAGAAAAGATTGGTGGGAGTTGTATTCACAAGTCGTCCAGGTGATTCTTGAGAAGGATCGAGTTCTTTTGGAAGAACATTGTTGATTCTGCTCCACCCTGCACTGCGCCATCTTCAGTGGGAGCAAATTTTTGGATCCTTCCTTGGGCGTGAACACCTCCATTGAGAGATATTATTTCTCTATCTCAAGTATTATCTCTTCCTACTCCTTTTGGTTCAGATCTGGTTCAGTTTATGGTTCAAGAATGATCATTGAAAATATGATTTTCTAAATAGGGAATTCGATTCCCAGTTGAAGGGAGAGAAAAATTTTTGAAATTCGCCCCCTTATTCCACAATCTTTGGGCATCCATGTGATGGATTTCCTATCCCTTCATAAGGGAAGTCTGTTGATTTCGGTTCTAACCGCTTGTTTCTTGATAGGGAAATGCTTTGCCAATGGTAGTTGGCATCATGATTTTTTATTCCCAACCCCGTTGTCTTTGGCAGAGTATTGTCTATTAGTGAATTTGGTTATCTACGTTGGGCTCTTCTCAGCCCCCTATTTGTGTTGAAGTGTATGCACAGTTTGCTGCTATCTGGCTTCTATGGGGATTCGTTGTGGGATGAAGTGTCCTCACATTCGTCTATTAGGTAAATTGGTGAAACTGATCGTTATGCATGGGTAATGTGGTATTCATCATGCCTCTCGCATAATTGTTGACTCCCATTAATGTGATGTAGACGTGCGTGTGTCTCAGGGATTAGGTGTGCCTTTTTCTCAGTGGTGGTTTGCTGACATGGCGGTCCTTTTTAAATTAATGTTCCAATTATCCCACCTTTCTAAGGGTATGCTTGTAATTTTCTTTGGCTTTCTTTTCAATTGAGTGACAACGAGAGAGTGGTAATCATTTCCCTTCGTCTTCCATAGTGTTGTTTGAAATTCCAAACTCATGCAAAGTTTCTATAAGAGGGTGAAGCCTGGGAACTGTTTGTGATTTCTGATGATGTGCGATTTGGCTGCTCCTAGCTGGAAGATGACTTGGAAGCTAGTGGCGTAGTGAGATGGTTCAAACTACAAGAAAATAGATCAGAGAACCCAGGGTGAAAGACCCAGTGAGGTCGCTCCGATGCTTTGTGGTTGCGAGCTAAAGCATTGGATGCTAAAGAGCTTGAACGTAAACAATCGCGCAAACCTCTTCGTGTCATTGGGGTTAGTGCCTTTATATAGGCTTTGTTTGGCGTGGGCTTCACGCACCACATCCGAGATTTCTGGGAGGTCGTCTAACCAGTCCGAGATCCCCGGAGGTGACCGCCACACACGTTGGCCATCCTCCAGAACACTCGGTACGTGGGCCAACTTTTTAGAAACTTGGGAGTGTCAGGATATGCATACCGAATTTGTTGATGAGCACAACTTGCAGGTCGCCTCTTGGACTTCAGTCAGGTTGGCAAGCCCTCTTGGGAGGTCGATTCTCGCATCGAGATCACATCGGCCAGTGATGAGGTGCTACAGGTCGACCCTAAACAAGGTGCTCCTAGCTGGTCTAAGTTGTGGTCGAAATTACTAGGTTGGCAGTAAAGGCAAGTCACCAGGTCAAGGCGAAGACGAACTACAATATGGGACTCCAAATCATTGCCTAGGTGGCATGTCGTCCACCTGTTTCAGGATGCCATGTGTCACAATGTCATTGGAGGGCCAAATCCACCCTCATCACTTTCTATTTTCAGTATTGATTGGGAAGACGCCGTTAGAGGCATGGTTGGCTTACTGGTTCGAGACCAACTGTGAGGGTGACATTATGGTCCAAAGAGGGGATTGCCAATGTCACCTTCCAACTTTCATTCTCTATGTGGCATTCCAATTTCTTTTCCTAGGTAACCCAGACTATGGCCTAAACATAGTGTTAGTTCCTCTTGATGTTCTTGCTGTCGACGACCATCAATTGCCATTGGCTTCTATGTTTTTGAGTTACTTGTTCAACCAGATGGACGGCATTGTCCATCAAATAATGGATCCAAGCTGCAAGCGGCATTTGCAGCTATGATTTTGCTCCTTTTTCAGTTCATGTTCGCCTATGAGTGACTTCATTTGAGTGTCACCCCCCATTGTCTATCCCTAAGGACAGTCACCATTGAAAATTTGGAGGGGGACTTGACCGAGGAGCAGACTTTGGGTGTCTGTAGACGGAAGCGGTGGCTTGGCGCTAAGAGGTTGAAGTAGTTTGGGGTGACCGGGCTTGAATTAAAATTATCCACTCTTAACGGTTTTGTATTGAGGCCATACTTTTTGGTCGTTCGCAACTCTATGTTGTTCTACATCGGTGCCAGTGTTCCAGAGGACGGCGACCAACAATACACTGTAGAAGTTGGTGTGTCCGGAAGCGCGTCGTTAAACACTCCAGAACACCAATTTAAACATTTATAGAATTTTACCGATTCTCAAACAACTACTAACATAGTAAATGGGTGAGAACGGGTCGTCTCCACAGGGAAGTGAGGGAAAATTTAATATTTACTTAGATCTGAGAGAATAGAACACAAGTGGGAGTTGTAGAAATAAAAATAATAATAATTAGTTAAAAAATAGAATTCATTAAAACCAAATTTGAACAGTACTGAGAATAACAAGTGCATAAAAATAAATAAATAACATAAACAACTAAATAAAAATGTCTGAAAATCCAATTAAAGGTAGTTTCCAAATTGTTCCTTCCACCCTCGAACTTCTCGAGCTAGGACTTCTGTCTTACCTGGCCAAATTTCATATCTACAGAAAAGAAATAAAACACAAATTAAATCTAATAAAAATAAATTCGTAGGAAGGAAAATTTAAACTAGAAATTAAAGAATAGAAAGTAATCCTAAAACTGAAGAAAAAATGGTTGGGATTCAAATCCAGAGGTGGTAGCAGTGGTGTTGGCGAACTGCAAGTAGGAACCCCTCCTCTTGTCGGGCGTCCTCCTCTTCCTCTACCCTTGAACTTCTCAAGATCAGTCTTCCTTATTACCTTGGTGAATTGACCAACCCCTTCTACAGGGCCCCTAGGACTCTTTTTATAGAGAATGGTGGACACAATTGGAAATAGGGAGAAAGATGGGGGGCGGCAGTTGGGATTTAGCAAAGTTAGGGATGCCCTAGGGTTTCTAATGGATGATTAAGATGGTTTTGGGGTGATCCTCTAGCTGAAAATAAAAGGAGAGTGCACCCAATATTATATAGAGCTAAGATTTGGGTGCCTAGGAATGGAGGGTGTAGATTAGAACATCTAGGGTTGAAGGGTTAAGATTAAAAGAATAGGTGGTGACCTAGATTGAATGGTTGGGATATAAGATGGAGGGAGTGGCTGAGATTTGAAGGTGAGGGGCTGAATGGTGAGGATTAGCAGAATAGGTGGTGCCCTAGGTTTTAAAAGCTATAAAGGAGAGCCCTAAAATGAGTGGTTGAGATTAAAAGAAGTGGAGGGTAGAGATTAAACACCTAGGGTCGGTTAGGGTTTTCTTAAGAGGAAAAGAATGGGTTAAAAAGGCTCCCTAGGGTTTGCTAAGGAGAGGGGAGCATGGTAATACGGTAGGATGGGCGCCAACTAGGATTAGCAGATGGGAGGTGCTCTCCTGTTCTTAGTTCTTTACAAAAACACCCCCTCTCTCAACAGGCCTTCACACCAGCTTCCCAAAAACTACACTTCCACCTAGAAAACTTCTCAGTTTTCTACATAATTTGCACAGAGACCCTTAGATGTCACATAATTGATTTTAACTGGGAAAATGGTACACTTTGACTACTCTAAGACCGAAAACACCCCTCAATTGATGCCCATAAGGCATCAAAATGCAGGGTTATCACACCCCCCAACTTAAACATTGCTAGTCCCTTAGCAATGCAGCCTTAAAATTACACTGAGTATATTGATCTTTCCCATTACAAGGGCATCCCTAACAAAATTAATCAAGCATCCTAATTCCAACATTCTCAAACTCTGTATAGATCGGTATTGGACTTTAGGGGTAAAATTGTCTTATTTTGAATATTACAAAAACATGGCTTAAAAATCTTATTTACCCTTCCATTTGCAAACTATCTTGATAAGATGAGATTAATTTTAAAATCAGACAGGTATTCTTCTTATTATTTCTGACAGTGGATTTCTACCCCTGAACTTATTATTATTGTTAACTTTCACCATTTTATGCGAATCTCGACACTTGCCTTAGGTGAAGAGACCCAATTACTAAATGTTAGGTAAGTGTCTTTGGCATTCCCTTTTCCATTTGATGCGAATCTCGATATTTGACTTAGGTGAAGAGACTCGGTTACTAAGTCTATGGTGTCCATTGACATTTTATTCTCTTTGTTTTTTTTTTTCTTTTGCAACATTGTACAAGGTAGTCCGCTCTCTCTTAACAGCTTGAAGAATTTTGTCTAATTTCTCAATCTTTCTCTTCCTATCTTGATAGGAACAAACTTGGGAGTATTTTCTAATTTCTAAACGGTTTCGACAATATTCAAACAAGACAAATTTTTTACTCCTATCACTTACTACCAATTTCTACAAAATTCAATATTCTTTTATCAGTTTCCTCAACTTTTTCTGTTTGGTAATCTCTTTGAATGGATTTTTTTTTTTTAATTTCAGTGAAATTTTAATTCACCATCTTTAAAGGCTTAGCTTCACAATTTTTTTTTCAAATTTTCTCTCTCTTTTCTCACCCCCCAACTTAAATGCCATTGTCCCTAATGGCATGCCTAAAATGATGCAAAGAAGATTTGAGCCAAAGGGAACAATGAGTAGGGTTTTCCTGAGGGTTCAAGGTATGCCACCTGGTCTTGAATCAAGAAAAGAAACAACAATTATAACAAACAAAAATCAACTGAAAACTACGTTGGGTTGCCTCCCAACCAGCGCTAAGTTTAACATCTTTAGTCGGACACATTCAAGCACTTTGTCCATCTACACTCCCTGACTCACTTTTTTCTTTTGACAGACAGGGCTCAAACTGGACTAACCAAGGGGTAAACAGGTCATTTAAAAAGTTATCCACTATATCTACCTTGAATTCATCTTCCCCTAGGTTTGGATGCTTAGAGGCACTACAAACGTTTAACCAGACTTTTTGCTCCCCTAATGAAGTGTTCATTTCTCCCGATTTACAATTGATGGTCGTTGCTAGGAACAGACATCTTAAGATTATCAGGATATGGTTCAGCTCCTCGATTGGGGTCATGTCTAGGATAAAATCCAATGGGAAGTGACAACCCTCTACCCTAACCTTAATAACATTTCGATGAGTGTTGACTGACCAATTAGCGAGCTGTAGAATTATCGGGGTTGATTTTAACTCACTAATCCTGAACCTATCATAAATTGATGGAAGCAGAGTTATATTGGCCCTAAGATCCACTAGTGCTCGATCAAAGGTGATTCCAGTGATGACACACCTTGTGAGAGGAGCACTAAGGTCTTTCATGTTCCAGGGGAATTGATTTAGGAGAGCTGCACTAATATTTGCCGAGAGCATCATTTTTTGTGGGCCCGTTTGTGGCTCTATTATTTGAATACACAACTCTTTCAAGAACTTGGCATAGGTCGGGACATGTTGGATCGCATTGAGGAGAGGGATGTTAATATGGACTTCCTAGCTCCCCTCGTTGTGACTTTATTTTTTCTTTGGCACCGGCCTGACTGTGAGTGCAGTTGGAATGGGAACTACAGGTTGGTTTACTATAGATTCTTCTTCTAAAGTTTCCTTCCCTTCTTCTCCCCCCAACTTAGGGTCTTCCTGCTCCCTTTTTTCTTCTTTAATTTTCTTTTTCTCACACAAGTCCTCTAAAATCCTCTCACCCCTTAAGGTTGCCTTGGTATTTTCAAGCTGAGGATCCTTAGGAGGTGGTTGAACTTGTTGTGGAGAAAAACCCTGTGGCTGATTTCTAGGGCTCACAACTGGTTGACTTGGTAATTGCTTCGGCTAGCTGTCCTATTCGGATTTCTAATCTATCGATGGACTGCTGCTGATTTAGGATCAACTACTGAAGCTTCATGAATTGATCATCGATGGTATGGGTTTGAGGAGGTTGTAGGTAAGCCTGATACGGTTGAACTAGTTGGTTCATAGGGTACACCTGCTAGAATGAACTTTGTACTTGTATCCTCTAAAAATTTTGGGCCATTGAGTTAGATGGGTGGTATTGTTGTTGGGACTGTGTATAGGTTTGGCATGGTTGAGTCAGTTGAGTCCCATGGTAATCATTGTACTCCTAGTGGATTTGTGCTTCAGACCATTGAGAATGCATATCTGGCAGGGGGTTTTCTTGGACCTGGGCCCTATAATTGAAATAGGGCTGATTTTCCCACCTAGAGTTATATGGAATAGAGAATGGGTTAGCCTTGGGTTGAAAAAATCTGTTGGCCACATGTATTTGGTTTGGACGGACTAGTTGACACGGGCCCGCCGCAGGGCACTGGCTGACATGATGGGCCAGGCTTGCATAGATGGAACATGATGGATAGGATGACAAGGTTGGGTATGGGCCACTTTGTTGACGACGTGCAAGGACTTGGCCAAGACTTTGGGCCATACCATTAATCTTGTCCAATTGTTGAGACACATGGTTCCAATTTATTTGTGGCTCAGGTTGGAAGTAATTTCTCATTCCACAAATTCTGGCCATTGAATTCATTTTATTTTAACCCCCCTTTTCTTCTTTTTTTTTTTGAAATTTGAAATTTAAATTTTGAATTTTAATTTCAAATTTAGATCTTGAAATTTGAATTCTGAAATTTAAACTTAATTTTTATTTTTATTTTTTTTAATTCAAAATTTAAATTTTTGAAATTTAAATTCAAATTCAGATTATGAAATTTAAATTCCTAAAATTTAAATTCAAATTTGAATTTTTAAAATTTTTTATTTTCTCTATATTTTTTCTTTTTTTTTCTTTTTTATTATTTTTTTAAAGGCAAACAAATCAACCACATGACCTAGGGACTAACCTAGGGTTTCCTAAACTAGTGGTTCAACCAATGTGAATCCTTTTAGGTTCACTTAGAATTACACCACTTCCTTTGGTTAGCCAGGAAAGAGGTGGGGATGTGGGAGGCTCCCCTTGCTCTCGCAAGGACCTAATTAAGTAACCACAAAACCCGCTTAGGCATAGCTGTTTAACCTCTTTCCTTAGACACCAACTGCCGGTTATGGAAAATAATTTCAAACTCCCCTAAAATTTAGCACACCTTTGAACCAAATGTGAGGCTTCACTAAAGTATCTTTCTATCCAAATTTTAAATTAGGGCTAGGGTGAACTGCATGTGAATGATGATGATTTTCGGGCTAAGGAAGGGTGATGAAATCCCCGCCTTATCTTATTTAAGTTGGATGCCCTTAAATGAATTAACGGAAAGGCAAAATAAACCCAACAAAATGCAACTAACTACAACGCATGAGCAATTATTTCTAAGATGCAATTCAGCAATATAACATAAAAGAATAAAATAAACTAAGCAAGAGAAGCAATTAAAATAATAAAAAGAATGAAAACCTAACACATTCACAACTAGCTACGAGAATCAATTAAATAAACCTATATGATGCATGCTCAAGAATATCAAACCCTACATAATGGAATGAAAATGCAAGAGAACTATTCAATTTTTCTTTTCGATTTTTTTTATATTTTTTATTCAAAATTTAAATTTTTTGGAGTTTAAATTCAAATTCAGATTTTGAGATTTAAATTTGATTTTTTTTTAACTTTTTTTTATTTTTTTCTTTTCATTTTTTTTATTCAATATTTTAAAATTTAAATTTCGAAATTTGAAATTCAAATTTAAATTCAAATTCAGATTCGAATTATAATTTAAATTAAATTCAGATTTGAAATTTAAACTCAAATTCAAAAATTTCAACAATTTCCTATTTAGAAATTAATTATTCAATTAAACATCTAAAAGAAAAGAAATTAAATAAAGCAACAAATAATAATTGCAAAGAGAAAATAAAACAACAATTAATTGTGTTAAACAGAATTAACACTACCAAAAATAAATTCTAACAAACTAATTGCTAATCTAAAAATTAAACAGAAAATAAAATGGTTATAAAGAAAATTATGCAAGAATTAGATAAAAAAAGAAAAAAATACAAATCTAAAAAAATTAAACCAAATATTAAAATAAACAAAAGAAAAAATATGCTGAAATATTTTTATATTTATTTCTTTTCGTTTTCTTAATAAAATCAAAACACAAATCTAAAAATTAATACGAAAGTAAAATTAATGAAAGAAAATGTGCTGCAAAAATAAATAAAATAAAATGAACGATTTTTTTTTTGTTTTTTTATCTGAAATAAAAGAAAAAAAAATGAATCTAAAATTTAAACCGGAAGTAAAATAAAATAAAATAAACAAAAGAAAATTATACTGCAAGAAATAAAATAAAATAAAATAAATAAATTTTCTTTTGTTTTTTTAATCTGAAAAAAAACAAGCCTAATAAACCAAAAAAATCGAACAAGAACTTAAAATAAAGAAAAAAAATAGATCTAGAAACAAAATGGAAGAAAGATAATACTAAAAGTAAAAACATCAGATCCAAATAAAAAAATAAAAAAAAATTGGAAAATCACTATTCTACCAAAAAAGGAGTTCAAAAATAAAAATAAGAAAATTAAAAATAAAATGGAACGACTACACCTGAAACGCAATCCAATTTCTCTTCTCTTCTATTCTGTACCGTAGTCCCGGAACGCTCTGGTACCCCACCTTTCGCTATTCCATCCTACAGAATCAAAGAGAAACAAGAATTAAACTGAGATAACAAATCAAGTAATAAAACAAAAAGGAAAAAATAATGAAACAAATCCGAAAAAAGTAAATAAAAAATTTTCTTCGTGCTTCCCAGCAATGGCGCCAAAAACATGGTGTCTGGAAGCACGTCGTTAAACACTCCAGAACACCATTTTAAACATTTATAGAATTTTATTGATTCTCAAACAACTACTAATGTAGTAAATGGGTGACAACGGGTCGTCTCCATAGTAAAGAGAGGGAAAATTAATATTTTCTTAGATCTGGGAGAAGAGAACGCAAGTGGGAGTTGCAGAAAAAATTAATTAGTTAAAAAATAGAATTCATTAAAACCAAATTCGAACAGTACTGAGAATAACAAGTGCATAAAAATAAATAAATAACATAAACAACTAAATAAAAATTTCTGAAAATCCGATTAGAGGTAGCAGTTTCTAGATTGCTCCTTCCACCCTCGAACTTCTCGGGCTAGGCCTTCTGTCTTACTTGGCCGAATTTCATATCTGCAGAAAAGAAATAAAACACAAATTAAATCTAATAAAAATAAATTTGCAGGAAGGAAAAATTAAACTAGAAATTAAAGAACAGAATGTAATTCTAAAACTGAAGAAAAAATGGTTAGGATTAAAATCCAGAGGTGGTAGTAGTGATGTTAGCGAACTGCAAGTAGGAACCCCTCCTCTTGCTTGGGCGTCCCCCTCTTCCTCTACCCTTGAACTTCTCAAAATCAGCCTTCCTTCTTACCTTAGTGAATTGACCAACCCCTTTTACAGGGCCCCTCAGACCCTTTTTATAGAGAATGGTGGACACAACTGGAAATAGGGAGAAAGATGGGGGCGGCTGCTGGGATTTAGCAAAGTTAGGGACGCCCTAGGGTTTCTAATGGATTGCTAAGATGGTTTGGGGGTAATCCTATGGCTGAAAACAAAATGAGAGAGTGCCCAATATTATGTAGGGCTAAGATTGGGCGCTCAGAAATGGAGGGTGTAGATTTGGGTGCCCAAAAGGAGTGATGCTGGTGGGTTTGTCAGTCTGAACACAACGCTAGTAGGATTATTGAGTTGAGCACAATTATGGGTTGCTTAGGTTATTCATCACAATTACGGGTGTTCCCGTCATAATCAGGTCATTGTCATCGCACTCCAGGAATATTGATTTTTTGTATACATACTATGATTCCCAGGGTAGCTATGAGATGTCTCATTGCATGTGAAGTCCTTTTTAGACCGTCGTGGGTTACCTTGTTTATGTCATCGTATTTCAGATTACTGTTTGTGGTATTCCATCCCCCTTGAAATTGTCGAGGGCTTTCTTTTTCCAAGGTTTGTTAGTTTGATTGAGATTGTCTAAGCCTTCCTAGTCTTTCTAGGATATGTCATCACACTTGATTATTCTAAGTGTTGAGATTCATTGTCGTGCTTGTTGTTATGACAGATTTTTTGTTGCCGATGTCTGCCATCGTCCTTGGGATTTCCAAGGTCTTCTTGGGTTTGCCAAGATATGTTATCGCATTTGAGAGAATTAAGTATCATCACACCTGGTGTTGCTAGGGTAGTTCGTTACACTTCATAAGGCTAGGTGCCAGAATATCTCGTCGCACCTGGTGTTGCCAGGTCCTTCCTAGGGTTGCTAGGGTAGTTTATTGTATTTAAGAAAACTATGCATTGAGATTTTGTCATCGCACTTGGTATTTGCTAGGTTCTTCTTGGAACTGCCAGGCTAACTCATTGCATTTTAGAAGGCTATGTGCTTTGGTTTATCGTCACTCTTGGAATTGCCAAGGCCTTCCTAGGGTTGCCAGGGAATATGCTGTCGCACTTGGGGTTGCTAAGGCCTTCCTGGTGTTGCTAAGGAATGTGTCATCACGTCGAGGGTTGTCAGGTCCTTCTTGGCATTGCCAGGGTATATGTCATTGCACTTGGAGTTGCCAAGGCCTTCCTAGGGTTACCAGGGAATATGTCATTGTGCTAGGGGTTGCTAGGGAATATGTCATCGCGCTTGGGATTGCCAAGGCCTTCCTGGGTTTCCAGGGAATATGTCAGCGTACTTGGGGTTGCTAAGGCCTTATGTCATTGTGCTTGGGGTTGCCAAGTCCTTCCTAGGGTTGCTAGGGAATAGAATATATATATATATATATATATACGTATGTATGTATATGTATGTATGTATGTATAGTAGACAATTAAAAATGAACTTTGGACAATTCAATTGAGAGCAATGGTGTGTACAAAGGAAATATAGCATGCTTTATTCAACATTGGAAATATGTACAAAGAAGACATAACATTCTCTTTTTTTAGTATAGAAAAGTACAATATACTTTGTCTGATGATAAGTACAGAAGATATATGACATGTTTTTTCTTCACAAATTCACAATTACAGTTTACATCACTACTCATTATAAGGTTTCAACCAGTGACCATTCACTGTCTCATCATGTTCATTTGTATCTACATTCTTTAGTACATAGTACCCAGTTGGGTGAGAATCTTGGATGATGTCTGGTCTGACCCAGTTAGGTGCAAACTTTCCAATTGATTTATCTTGCCTAACATGGAGTGTTGTTTTTTAGTACCTTGTCGTCCTCTTTGAATTTTCTAGGCTTTACTAGTTTGTTAAAGTTAGAGGTCATGAGCTGTTTGTATTTGATTTGTTTCTGTAATGACTTCTCTCTAGCCTCTTCTATGTGTAGGTACATAGTGCTCGCTCAGCCCCTCAGACCATAGTAAATACTGGTTTGACACCACATGGACGCATGTGATCAGCCTGCAGCCAACCTTTCCTCTGCGATGAACATATAGTGCATCGCAGGTTTGCGATGAACCACACTCATGATAAACTTATTCTTAGCGTAAGCCCAAAGCAAACCCAGGTCGAACCTGCGATGAGGTGCACACATACCCACCCGGTGATAAACCTTCAATCGCTGTGGGTCCTAGTTCGTTAAGAACTGGGCTCATATCTTACCTACATGTGTAACTTTGAAATAACGAACGTGACAAGGCGCCACATAGGTATAATAAAACGCTGACCACCAGGCAATGACGTCACTAGCGCCATGTCAGTTAAGTAAGGTGCAAAAGGGTAGTAGCACACATGAGCTATGAGGATCTCCGAGTGAAGGGAAAGTCAATCCTCGGCCAGATCCCTATAGGGACACGTGGCGAAACCCCAATAGTGCCCTTAATGATTGATAGCAAATCCAATATTCATTTTCGTAGTAGAAGACAAACGCCTTTAGTTCCTTCTTTTTAGGATCTCAGGATCTTCCCCATAAATAGAAATCCTTTTCATAACGAAATTCATTCAATCATCGAGTATCCTCATCCCTAATCTCCCATTCCATCACTCTCCCTTCATGCCCAAGCCTCCGGATTGACTCCCCAACCATCGGTCTTTCTCAGTCTTTCAAAGAAACCATCTCCCTAGCCTAGCCACCACCTTACCTATAGTAGAATCTGTTTCTATCTTTGATCACAAAGAATGGCCGCTTGTAGGATCAACCTTACACCCATCTTTGAAGAGTACGACAACATCCTTGAGAATGCCAACACAAGGGTGGAGAATCAATTTGAAATGGAGGCAACCAATCAAGTCGACATCGAAATACTCTCGAACAAGGTATACGAGTTTGAGGCTTGCTTCAAGGCTCAGTTTGAAAAACTCAAGCAGATGCAAGAAGAAACAAGGAACACCCTTCAGATTTTCCTCCAATGATCAGCCCAAGTCGAACAGTCTCCCTTCACCCTAGCCGCCATTCCCGCTGGCGTCCCTACCAACCATCACTCTTCCAAATCAATCTCCGTTGCCCCAGAACAACCCAACAAAATCAATCCCATGCCCATGCAGACAGGACAAAACCCCATCAACCAGCATCCAACCTTTCCCCAAGTGGATCTAGTAACTGAGACTCCACTCAGCCAGAACGAGCTGAGAGAGTATGTCCAAGGACTAGTGGTGGAAAGCTGCAACTGAGCACATGATTTAGCCGTCTTACAGAAGCTTTACTCTGACAAAATCCTATACAAGCCTTACCCTATTGGGTACATTCCTCCGCAATAGTGGCCGCAATATAATGGCTAGAAAGGTAGCCCATAGGAGCACATGAGCAAGTTTGAAGACAGCCTCAGATCCTTCACTCTTGATGGGGATCTGAAGGTACGGGAGTTTTCAAAGTCTTTAATAGGCCCGACGTATACCTGGTTCATGAGCCTCACCGCTAGAAGTATTGATTCATGGGGCAAAGTAGCCAAGAAATTCCTGTCAAAATGGTTAACCCTAGAAAGGAAGCTGACGATGGCTGATCTGAGAAATGTAGAGCAAGGATTAGGAGAAGACCTCTTAGTGTATTTCATGAAGTTCCAGAAATTAACTCACTCCATTTTCGATGAGCATGCCATAAAGAAGAGCTTCATCAAACAATACGTGCAAGGGATGCGACCCGCTTATAGAATAGGCATCGAGAACGTAGAGGTTGAGAAGTTTAGTCAATTATGGAGATGTGCAAAAAGAATAGCGCACACGGTTAAGAACACCTGCACTAGCCTGCACCATATGGAAGGAACAAAGCATATGCAATTGATCGAAAGCCTCAGAACAACGAAGGAGCCAGACAAGGGCCCTACTACCGCAATCCTGCTCCTGGAAAAAGGAATGACTTGCCCATCCCTCCTCCCTTCCCAGGTACAAAAGAGGAGGGATGGGCAAGTCATTTATTGAGATGTGCAAAAAGAACAGTGCGCACAGTTAAGAACACCTCACACTAACTTGCACCATATGGAAGGAACGGAGCATATGCAGTTGATCAAAAGCCTCAGAACAACGAAGGAGCCAGATAGGGGCCCTACTACCGCAAACCTGCTCCTCGAAAAAGGAATGACTTGCCCATCCCTCCTCCATTCCCATGCACAAAAGAGGAGGTAATCATGATAATGAACAAATTAGTTGAAGATAGGGTGATTAATTTGCTGCTGCCACCAGCAGAAGTTGATCTGGAGAAAGACAGACGTGGCAAAAGGTGGTGTAACTATCATCAGTCACCGCACCATGATCTGATGGATTACTTTTCCCTGGGGAGATTGTTTGTACAAAAGGTAAAGTTGGACGAGTTCGTGAAAAGAGACCCAACATGAGTGGAAACTGATCCCCTCCTAACCCATACCCAAGAGGGTAGTGTCAATGTGGTGGGAGCAACAAGCCAATACCAGTCTGATGCCCTGATAGAGAGACTCGAGCAAAGCCAGGAGCTGCAACAGTTCTTCAGTAAATAGGGGCAAACACAATGACAAGTAAGCTGGCTATCAGAGCGCTGGAAAAAGTTTTCAGGCACCCATTAGAGCCCTATCGGCCTGATTGCGACAGCGTGGAGTTTATAGTGGAAGACATGTTAGCTGTTGACCCCCATCACAACCGGCCCTGTATATTTCAGTGAGAGTAGGGGGCTTCGAAATGAGAAGGTCAATGATCGATCTAGGAAGCTCTGTTAATCTGATCTCCATCTACATGTTGAAACTGATGAACATACAGAAAGAGACCGTTAGGGGACTACCAATGGAGGTAACAAACTTCAACGAAAATGCATCTGTCACAAAATGATCCATTGAAACTGCAAGTAGCGATCGGGCCATTCTCTGTTGCATAGGAATTTCAAGTAATCTCGGGGAGGACCACTTACCACATCCTCCTGTGATGACCTCTGATACATGGTCTAGCTCTCGTTCCCTCAACATATCACCAGTGCATCAAAGCCAAACACAAGGGATGTGTGATCAAAATCCTAGCTACCAGAGTCCCCTTCGACAAATCAGAGACCCATCTGCAAGACGCAATCTACTACATGGAATTACACAAAGCAAGCCTCCAGTAGCCACAAAAAAGAAAAAGAGAACCAGATGCGTGTAGGTAACCGGTGACGATGGAAAGAGCTATTATACCATTGTCGTAGACTATGATGGTAACGAGCTATCGACAAGTAAGAAGGCCATTCCAGAGGTACGAATTGGTTTTTGCATTTAAATTATGATTTACTTTATATCACCTTAGAACATGCTATTCAAGTTGTCCTCAGAAACTTATTGTAAGTTATGATTTCTTTCAAACATGTTGAGTTTATCACAAGACACTGTTGTGGAACTGTTTACAGAAAAATACATGTGAATTCTTTCTTTTCGGTCAAATTATCTCTGAACAGCATGAGTAATGCAATATAATTTCCACTCTAACAAAACTCTAAGTAATGTTTCAACCAGGACTACTTTGTCGGTTCATTTCCGCAAAACGATATTACTGTAATTTCATCATTGAACAATAAATTACAACCCGAGCATGAATCAGAGGTACAACAATGAAGTGAATTAGACTTATAACTAATAGAGCACACAAAAGGAACATCGAGTAACGCGTACAATGACATGAGCTGAGAAAAGACACCTAGAGTATTGTGATGAACTTCAAACACCTCCCAAGTGCATGACGGATTCCATCAACATGGTGGAAGAACCCTTAGAGGAAATAAATTTGGCGGTAGAAGGAGCAGAAAGAAACCGCTATACATATCAATCAGGTTAGGGCCCGAAGATAAAGAAAAGTTGATCACATTGCTGAAAGGTAAAAGACCTTTCTTTATCGCAAAACGCTGAAACCTGTTAAAAGATTCTAATCCGTGTGTACTTCCACAGAATTTCAAGACGTCTTTGCCTGATCGTATGACCAGATGCCAACCCTAGACTTGGACCTTGTTAGGCATTCATTGTGCATAAATCCTAAGTTCAGGCCAATAAAACAGCCGCAAAGGACTTTTAAACCAAAAGTGGCTTTGAAGATTAAAGAAGTTGTGCGGCTCCTAAAAGTAGGGTTCATCAAACCCATAGCACACCCTCAATGGCTGGCCAACATAGTGCCAGTGAAGAAGAATAATGGGTAGCTCAGGTTAGTGTTTCTAGCTTAATTACGTAGCATTAACACTTCATCAGAAACTAACCGATCCTAACCTTATCACAGGTGTTGTGTTGATTTTGGATACCTAAATAAGGCCTGCCCCAAAGATGAGTTTCTCCTACCTAACATGGAGGTCCTAATAGACTCGACAGAAGGAAACAAACTCTTCTCCTTCCTAAATGCTTACAGCAAGTACAACCAAAATTTCATGGATCTTGCAGATGCATTCCACACACCCTTTAGGATACCAATAGGAACTTCCACTACAAGATCATGCCTTTTGGCTTGAAAAACGCCGAGACCACATATCAAACGGCCATGACAAGTGTCTTCTACGACATGTTACACAAGGAAGCCGAGTGCTATGTGGACGATATAGTGGTCAAAACAAGGAGACAGGAAGACCACCGTGCTTCCGATGATAGTATCAGTCCCGATGTATTGGGAGATGTTCTCAATACACGGGATGTGCCGTGGGGCGGAGATGTAAACTCCTTCTATTGCGTGCAGTAAATTCGACCAATTGGACGTGAGTTCGGCTTCAGTCAGGGCACATCGTCCTCCAATTCGTGTAAACGGTTGAAGCATGCGAGGATGCTTCACGCCGTTAGTTGCGAAACCCATACTCTCCTTTCCCTTGATGTCACAGAGTGACTCGTTCTCTTCTCCCTCTCTCTCCTTTATCCACCCAACGGCCAACTATCACCGGCGGCGGACGGATCAACCATCACCGTACATGCGGGTCAAACACCAAGGCCGGAGCATTCAAGGTAGCAAAATAGGAGAGCGCCCAGTCTGCAATTTCTCATGGAATCAAGAGGCATCGTCTGAGCGAGCATTCAAAAAGGGCGTCTGAGTTTTTGCTTAATGGACGTTTTCTTAATTTGACACATTTGTCTGCACTTCCGTCTGCGACAAACAAGGGGCACCCATGGAGCCATGGACATGGGTATTTCTTCTAAGAAATTAGTAATATTCCTAAATCCCAGAAGAAATTAATCGCCATGGTTGTTCTTGTTGATAAGGAAAACAAAGAAAAACCCAAGAACCAGACCAATTAAGTTCGTTTGCCCATTTTGCTGAATTGAAGGGGTGCAGGTGCAGCAATAGTTCTTTTCCAGAGATTAATTTCTTTATTTGGCTACGAAGCCACTCTTCCACCACCTATCATTATGGGTGCAGAGTGGGGGATGATAACCTCATCTTCTCCATCACTCTCTTCCATCCCCTCGTCGTCGGGATCCAAATCCAACGACTCATTCTCCCTCCAGTCGAAATTGGTGAACGCATTGCGGCCACTCGCAAACCGCTTCATCTGGCCCAGAGAAGGTGCCCTGTCCGCAACTTCTGGCTTCTTGTTAACAAAAACAATAGTTCCCTTACCTGTCATCTTCTTCCCGTTCTTGATGCCGAAGATGGCTTCTTTTTTGCGTCTCGAGGTGGCGACACTGATACATGCCTGGAGTCTTGGGGAGGTGGAGCTACACGCTTAGAATTGGATCCGCACATCTTCTTCCTGTTCTTGATCTGGCCGATGCATGAAACCTTGGGCGAAGTGGGCTCCTGTGCATCGAAGTTGCCATTCTTCGATTTGGTTTGAGCTTCGATTGATGGGTCTCTGCACCCGGATGCATGCATTCTTCTCAGCGGCTGCCAGGCGAACGAGACATCTGCAGACATGAATCCGATTGATGACGGAGACAAGACGTATGGGGCGTTTAGTAACGCTGTTCAGATGGTGATGAAGGAGCACGAGACCAGACTTAGTAACAGAGAGCTGGTGACCATGGCGAGAGCTGTTTTGAAGGAACAAGGCTTCAAGCAGCAATTTCTCCCTGAGGTTGATCTGTCCACAGGTGATGGTTGCTTGTCGCCGGCGGTAATGGATGTTAAATCGTCGCCAGTTGAATGGGGGAGAGAGGGAAAAGAGAAACGAGTAATCGATAAATGGATTTTGCTTAACTAACGGCGTGAATCATCCTCGCATGCTTCAACCGTTTACACGAATTGGAGACGCGTGGCGTGTCCTCCAATTGCGCGAACGGTGCCTGACTCTGCCTGGACTGAAGCCGAACACATCGGACGTTGCTTACTTGCTTTCCATCATCTCTCTGCTCAAGTCAAAATTGCTATCGTTTTTGGGTGAAAAAGTCAAATTTGCTTGAGACGAGAAACAAACACTCCCAAACGAACGCAATGCAGGCCTTTACGGTCTCTCCGAATTCTCATCTTCTGCTCCTCGGAGTTCCTCACTCCTGCTGCAGCTTCTCTCTCATCAGAAGCAGAAACCCTAGCTTCTTCAGAAGCTTTAAAACCATAACTTCATCTCCCAAACCTCCCTCTGCATTGAAATCATTTGCAGATTCGTCTAATTCCTATAGCATCAATGGCGACAATGACGACGACGAGGATGAATCTGAAAATTTGGAGTCGTCTGATTCTGAACCTGAATCCATCTCCGACGATTGTATTGATATCAAGATCGAGAAGCTTGGCAAGAACTCGCGGAGAATACAGTCTTGTATCGCCATTGATGCCAGCCTCGAAACTGTATGGGGCATATTAACAGATTATGAGAGGCTGGCTGATTTTATTCCTGGCTTGTCCGTGAGTCAATTGCTTGAAAAGAAGGAAAATTTTGCTCGACTTTTCCAGGTACCGTTTCCTCTCTTTAGTGGAATTTGGTTATGACTCTGAGTTCCTAATGCGACCTTGTGAGGTCTTCGAAGTAATTTTGAGTTCCTAATGCGACCTTGTGAGGTCTTCGAAGTAATTTTGAGTTCCTAGCGCAACCTGGTTTTGGGAATACTTATGATTCTTGGCGGGATATTTCTACAAGGTTTGTTAATTTCGAGATTGCAGATGGTCAGCAGATTTTTCTTGCCATATCCTAGAGTTTATTTTTCTCCATGTTACTGCTTCAAATCATATGCAAGGTTATTGGTTGGTCTAAAATTCATGAAACCTTTTAAATTGGTTCAGTGCAAATTGAGTAATGTATTTTCAACAGGGAAGTTTCATTAGTAAGTTCACCAAAGGTTGTAGCAGTTAATAGGCTGAATTTGAGTGTTTGACAAATGGAATTTGGTCATTTGTGGCTCTCCCTAGAAATGTACTTCAATAGAGGATATGTCTGTAGTGGTGGTGGTTGGGTTCCAGAGAAGAGAATTAGGTAAATACACTTTATTGAGGTGAAGGGGGTTGGGTTTAAGATGGTCATAGGATATGGGGTTAATTTTCTCTATTAAGAACTTCCTTCCACTGGGATTGGAAATGTAAAGATGAAGAGTTTGGCTTTATTAAGTAAATGGTTGTGGAGGTTCCCTAAAGAAACTGAGAAATTATGGAGAGTTACCTCAAGCATCCATGGGCTGTCAAGCAATGGTTGGGATGCGGGGGGCTGTTTTCATAGAGTTACGTTGGCCACTCTATGGAAAGCAATTCATGATATTCTTCCCTTGTTTCTTCCCAACATAAAGTATGATTTTGCTTCGGGTCAGAAAATCAGGTTTTGGGAGGACTTTTGGGTTGGGAATTCTCCCCTTTATGTGGTTTTCGCTTCCCTCTTTGCTCTTTCCAGCCTCAAGGGAAAACATATCAATGAATTCATCAATTCATCCTCTTCATCTTCTAACCTGAAATCTGAAATCTCTAATGTCTATGCTTTGATTAATTTGCTAAGTTCAATGGTTTGGGGGGACAGTGGTTCAGACTCTAGAGTTTAGGCTCTTAACCAGTCAGTAGGGGTGAGCATTAATCAGTTAAAACCAAAAAACCAAACTGAAAATTTCGGTTTTGATTTTCAGGTTTAGAAATTCGGTTAACAGAAAAAACTGAATTAGCCAAACTTTATTATATATATATATTAACATATAATACATATATAATATGTATAAAATATATTATATTGTATTATGTTATGTATTAAAATATATAATTTATTATATACATTGTATAATATATATATTTTTAATATATAATATATATTAAAATGTATATAGTGTTGAAATTTGGTTTTAACCGAAAACCGAACCGAAAATTTTGGTTTTTTAATATTTCAGTTTCGGTTTGGTTTTTCATTTAAAATTTCGGTTTTAAAAATTTTGGTTCATTCAGTTTGGTTTTTAACCGAATAAACCGTTTGCTCACCCCTACCAGTCAGGGTCCTCTTGCAAATCATTTCTGAATTTCCTTGTTGCTACCTCCTCCTCCCCTTCTTTCCTTGTCAAGGAGGTTTGGTGTCAGGCCATCCCTCCTAAAGTCAATGCCTTTTGTTGGGAAATGTTCCATGGCTCCATTATTGTGATTTGCTTCAGAAAAAAAAAGCCAAATTGGTGCTTGTCCCCAAAACTGGTGTTCCTTATGTAAGCTACACGGTGAGACTGCCTTCCACCTTTTAATTTCCTGTCCTTTTGCTAACTACATTTGAGAATGGTTTTCCTCTCTGTTTGGTTGCAGCTGGACTCCTCCTGTTAATCTGGAAGGATTATTTAATTCTCATACATTCAGATGCCCTAAAAGAAGAGGAAGAATTATGGGAAGGTGCACTAGAGAAGTAGTGATTTGGACAATTTGGGAAGAAAGAAATTTAAGCATTTTTTATGACAAGGAAAGAAGCAAAGAAACTTTGGTTGGAGTGATATCTCTAAGGGTGGCACATTGGGTGAAAACATTAAAGTTGTTTGCTGACTTTAAGACAGAAGACTTCCAGATTTTGGGGAACAATCGCTAATACTGCTTCTAGAAAATCTAGAACAAATGAGATCTGGTCCCCTCCAGTGGCTGGTTGGAGGAAATTAAACTTTGATGGTAGCTGTATGGGGAATCCTGGACCATCGGGTGTTGGTGGGGTGATAAGGGAAGAGAATGGGAATATTTTAGTCATATACTCAGGTCCTATTAAGCATGGTGATGTGGTGAGATCAGAAATAATGGCAGCAGTGTATGGTGTTGAAAAAACCAAAGAAATGGGGATTAATGGGCTGATTATTGAAGGGGATTCAAAGATTGTTGTAAACTGGCTGAAAAAGGGGGAAGGAGTAATATGGAAGCTGAGAAATGAACTCAGGCACTTCAAGCAGATCTAAAGACATGTTGATCTAAGTTAGATGGGTTAGGAGATCAGCTAACAATGGCTGATGGGCTAGCTAAACAAGGGATTCAAAGACAATCTATGTTCTGGGCTGGGTTGTAATTAGTGGTTTTTCTTCTCTTGGGCTTATCCTTCTGCCCACAACTTCTAGATGTATATGTTTTTCTAATCTTATCAATAAATAAATTCTGCGTTGCTGATCAAAAAAAAAAAAAAAAGAACTCCCTTTCACTGCACTTCTATATCTAGCCACATAAGTGCCTATACCTGGTTGTAGGTTAGGTAGGGTCTTTAAAATTACCTTGGGTTGTGGTTGGAAGAAGGTAACAGGTTTGACATTTTATTTTAATATTAAAAGAAAAATTTTATAAAAAGAAAAAGAAACTGATTACAACCACTAGGGTGCTACAACAACACCTTCACTCAAACACACAACACCGACCAAGAAAAACAAGTTAGTGCTTGGAGCTTTAAGAATTATATTTGTCAAATAACATGTTTACTGGAGTTTTGGGCCTTTTCTTCTTGGGTGGTGAGGAGTTTGTGAGGGAATCATTCAGAACAGCAGAGAATTAGAATGGGAAGAACAAAAGAATAGATGTTTCAGAAGACAGCTGTAAGTCTGACAAGTAAAGAGATGGAAAACTTTGATGGAGGTTGTGGGGAAATTATTAAGGGAATGCAAGAAAAGGCAGAGTTTGAGGTGGGATCAGACAAGGGTCAGACTATCTCAGTTCAGCCAAAAGAATCTGTGGGTGCCTTAAGCACAGTTAGAAGATTTAAATCTCAGAAGATTCAAAGAAGTCAACAGCAGATCCCTGTTTCTAAGGTGTTAACGAGGATGAAAGGAGGAGTGTTTGGGGTCGGGCTGAACAATTTAGTCTAAAACCCAAAAGACCAATCAGAAGGAGACAAGAAGACCACATTCAAAAAACAGAGAAGAAGAAATGAGATTTGGGGGGATAGGGTTTGTGTTGGGTTTCATAAGGGACGTTGGGCAGGTTTTTTGGTGTTTTTGAATTGGGATACCTTCTGGGGATGTGTAGTTTTGTTGGGAGGGGTTTGTTTTTATGAGGAAATTTTTTGGAGGGTTTGTCCTTGTGCTGTCAAGAGATTGGGTTCGTATTTGTTGGGTCTTTTCCTTGGATTGTGATGTGTGGCTCATTGTGACACTAGCAAGTGCACTAGCCGTTCAAGTAATAAAGTAGCGAGTGAAGTATCGTTCCCACGAGGATTTAGGAAACAATTACCAATACTAAATTGAGCACTTCTTATCTGATCAACAAATAAATCAAAACTCTAATGAAAGCTAAGAAATCCTAAATTAAAATCTATCTAAATCATTGGTCCAATTGCCTTCAATTCAGGTTAGAAGAGTAAGCAGTAAATGTCAATCTCAGAATTCAGCAATCTATCAATTTGGATCATTCGAATGAATCATGATTGAGCCTTGGTTTGGTGAAACCCCAAGGTCATGAACAGCCTCTCTCAAGCGCATGTTCATCCTATGCATGAGTGACGGTTCTTCTATCTCTAGCAAGAATCTAATCCCCATGCATGCATTTCTTCAAACACTTCTAAGGCATCAATTCAAATCTGAATTGATCACCAACTGAATTGTGCAAGTTATCTCTAACCTTGCACTCAATTCAGTTCTTGAATAGTAGATCTGAATTCCTAGAGTCTCTCTCAAGCACTCTAGGAATTCCAAGCTGTAGATTAATTCGCCCAATCTGAAAATTGCAGATCTGAATTCTCTTTCAAGCAATTCAGATCTTGCAATCTCAGATCTGAGAATTCAGATCTGAGTTTTGAAGGTTAGTTGGCCGAATTAATCTACAATCACACCCTTATTCAATAAACTTCAAGTACAATGCATGACCATTTGAATGAATCAAAAAGAATTAGATTGCTGAACTGAAATTTTACAAGCTGAAATACATCAAGGAAGAATGGAAACAAGGAGAAAGAAGAAAGAAAATATAACAAAGAAACTGAATTCAAATCAAAAGAGAATGAAACTACAAATGATTTATTACAAAAGATCTTTGAATCCCAAACTCTCAATTCGAACTCACCTTCTCTTCTAGCTTGCTTGTCTTGAACTTCCTTCAGCCCTTCTTCTTCTTCCTTGCGCCTAGCCTTCTTCTCTTCTCTTCTCTCAAGGTGGCCGAACCTCTAAGAGTGGGAGAGCCTTCCTCTCAAGCAATTGAACAACTTTCTCCCCTCCTAGAGGCCTCCTTATATAGTTTTTCAAGGGGGCTCTTGCCCCTTCTTGAAGCCTCTAGAATGGGGTGTATTACACCCCTCATGAACCTTCTAGAGTGCTCCCTCCTTCTCTTCAAGAAACTCCTAGAAGTTGCCGCCCCTAGCTCCCATTGGGCTGCTATTTGGGCTACAACTTAGCTTGCTTTTAAGCTCATGTGGGCTATACTCTAGGGTGTTATTTGGGCTAAAAATGGGCTGGGCCGAAATTTCCTTCTTGCTAGGCTTCTTCCCTTGGATTTTCCAAAGAGTTTCACTTGCTCTTCTTGGGCCGAATGAAATTCTCTTGCTCTCATGGCTGGGCCAGGCTGAACTTGATAAATTTTGGGTTTTCTTTTCTTGCTTTTGCCTTTTTTTTGTTGATTTGGCTCCCCCTGAAATCTTTCTTGCAATCAAGTTAAAATAGGGCAAAATTTAATTAAACCATCATAAAATTTCATGCAAAAACCTCATAAAATATAGATAAATTGTAGGTTCATCAGGTTGCCTTTCTCTTTGCTTATCAACTTTCTTGTACTTCTTTTTTCTTTTAATAATTTTTTATTTTTATCTTCAAAAAAAATGTTGTGAGGGAAGTGGAGGTTGGCAAGTCTCTGTGTTTGTTCTTCAAAGACAATTTATGTATTGCGCACAATTGTAATATGGGTTGGGTGGCTTGCCTTGTATTGGGCATGCTTGTTGTTCACAAGTCCTTGTTGTATCTATTTCCTTTAATCATTAATAAAATTCTTCTTTGTGGTTGCTGATCAAAAAAAAAAAAAATACTTGGGTCAGATGATTTGCTGTGATGCTATATATTATTACACGTGTGGTTCCAGCAGACAGCTCCCTTTTTGGTGACTTCTGAATTGGTTTTTAAATATCAATTTTAGACTTACTGATATTGTTCCCTTTTTCTTGATGTTGAACACTGAATTTGGTTCCTAAAAGAATCTCTACGGTGGCCTCTGGTGCGCCTAGGCGTGCACCTGGTGCGCCTTGTGCCTTAGCCCAAGTGTACGCCTTTTGAAAATTTGCCGCTTTTTCCATTTTTTTTAGTCTGGCCGCTGGGACTGAAGCTTCGAGAATCCCCTATTTGGTAATGTTGTCCATTCATTCATCCTAATAAAATATCTTCTTAAAAGTAATTAAAACTATAAAATTATTATTTTTTGTGTGAAAACTAAGAATTTAAGACCCTAACATGGCCTTGTTTGGGCTTGCCTCGAGGGGCATGGCACAAAGGTGGCTCGTAGAATTAGGAATGTAATATGTCACATTAGCTATTTGATGCAATTGAGAAAAAAAAGAGATTGGGGGTTTTATATGCTTGAAAATGTTTTATATGTTTGATTTCATTTTTAAATCCTCATTTGAATATGCTTTACATATTATATTTATGTATTCTAATTTTAGATAATAGGTTTTTTAAAACATTTATTTAAAACTTAAGTTTATATTTTTATCGATATTATGTTTTATAATTGTTTGAATTTTTTGCATTCTTTTTTTAATTTTGTGCCTTGCCTCAAAAAGGCACGCGCCTCGCCTTGCACAAATGGCCCTTGCGCCTTTTTTGCGCCTTGCCTTTTAAAACACTGGTTTAACATTTAATCTTTAAAGCCTTGCTACAATATGTGATGGTCTATGGAATAATGGAAGACCATAGACCATCACAATAGCAAGCCTTTAAATCAAATATTTAAAACACCTACAAACATGTTACACGATGCATGAGGATTTTTTGTAATATTATAGACACATAATGGAAGACTTACAAATAGAACCTTTAATGCATTCTTATTACAGTACGTGATGGTCTATGGTAATATTGTAGACTCATTATGAAATCCAATAAAAAATGAATAAATAATATGAAGTTAATATTTGAAATAAAATATTCCTAAAAAATCAAAAATAAAAAAATGATTAAACTAATTACTCATTAGAATAAGGTAATAGTCAAGCAAGGTGTATTAATGCTTCTTTTATTAATTCACCAAATATCATTGCATATTTCCACATATTTTAGAATATTTCCACAACGGCTCTACATTTTACAGTATTTCCATCTAGCATTTTCTGACATATGTCCTATATTTGAATAACCGACATTTCCATCAACATTGACATTTTAAACCTTGAAAACAACTTATGTGTTGATTGAATTTTGACAAATAAGAAAATAATAATGGAAAGAAACTAGTATTTAAACCCATACAATTAACAATTTAGTGTAATAATGTGTATTTTATTATTATAAAAAGGTCTTTATCCGATGTGGTTCCAACTATCTGTGGTCTTGCACAGGTAAACTGGGTACAGTCCTAAACTTTGGCTTTTATTTTTATTTTTTTTCACACAAAGTGACTACCCTAGTGCCCTCAGACTGCATTTTCATTCTTGCCAGTCAAAGGTTTTACCATTACACCAAGTATTGGCCCCTGATTGATATTTATATTTACATATAATATTTTATAGCACCATGTAGGAAATAGCTAGGCACTTAAGTGAGGTAACCTTCCATGGACACCTTGTTGCCTGGGCAACACCTTGAAAACTATGGGTTCATTTGGATAGAAAGTGGAAAACATAGTTTAATTTGTTTTTGTATCTGCCTTTTTTGGTACTCTTATGATTTCTTTGAGTATGGTGTTCTTTTTCCCTTGCAACAGGTTGGACAGCAGAACCTAGCATTTGGGCTGAAATTTAATGCCAAAGGAATTGTAGAATGTTTTGAGAAGGATCTTGAGGATCTTCCTTTTGGTCAAAGACGAGATATTGAATTTAATATGATTGAGGGAGACTTCCAGACTTTCCAAGGAAAATGGTCCATAGAACAGGTAATTCATCTTTTGTGTTATGTTTGATCTCATTCCTAGACAATCATCATTTGCTTTATCTGGGCACCAACCCCCCTTCCAAACAAAGAAAATGAAGGCTTCATGATTTTTACTAGTTTAACTAGCAAATCCAAAATATAAATTAAAGAGGAATGACAGACAATAAAGTGTAGGACAATATCTGAATTTGAGGAAAGCTTTTACCAAAAACCGAGGAAAGATTGTGGAGTAGGAAATGTTGGATACATAAAGAATATTATTTTGAAAGTTTGCCAGTACAAAACTATTCATTTGTCTATGAAATCCTTCACAAGTAGATGGAATAATTGGTGAGGTACCTTGCTAGCCAAGTTCTTTGACCTCCCTCCTTTGTCCCCCATTCTTTTCTATTCTACGCTTTCCCTGTTTCTGCCTCACCTAAAGTAGTTGACCTTCCTGACCACCATCCTTTGTCTCACCCTTCTATTTTTGTTCTTTCCACTCCTTGTTTCCTCTCCTTATGCCTCTTTTGTTCTGCTTTGTTTTTTCTCTTTTCCATGGACTTGATTATTAAATCAAAGAAAGTTTTCTTTCACTTTCTTATATCGGTTGGCAATGAAATGCTCAAAGTTTTGGAGGTTAGTAGGGATCACTAGAGAATCCATGAGTTGGTTCAGTTCCTTCTCAGAAAAGGCTTTGTGGGGCATTTTGGCTAAACCATGAAGTAAGTTCTCTGATTGAGGTCACTTTTGTATTTCACCAACAAAATGATAAGGGTAGGTACCTGTGACCGATTGAGTTCTTTGACAAAGGCAACTTCTAAATCCTTGTGCACTCTGTTGGGAGAGGAGGGTAGTGGTTGGCACTGCTTCCTTAAGGAATTAATGATTTTGAAGGAGCGAATGAGAGAAGTTAGGTGCAGACCCTAGGCCAAAGAGAAAAAAGATAAATGTTGGGGAAGCTGGAAACATGACACAATATAAAGAAGTGCTAAAAGAAAAAGAAGAATGTGTTGCAATAAGCCAATAACAAAGTGAACAGTGTGTAGATTCTGTGATTTGATGCATCTTACTTATTTACAACATCATGGAATACAACCCAAAGATCTCGTCTTCGCATTCCTCAACAAAATGGAGTTGTTGAGCTTAAGAATGACCACATTTTGAGTGTTGTGAGAACCCTTCTTCTAGATTCCCATGCTCCTGTAACTTTTCGGGTGGAGGTGGTCAACACTACATATCTTATCAACCTTCTTCCATTATCAATTCTTGGTACCTGTCCCCACATTAGTCCTTTTTTAAAACACCTCTTAACTTTTCTATGTTCCATGTGTTTGGGTGCATTTGCTTTGTACACCTTCCTCATCAGCGTACTAAGCAATTTGCTTAATCTATCTTATGTGTTTTTTTTTGGGATATAATCCTGATCGTAAAGGGTTTGTCTGCTATCTTTACCAAACTTATTTCAAGAAGCAGATAGCTGCTCCAATTCCTACGCTTCCAACCTCTTCGCCCCTCCCAGAGCATGGTTCTTCATCTACTCCAACTCTTGTAAGCATGTCATCCTCTCTTGTTACCACTACTTCTCCATCTACTAACATTTCTACCTTATGTTATTTTACTAGAGTTTCTAGACCACCTGACCATTATGGTTTTCCCTCAGACCATAGTTCCTTGTTGTGTTGTCTGCTATACATATTCCCAGATCCTACTAGCAAGCCATTTCTCACACACACTAGATGCCATGGATTATGAGATGGATGCTCTCCCAGAGAATGACACTTGGGAGTTATTTTCTCCTCCTCTCGATGCTTCATTCATTGGAAGTTAGTGGGTGTATTTAGTTAATTGAAGTCTGATGGTAGCCTGGACAGATACAAGACTAGATTTGGTGCACAGGGGTTCAAGGAGGAGTATGGAATTGACTATGGAGGAGACTTTTGCTCCAGTTGCCAAGATGACCACAATTTGCTTCCTTGCTATTTCTGCTATGAAAAGTTAGATTATTCACCAGATGGATGGCAAAAATGCTTTTCTGCATGGAGATTTGAAGGAGATAGTTTCTATGAAACCTCCTTCGGGCCATTGTGATGATCCACATCTTGTTTGCCACCTCAAGAAGTCCCTTTATGGCCTCAAACAGGCTCCCCGTGCTTGGTTTGAGAGATTTAGATCAGCTATCACTGATGCTAGATTCACTCAAAGCTCCTCAAGTTACTCCCTTTTCACCTCAAAATGACCTCAAGGTATCACACTGTTACTACTTTATGTTGATGATATTCTCATCACTGGAAATGACCAAGATGGTATACATCAGTTGAAATTATCTTCTTAGTTAATCCTTCAAAATGAAGGATCTAGGACCAGTGACATATTTTCTGGGCTTGGAGCTCTTCACAATTCCAGTGGTTACTTTCTTAATCAACAGAAAACCATTGACTTGGTCAAGCTTGCTTATCTTATCGACACAGAAACAGTTGATACACCATGGGAAATTAATCTGAAGTTGAGTAAGGATGATGGTCCACTCTTAGAAGATGCTACTGTTGGAGGGGCTGGAAATTTGATTAAACATGGTCGAAATTTAAAAGAAAATTCCAGCCCAACCCGAGAACAGGTTTTATGGTATTTTGAAATCTGAATTTCTGGGTTGATTTTGCACTGAATTCGGACAAGATTTGAAACCTGAATTTAAAACTGATCATACCTGATACGGAGTCTGTATTATGCAACTCCCAGAGTGGTGGTTTACGCCCAATATCAGACCCAAATCAGCCTCCAACTGAAGATGGTACGGTTGTATGTGCGAAGCCAATTCAGCAACACTATTTCAACGAAACCAAACCCCAACTTGCTTGGACCGATGCAGCTATATGAACCTGGTATCCTCTGCTGTTTTTCTTCAAAAACACAATAGAGGACTGATGAAAATCAGCCCCCACTACAGCTGGTTCGTACTAGGGTTTTGGGGTGCAAAGGGAGAAGAGAAAGAGAGTGGAGAGAAAATGATGGTTCGCCCCTTCCCTCTTACCCCCTTATATAGAGTGCTCTCCTAATCCTTTTATGAGCTGTTCTAAATCAGGTTTGGATCAGGACTTGATCCAAATTGGATAAGCACATTATCTTCTTAAGAGAATGGGTGCCCCCTACCAGGGGGGAGGGGATAGGAGGTTTAAATTTAATTTTGATGGGTGCTGCCTTGGGGGCCCTAGGGAATCTGGAGTGGGGGGAGTGGTTAGAGATTCTGGTTGAAATATAATCCTCAGTTTTTCGGGTCCAGTTGGATTTGGCAATTCATTAAGGGCAGAAATGATGGCGTTAGTTCATGATCTAAAATTGCTAATGCAGCATGGATTAACAAATGTAGAAGTGGAGAGGGATTGTCAAACAGTCTGCAGTTCAGACATATGATAAGATCGGCACACTCCCATTCAACTGGGTCCCTAGAAGTGCGGACATGTTGGCTGAATTGTTGGCAAGAAATGGGGTAGGGAGAGATGGTTTTGAATGGGGCTGCCCAAGGCTGGGCTGTAATCTGTAATTTGTTAGAGCTCCTTTTTTTCTTTGTTTTTCATTGGCTTATGTGGAAGAAGCTGTTGTAATTCCGGGCCTGCTGCTTTCTTGAGCAGTTAGGTTTTCAGTTTATGCTTAATAAATTATTCTGATGCTTAACCAAAAAGAACTCTGGTTAGCAAATAGGCCTAAAAAGAATTAGCAGACTCTAAAGTTGAGTATTCTCTCTCTCCCTCTCTCTCTCTCTCTCTCTCTCTCTCTCTCTCTTTCTCTCTCAATTTTACCCCTACCCAAGGTTCATCGGCCTGTATCGGTGCTTTCTTTTATGTTTTATTTATTTATTTTTCAAAACCGGTTCAGAGGGGTCAATTTAAGTCCCGGCCACCAGCATGATACATATCGGCCGATACGTATTGATACTTTGAACCTTGCCCCTACACATTGCCTTCCAGAAAAGAAAATTCAAATGCACGCAGTTCAACAATGTGGGACTATCTTAGTAACTTAGGAAACATGATGAAGAGCATAGGCTTCCAAGTAAATTGTTGATTATGTGCATGTGTATTCAAAATCTTCTTCTGATAATGTTTAAATGGATGACGATGGCTGCTTAAGAAAGCTTGTTAATGAGATGGGGTTCTTTTTTTTTTTTTCTTTTTTGTTTTTAAGTAACTATGGAAGTTATTTTTTCATTGGCAACATGAAAACCTGTAAAACTTCTGACCTCAAAAGAAACAAAAATAAAAACTAGAAATTATTTATTTGCTGGAATCATGGAGGAAACCTGAGACTCCAGAACAGTGGGATGCCAAAAAGCTGTGTTGTTTCTCCTAATATGTCCTAACTATATGCAAGATCATTTGAGGAATTGTATTAATTTTTTAGACTGACTGTAATGCATTCAGAAAACAAGGATCTCTTAGTGGACGTATAGAAGAAATGAAGATTATTAGTTTTGCTTTTTCATGTCTTTTACATGACGTAGCTGCATAAGATATAGACAAATTGATCCATGTTTTTTTGCAGCTGAGGATATCTCCTGGGTGAGACCCACTGAATGGTGGATCTTGGCTTGTACACGTCCTCACCTTCATTTACAAATTGCTTCCCCCATATTTGTGAAAATTCCCTAGGTGTCCTGCAATTAATTTGTTGTGTTTTGAAAACAATCATGGGAATTGCTGAACAGGAACCTATTTTAATAATTGAAGGAAAGCTCTATGGTACCAGTTGATATAAGACTTGAATGAAGAAAAAGATTAGGTTAGGAGGGTTAGGATGGGTTAAGGGGTGAGTAAGGACCAAAATCAAAGGTTGATTAGGGTAGAAGAGGTATAGGGATTTGATTGCAAAAATTGTAAATTTATCCCAAGATGGTGAAAAACTTTGAAATAGAAAAGTAGGTCTATGATAGGATTTTTTTAGTGAAATTTTATCGGTAAGATTAGAATGGATAGTTGTAGAGGGCAACAATCGGCCAAATTTAGAGTATGTTTCACACAAAAGGATGAAAATTTCAACTTTGGAGGAAGCTAGAGGATCTAAGGTTTTAGGTTGAATTTTGAGATGATATATTTTTTTTTTTTGAAAAAGGTAAGGTAAAATTTTGAGATGATAATTAAAGGGATAAAAGGATGTGAGGATATATGGGGGTGCCAAAATATGGGAGGAGTCAGAGATGATTTGGCAGAAAAGGATGAAACTGGCCAGCAGCATGGGATAATTTTGAGTTTTAATGAAATTTACAAGAAAACTTGCCTAGATCATTTCCAGTCCTTTGAGAACGTTGAACAAATGTCACTTCATTGAAATGCTTATGGTTGTTGATAGCTTTAATGGCTTTCACTCTAAGGCATAAGAATCACTAATTACGCTTATCATAAGCTGTATGATTTAAAAGAAACTTTATTCCTCCATCATATCTGTGTTTATCAATAACAGAATATTTTATTAAAGAGAGAAATATAGATTACAAAAGAAACAAAGGGGAGAGATAAAAACTCTAAACCCTCCCCAAGAAAGTTGAAAAAACAGTTACAGCACTGTCCAAAACAAATGTTCCCTTCCCAAGAGTATCTCTGCAAAGGAATTTGCAGATTTCTTCACCCAATGAAACTGAATCTCTATTTGTCGAGTTACCCAGTCAAACTCTCTTTTTTCATTAGCAAATTTCCTGAGTTTACTGGCTCTCATCCTGACTGGTGCTGAAAGTGCAACTTCTTTCCAATTGGTGGCATCAGACCTGTATGTATATCATCAAACACCTCCAGAGATTTTGCGCACTGGACCACTCTAATGTTCACTGCTTCAATGATGGCTTCCTTACTCCTTTCCACTCTGTATTTTTGCACTTTACACACATATATAGACACTACTAGAAGAGACCCGTGTGATGCACAGGCTGGTGTTGAAAAGATGCCCATGTTACATTCAGTTTCTTAACTGAACTGGTTGTGACTGAGCTTAAATAGCTCCGTATGCCATATTTAGTTTTTTATGTTAAAAATTAAAAAAAACCCACAAAGTTCTAAAAGGGTAGGAAAGCAATATGAGGAGTCTGACGTGGACAACTGCATTTTAGAATATAGCATAGATAAGGGTAGCCAGTCCTTGAACTAGGAAAAACAAAAATTGCAGGAATTGCTACTATGGTAAGAAAACTAAATAAAAACTACTTGACCAATGACACTGAAAATTTAAATACAACTTAAATATGACTATGCAAATCAAAATACATATAATCACAACATGCACTGAAAATTTAAACACAAATGACCAAAATGCTCTTGTCTACAAATATAAAAAATACATATAATTTTCAGAAAAATTCTGGTTCTGGACTCTTTGCTCCTGCATCAAAACTTCAAAAGCACTTGGGTGAGACTGTGGGGCAAGAACACCTGCGTAATCACAACATAAATTCCACCTGCACAATGGTCGTATGCCTGTTCTCCTGCATTGTATTATTAGTCTCTCTACAACCAAAAAATGCCTTCCTCTGAATGGGAAGAGAAGATAGAGGGTTTTGGTTTATGCTATCTATTTAACTAATGATTATTCCATTATTTTGGTACAGACCAATAATGAAAGATGTGAAGGGATTGACTCCTTTGCAGAGAAAAAGATTTGTACAACCCTTTCATATGTTGTTGATGTGGTTCCAAAACGATGGTTGCCTGTTCGCCTTGTTGAAGGAAGGCTCTGTAGGGAAATCAAAATGAACCTTTTGTGCATTAGGATAGAAGCAGAGAAGGCAGTTCCGAATACCCTTCCTACTTGTCAGTGACACTAATATATCCCGATGATGTCATGTAAGTTGTATTTTGTAATATAATTCTTTAAATAAGTTCGTCATAATTAATAATTTAATATAATTCTTTTAATTAATCTTATCATAACTTTTTTTGCCACTCCTGTATCCTTTTCAATTTATTGGGGTTTGAGCACAAAATGATCTATTGAAGCAATGTTTTAGAAAACGACCTAGAACCAGAACCGTTCTGGCCACTGGTTTCCAGGTCAACGGTTTGACCGTTTGGTTTGAATAGATGGCCTGTTTTGGCAAAAAAAAATTAGAATAAAAAAAAGCCAAAAACCAGTTGAATGAGTCAATGGTTTGATTGTCTGGGTCAACGGGTTGACTGATTTAATGGTTTTTCGTCAAGGGCTTGGTTTGGGGTAAAATGGAACTGTTTGCCTGGATGGTTCTCAGGCCAAATGGTCCAACCATCCAGGTCAATGGTGGTTTGAAAACCATGTATTGAAGCAATCTAGCCAATAGTATATTGCTTGAGCGGTACTGCTTGGCCTTAAGACTGATGAAAGCATTCATTTGGGCTTTTATTATAAAAAGAGTGGTGACTGGAAGAGGGTGTTCTTATATGAGTAACCCTATCCCTCAATGGCTACAATTGAAGCAACAAGAAAATGAAGGACAGACACATTGCAGTTTTCTTGGGTTACTGAAGTGGATCGCTCTCATCTGGAAGGGAGTGTTTTCATTTAGTTGTAACAACACGGTCATCCAATTAAATCAAAATTTGATGGACTAATGTGTCTGTGGCAAACCGGCCTATTTCTAGGTGGCATTACCCGAAGGCTCTTATCCTAATATTTTGTATAACAAGGGTATGTTTGCATGGCATGTGAGTACTGCTTATCCAATTCCATCCTTAGAGCAATTGACCGGAGGAAGCTTCCAAGCTGTGGGCTTTATACCCAAGCAAGTGAAGGATGATCCAGTATTTTCAGACTTGTACTGGACCATCAGATCCAGGACTGACGGTCAAAGTGGTTTTTAGGCTGTCCAGTTCTTGGAAACATTGACCTAGTCAAATCGATCTCAAATACATGTGTTAAAAGAATAAAGAGAATTTGCAATATGTTTTTAACATTTTTAGGGAGAACGACTGATCAGTTCATGTCAGAATTTTGTAGCCCCACCGTATAGGAGGATGAATCCTGATCGTGAATTGATGCCAAATTCATGAGCAGGATGCAGTTTATAAGGGAGGGGGGTGTTCTATTAGTAGACTATGGGTTGTTATTCAGAATTCTGTATTGGGTTGTAGAGTACTTAACCCTTTTTTTCTTTATTTGAGCAAGTTGAACAATAGCCGAATGATCAAACTATTCATCCCGTGACCCTGTGATCAATACGGTTTTGTATTTGGCCTTTTGTGCTGTTGCTTCTCGAAATGGCTGAGGACAATAAGGTAATTTCGTCCCTAAGATTTGAAGGCAGGTCGAAGACTTTGAGGGCTCGGAGGGGATGCTGTCGAGGCTGAGGTGTGTTAGCCGAGGCGAGGTGGTCTCCGAGTATAGTAGAAGCTGGAAGTAGATATCCGATCTCTGTTGGAAGACAGGAGCTTGTTAGATGACCCCATGTGAGAAGAGGCGGAGTCTCCGACGATCAAGTTAGTACAGGGTACGAAGAGAGAGAGAGAGAGAGAGAGAGAGAGAGAGAGAGAGAGAGGATCCTGGTGGCTAGCTCTAGGCTAGAGCAATTAAGGCAATAGTTATATGGTTCAGATTGTAACCCCTTTACTTGGAGGGGGCACCCCTATTTATACTTGACCTGCCTGGAGGTAGGTGGAGATGGACGCCTGAGATGGGAGCCATACGGGGGCTGTCAGCGGTTTTGGCAGGACCATGTGATAGCGCTATGGTTGGTTCCGTACAAAGAGAGCAGGGTAACCCCTGCTGTAGCGGATCCCGTTCCCTACTCTTGTGCTCGTGAGTTGGGCCTCCCAGCCTCAAATGGGCTGGGTTGGGTCACCCCACATCATTCGCCCCCCACTCTCGAGGCCGACGAGAAGAATTCGGCTTTGATCGAAGGGAGTAGTAATGGTGAGCTCCAGTGGGCCCGACAACCAAGGTGTTCCTTGCAGTGGTGTCCTTTCCTGTGTCTCTGCCTGGTTCATCTTCACGAGTCGGGCCAAGGACTAGAGGGAGTTGAAGGCTGTTTAGGCTGAGGACCCATGAAGCCGGGGGAGGGGGGTCGAAGGGGCCCTAGGATCCGTGCGTGAGACGACTCTCTAGTCGAACCGATATGCTCATTCGTGAGAACAAGTCGCTCAGGCCGGCAGGTTGCTTTGGGTGGACTTCGCTGGTCCATCTTGAGCGTCATTTCATCTTTCGAGGGTGAGCGCTTGGGGGTGTGACACCGCTGGATCGCAGGTGCGGAGGTGCTCCTTGTCCGTTGGATCTGCGATAATCCAAGCCGTTGTCAGCGCATCATTTTGTCTTCCAAGGGGGACCATCACGCAGTGCGCTGTGATTGGACCGTGGAGGCAGTGGCTTATCAGGCATTGGATCTTGAGAGATCTCGGCCGTTCACTCTTCTTTAAATAGCGGCTTCGATGGTGGAATTCTTGTCATTTTTCCTCCAAGCGTATTCGTTCTTTGAGTGAACTTAGCTCCTAGATCTTCCAGTTTTCAACACTTCGTCTTTGTTCCTTTTTCCTTTCACCTCCTTTCTAGGTAATCAATAATGTCTTTCTCGGATTCCGGACCTGAGTGATATGAACTTCCGAACATATCAGAAGGGAGCTCTACTCGAACCCCTTCTCCCCTTTACCCCCAGAGTCCCTCCATCTTCGTGCTCCCTCATCGCGAGGTGGATGTGCTCCGGGCTAGGGTAGCCTCTAGGGGAGCCGAATGCATTCGTCGAGACAATGACCCTTCCTGTGAGAGCGCCACCTCCGTGACGTTGAGGGAGGCCGAGGGGTCCTCCCAGGTCGAGGAGGAGCAAGACCCGGATCCTATCCCTGAGAGGAGGGTTGAGAGTGCAGCTAGGGTGGTGGCCGAAACTAACCCTTCTCGTCTAGAGTTCAGAGGTTCTTTGGACTGGGATCAGGTCAAGGCCTTAACCAGGCAGTACTTCATTCCCTCGTCTTATGGGGTGAGGGTGCCTGAGTTAGACGATCGGCCGTGGACTCCCAAGGACGGGGAGATCTACGTTTATTAGCATTTACCTCCAATTCGGTCTTCGGTTTCCCCTACATCCATTGATCTCCGACCTGCTGAGGATGTATGGGATTACCCTTAGCCAGCTTGTTCCCAATGCGATTGGGACCATTGTGGCAATGTTGGTGGCAGCTCGGCTCTAGGGGGTGGAGCTGATGCCGAAGCTCTTTCGAGCAATTTTTATGCTGAGGAAGCATTCTTCCGAGGCGGGTATTTTCTATTTCCAACCCCGTAAGTCCAAGCCTGTAGATAACCCCTCATTTGTACATAACTGGAAGAGTAAGTACTTTTTTTCTATCTTGTCCCGAGGGCTGGTCCTTCAAATCGGGGTGGGGTGAGCCCCATTTGTCTGCGGAGAAGTGTGTCCCCTTACTTACTAGTGAGGAGAGTGACGATCTCGCGCGGCTGCTCAATTTGGGGAGAGTTTGAGCCCAGGCCTTGGTGGAGGAGGAGATGCCATTAGTTTTCGTGGGGCTTAGCCTTGCTCCCCTCGGTAGGACGGGCCACGCCATCTTTTTTCGCGTCTTCCTTGTCTTTCTTTCTTGTATAGTGGTATTAACCATTGCCTTGCTTGCAGATCTACCGATGGATGCCCGGAAGACCATAGTGGAGCTTGCCCATGCTATGCAGAAGGAGCGGGTGAAGACCAGTGGTCAGACCCCTCAGAGGGCCACCGTGGATGCTCTCGCCTTGAGGGAGAAGGTGCCACCCCCGGTGAAGGGGGTTTAGCTTGACAGGTCCCCTCCAAAGGGACGAAGATGTAGGCCCTCACCAAGGGGGCTTCTTCTTTGGCTCCCACTAAGGGGGCCACCTCCCAAAACGCCGCGAAGGGGAAGGGGCCCACCGAGGAGGCTCAGCCAGGGCGCAAGGAGCAGGCGCCGCTTCAGCCGGTAGAAGGGTCAGTAAGGCCTGTTGAGAAGGCCGAGAAGACCAACTGAGGCAGGAAGAGAACGACCAAGGGGCCCGTAGAGGGCCAACCACAGAAGTGAAGGGATGAGAGATACATCACATGGATGACCGAACCCTGTAGGAAGGTTGGGTGAAATTTCAAAAATTTCTCTCTCTCCCATTTGGGAATCGCATTCACTATTTTAGAAAACTGCATTTTCAATTATCAATCTTGGATCAAACCGGACCAAATCTGAAATCAAAAGGGAGGAGAGGGATATACCTGATACGAAGTAGTAGTAACTCCCAATGAAGGTGTTCACGCCAAGGAGATAACCAAAACCCGCTTCCACTGAAGATGACGCAATGTGTGGATCAGCAGGATCAGTAGGATGACTCTTCAACAAGAACCGAATTCTTCAACAACAATGGAGTAGAGGGCTGGTGAGCATGACTCCAAATTGCTTCTTCTACCAAGAAGCAATATCAAGAACAATTATTGATCACTCCCACAAGTGGAGATCGAATTAGGTAGGGGCGACAAGAACAGGGAAGAACTTTGTAGATTGTTGTCTTGTATTTAGTGTATTTTTCATGTCCACCCTGCTCTCTAATTTATAGCCTTAAAGAGATAACCTCTTAATCTGATTAAGAGTTTCTTTATCCAAATCTTTATTTGGATCGAGACTCTTTAAGTGATAAGGATAATCCCTTATCTTATTTGTAGTTAAAGATCAACTTAATCCTAATCAAAGTAGGAGTTTCTTGATCCAAATCTTTACTTAGATCTAAACTCTTTAAGTGGATAAGAGTTATCCTCTTATCCTATCTGCTAATCCAAACCTAGATCTTCCCCTATTTAATTAATCTAATTAACCCAGTTCAAAATTGGGTTTTAGGCCCATCAAGTTTATGTGCTCACTTAACCTCTTAACCGGCTACCCAGTTGGCTCTCTTTGTATGGCGTGGGACCCAAACATTGATCTACACATCAACCACATGGGTTCAGCCCAACTTTTGTTACAAGGCTTGGATGAATTCACTGTAGGAGACAGTGAACCCTTGAGTCCATCACTATGGACTCTTAATGATTAATAAGCCCAACATTTACACTAAATGGTTCTTAGGTCCAGCCACCTTATGAAAACTAGGATTGTGGGCAAATGCAAGATTAGCCCATCAGGAATTACCCTCAATACACTTAACCTCTTAACCCATAATGATCAAACACTGCCCGACAAGAGAAGACATCTCCCTTGGCTGCAAGATATAGTGTTGCACTCTCTACTTACATGGATCCCGGGAATTAAAACCTTTTTCCAAATATTTTGAAACATTAATATATATATATATATATATATATATATATATATATATATATATATATATATATATATATATATATATTTGCAAAAACAAATTTCAACAGTTGAAATCAACTACTGGCAGTTTAGGTTTCCATCAGAGAGAGTGCATCCCCAATCATTCACTTTGTCCGACAAAGGGGTTGATCCTATCACTATGATCACCCACTCAGATGAATTATCGAATTGTCCCAACATACCCAAGTTTTGACCCCCTCTAAGGACCTCACTAATTGGCATATCAAATACAGCCCAATCTGACACCTAGTGCAGAACCATAATCGAGTCTAGGGGTCATGTGTAATATTCCAGTTTTGCCCATCTATCTTCAAGGTCCAGGGCAATACTAGAATTTGGTCCAATTCAGGGTTTCAAGAAAACCCACACTGCATGTACCTCAAATATCACCCTGGTAGCTGAGACAAGCCACCCCAACCAACTTGGCGACACATCAGTGTCAGCCTTGGCAGGATAAATCCCCCCAGATCTATCCAACGACTGTGAAGATTCTAAACTATAACGACTCTCATAAGTGTCTAGTTTAAAGGTATTACACAGAAACACACCATAATGATATGAATCAATTATGTACTTTATTCATTTACAATAAATGTCAAAAGATACATCAATCTGATTGGAGCTAAGGGCATAATTGTCTAATAAGAAAAAGACTGCCCACAACGCAAGTTCTGCGGATGACGCCTCCTAGAGGCCGTACAGTAAGCAAATGGGACCCTTCTCGGCCCCTACGGCTCTGGAGAAGCTCGCCCAACAGTCCGACCAAATCTTCCGTCCCTAATGGGAGATCTATGAGGGGGACTCTATCGGCAACGAAGGGGTTGGCCCGACCTTGGTTAGCGGTGCCTTGTTATCTCGGGACCGCTTTCAGATGCTGGGGTTGGTCCCTAAGAAGCTGTATAACCAGGGACTACAGAGCTTGGTCGAGGTGACAGTTTATCCCTTCTTTTATCTCCCTCTCTCTTTCTCCTTTTTTTTTTGTGCTGACTGCTTTCTTCCATCGCAGGTCTGCCTTAACTACGTTGGTCTAGGGGATAGATTGAATTTGACCTTGGCCAACATGGACAAGCTAGAGGTGGAGAAGGAGAAGCTTTAGCATACGGCTGCCCATGCTGCGAAGAAGTAGAGGGAGATGCAGCGGGTCACTGTGGACAAGCAGAAGTTCCACAAGGAGGCCGAAGAGAAACTAAAGAAGATGCAGGACCTCGCCAAGGAAGAGATGAAGAGGGATCGGGTTGAAAGCCTTATGTTCGAGGCCAAGCAGCGTCTTCATCAAGCCGAGGCGGCCACCTCTGAGGCGAACAAGCGGGCAGCCAAAGCGGAGAAGAGGGCTGAGGAGGCAGCAAAGAGGGTTGCGGAGGCTAAGGAGAAGGCAGCGGGTGCTGAGAAGAGGGTCCAGGAAGCAGAGAAGCGGGCTGATGAGCTGGGTGAGGTTGCTTTCGGGTGCTTGGATGGCATCAAGGACACCAAGAAGGCACTCTTAGCGGTGCTTCCGGATTTCAACATTGAGTCTCAGGTGATCCCCAAAACTTCTGAAGAGGCTGCCGACTCTGCGCTCTCGCCAGCTGGCGGTGAAGCTTAAGCTTGGATTCCTCCCTTTTCTTTTTCTTTTTTTTTTGTACATGCACATGTATTCGGCCTGAGTGGCCATGAGACTTTTTGTAAAGTCAAAGGAATACTTAAAATGAATGGAACTCAGTGTGCATTTTTTGACGTCTTGTGTGCTTGTGTTTTTACTGCGTTGCTATCTTTTGCATTGCTATTCCTTGTGCTATTTTTTCTTTCTTGCTTTTGTTGCACTTTGTTCTTTTGCTTCATTGTCGAAGGGTCCTTGCCCCTCCAAAGGGTAACTGCAGTCGTAGGACCAGTGTAGTTCCCTTCAATTTGTTTTACTTTGCGCGGTAGGAGCATGGCGAAGGGGTGGCCAAGGCGAAGCCTCTGAGGCCGAGCCGGGGCTTATCTGGCCTAACACCCTTTTAGGCATTCAATTAGGCAAGGAAGAAGAGGCATGTATTGGGGAGAGGCCAAAGCGGAGCATGGGTCTCGTCTGGCTCTCTTCCCTTTACTTGAACTTAAGTAGATAGCCAGGTGACCAATCAATGTAGAGTGGGGCCAAGGCTGAGCTGGGACTCGCATGGCTCTCGTACTCCCACGTACTAGCCTTAGTGAGGCCGAGGTGGCCTGCCATGTTGAGGGGTGGCCGAGACAGAGTTGTGGCTCATCTGGCTTAGCGGGGCCTAGGTTGAACTAGGGCAAGCCTGGATCTCGCACCCCCACGTACTTATCTCGACAAGGTCGAGCGCAGCGCTTTGAGGAGGCCGGCTTCCTTTGCTGGTAGAACCGAGTGTGAAGGTTCAGGAGGTTAGTTGCCGCCGAGATGGGGCGTTGAGGCATGTAGGGCCTCGACCATCCTGGTCTGTTCTGACACATTAGGCTTTTAGCTAGGGTGTTGCTACTTATTTCCTATTTCTTGGCACCGGTCCTCAGAGGAGGCTAAGCGCCCTTGCCAGTCGCGAGGCCAAAGAGTTATCAGAACTTAGTAGGTACACACACTGAACACTGAGGCGAAGAGGAACTTTGCTTCATTTACCCATCGATAACAAAAGATATTACAATTATTGGTAGTACATCTGGAGGTTTTCCGAGTTTCATGTCCTAGGTACAGGTCTTCCATCTAGGTGCTCCAAGTGGAAGGTGTCGAGGCCGGGAACTCACTTGATTCTGTAGGGGCCTTCCCAGTTGGGGCCCAACTTCCCTACTTTGGGTTCGAGAACCATGACCTTTCTGAGGACTAGGTCTCCTTCTTGATAATGTCTTTCTTTTACCCTGGAGTTGTAGTAGCGGGCCACGCACTGCTGGTAGGCGGCTACCCTTATCTACGCTTGCTCTCGGGTTTCTTCCAACAGATCTAGATTTGCCCTGAGGGCTTCATCATTTTTGGCTTCATTGTATGCTTTGACTCGGAGGGTTGGTTGGTCAATTTCTATTGGGATTACTGCTTATGTGCCATAGGTCAAGCCGAAGGGAGTTTCCCCCGTGGTTGTCCGAGGTGTAGTTTGGTAAGCCTAGAGTACGCTACTCAGTTCTTCGGTCCTTAGGCCTTTCGCCCTGTCCAACCTAGTTTTCAGTCCCTCCAGTATCATTCTGTTGGTGACTTCGGCTAAGTCATTAGTTTGAGGGTAGCCTACTGAGGTGTACTGCTGTCTGATACCGAGGGAGGCGCACCACTCCCGAAACCTAGCATCGTCGAATTGCTTCCGTTGTCAGTTACCAGCATGTGGGGTAGGCCGAAGCGGTAGATGATGTTCTTCCAAAAGAAGTTTTGGATGGCTCGCACTGTGATGACGGCCAAGGCCTCGACTTTGACCCACTTGTTGAAATAGTCTACTGCTACAATGAGGTACTTTCTCCCCCCCCCCCCCCTGGCTTGAGGGAAGGGTCCAAGGAGGTCCATGCCCCACTTGGAAAATGACCACGGGTTGCTGAGGGCCAAGAGAGTGGTGGCCGGTTGGTGGCACAGGTTGGCATGCCTCTAGCAGGAATCACACTTTTGCATCAATTTTGTTGCATCCTTGTGGAAGGTAGACCAGAAGTAGCCCTGTCTCAAAGCTTTTTGAGCTAGGGCTCTTCCGTCGAGGTGATTATCACAGATGCCTTCGTGAATTTCCCATAGCACATAGTTCCCCTCCTCCGAATGATGGCATTAGAGGTAAGGCAAGGTGAAGGAAGAAGGGATGAGAGATCCATCCCATGGACGCCCAAAGATTCGGAATAAGGGGCGAATTTCAAAAGTTTTTCTCTCCCTTCAACTGAGAATCACATTCCCTATTTAGAAAATCATATTTTCAAGGATCAATCTTGAACCTTAAACTGAACCAGATCTGAACCAAAAGGAATGGGAGAGAATAATACCTGATACGGATAAATAATATCTCCCAACAAAGGTGTTCACGCCCAAGGAATGATCCAAAGACTGCTCCCACTGAAGATGGCGCAGTGCAGGATGGAGCAGAATCAGCAGTGTTCTTCCCCAAGAACTCTGTCCTTCATAAGAATCAGTAGAATTGTACGTGAGCACAGCTTCCTTTTCAATCCTTTCTCAAAAAACTGATGTCAAGATCCAATCTTGACTTCTCCCACAACTGGAGATCGAACTGGCAAACAGGGCGGCAAGAACAGGGAGGCGGCAAGAGAGTATTCGCAGGGTACAGAATTCTCTCTTCTTGATTTCAGCACTAAAGAGGATCTGATGTATCTCTTGTTGGTCTATCTATAGGTTGCCGCCCCCTTCCTTCTTTTTCTTAAATTAAAAGATCAGCTCCTAATCCCATTAGGAGGTGCTTATCCAAATCATATTTGGATCAGCCTTCTCTTCTAGTGATAAGGATAAACCCTTATCTTATATGCAGATTAGATTAGCTTTATCCTAATCCCATTAGGAGGTTTCTAGATCTGAAACACATTCAGATCTGGACTCTCTGAGTGGATAGGATTAAGACCCTATCCTATCTGCTAATCCATCTCAGAATTCACCCCTTTAATTAACTAAGCAAATAGCCCAGTTCGAAATGGGCTTTAGGCCCATCAAGCTTATGTGCTCACTTAACCTTCCTAACTGCTGCCCAGTTGGGCTTCCTTGTACGGCGTGGGACCCAAGCATTGATCTACACATCAGCCACATGGGTTTGGCCCAACCTTTGTTACAAGGCCTGGCCGAATACATTGTTAAAGACAGTGCACCCCCTGAAACCCATCGAATGGGCTCTATGGGCCCAACACTTACCCTAAGTGGTCCCTGGGCCAAACCACCTTGTAACACCCAGGGACTGTGGGCAGATGCAAGATTAGCCCATCAGGTATTATCCTCAATGGTCTTACACTTAACCTCTCAGCCCTTAATGATCATACACTGCCCGACAAGAGAGGACCTCTCCCTCGGCTGCAAGGAATAGTGTTGCACTCTCCACTTATATGGATCCTGGGAATTAAAACCTTTTTGCAAACATTTTAGAAATCATAATGTATATACTTTTATATCTCATATAAAATATACTTTGCAAAACAAATCTCAACGGTTGAAATCGGTTGCCGGCAGTCTTGGTTTCCAACAGTGAGAGTGCATCCCCGATCATTACCTTTGTCCGACAAAGGGGCTGATCCTGTCACTATGATCACCCACTCAGATGAATTCTCAGATTGTCCCAACATACCAAGGTTTTGACCCCCGCTAAGGATCTCACTGATTGGTACATCAAAGACAGCCCGATCCGACACCTAATGCAGTATCATAATCGAGTCTAGGGGTCAGGTGTAACTTTCCAGTTTTGCCCATCAATCTCCAAGGTCCAGGGCAATACTGGAAATCTGGTCCAGTTCAAAGATTCAATTAATCCCACACTGTATGTGCCTAGGGTCTCACCCTGGTAGCTGAGACAAGCCACCCCAACCGACTTGGTGGCACCAAAGTGTCAGATTTGTTAGGATAGGTCTCCCCAGACCGACCCACTGGCTGTGAACATTCTAAACTAGCACGAGTCTCAATAAGTGTCCAGTTTAAGGGTATTACACAGAAACATACCAAGGGAACATGAATCAAATATGCACTTTTATTCATTTACAATAAACTCATAAAGTACATCAATTTTGATTGAAGCTAAGGGCATACAAAACTGTCTAACAAAGGATCTTCGGTATAGCTTCCCTTCCAGCAAGGTGTAGTGGGTTGCTTGTCGCTTGAGTCGCTTTGCCTCGTTTCTGCCTTTAGGCAACCACCCAATTGATAGGAAGTTAATGATAGGGTCCATCCATGAGGCTTTAGCTTCTAGAGGGAATACTTGGACTTCCTCTATGGAGGGCCAAAGCAGCTTCTCTATGTTCACAACCCGGTTAGGAGTTCCGCTTGAGGTACTTTCCAATTTGGAGAGGGCATCGGCTCATGCGTTCTCAGCTCGCAGGACTCATTGCAGGGAGAAGTGTTGGAAGTAGCGGGCAAGGTCTTGGACTTTGGTGAAGTACTTGGACATGCTTTGTTCCTTGGCTTCGTACTCTCCATTCACCTGATTCACCACTAGCTGGGAGTCGCTAAAGGTTTCGAGGTATGAGCAGCTGAGGTCCTTGGCCATCTATAAACCGATGAGGAGGGCCTCATACTCGGCTTCGTTGTTTGATGCTATGAAGTCGAACCTTAGCACATACTCCAAGGCGATATCATCTGGGATGAGGAGGATGGGGCCGAGTCTTGTTGTCCCCCTGGTTCCCTTCAGCCTCTTCCAGGGGTCGGTGAGGGGCTCAGCTAAAGGTGCATTCCACTATAAAGTCTGTCAGAGCTAGTGCCTTGATCGTGGGCCTTGACTGATACTAGATGTTAAACTCTAATAGCTCGATGACCCATTTTGTCAGGTGTCCTAAGGTTTCGGGTTTCGCAAGGACAGCTCTAAGGGGCTGGTTTGCCAGTACCACTATGGTATGTGCCTGAAGGTACAACTGAAGCTTCCTAGGCGAAACCACGAGGGCAAAGGCCAGCTTTTCTACCTTAGGGTACCTGGTTTCGGCATCGCAGAGGACCTTGCTGGCGTAGTAAATTGGCTTCTACACGCCATTGTCCCTGATGAGAACTAAACTGACTGCTTCATCCCCGGTAGAAAGGTACAAATATAGGGTTTCTCCTTCGGCCGACCGAGCAAGGAAGGGAAGCAAGGCGAGGTAGACCTTGAGCTCGTCAAAGGTGTGCTGGCATTCTTTTGTTCATCGGAACTCTTTCAACTTCTTGATGGCATGGAAGAAGGGCAGACAACGGTCTGCTAATTTTTGTTAGACAGTTTTGTATGCCCTTAGCTTCAATCTGATTTGATGTTCTTTTGATATTTAGTGTAAATAAATAAAGTGCATGTTTGATTCATATTGTTTGGTATAATTCTGTGCAAGACCCTAAAACTGGACACTTATTCAGACTTGTGTTAGTTTTAAATGTTCACAGCCATTGGATAAGTCTGGGGATATTTATCCTGCCAAGGTTAATACTGGTGTGCCACCAAGTGTTGGGATGGCCTGTCTCAGCCACCAGGGTAAGACCCAAGGCACATGCAGTATGGGATTACTTGAATCCTTGAACCGAACCAGATTTCCAGTATTGCCCAGGACCTTGGAGACAGATGGGCACAACTGGAAAGTTACACCTAACCCCTAGACTCGATTATGATACTTCACTAGGGGTCGGATCGGGCTGTCTTTGATATGCCAAGCAATGAGATCCTTAGCGGGGGTCAAAACCTGGGCATGTTGGGGCAGTCTGATAATTCATCTGAGTGGGTGATCATAGTGACAGAATCAACCCCTTTGTCGGACAAAGGTAATGATCAAGAATGCACTCTCTCCGATGGAAACCAAACTGCCGGCAATTGATTTCAGTCATTGGAATTTTGTTTTGCCAAATTAATATATATATATATATATATATATATATAGATGTACGGTTTCAAAATGTTTGCAAATGGTTTTAATTCCCGGGATCCATGTGAGTGGAGAGTGCAACACTGTTCCTTGTAGCCAAGAGAGAGGTCCTCTCTTGTCAGGCAGTGCTTGATCATTAAGGGCTGAGAGGTTAAGTGTAAGGCCACTTTGGATAATACCTGATGGGCTAATCTTGCACCTTCCCACAGTCCCTAGGCTTTTTTAAGATGGCTTGGCCCAGGGACCACTTAATGTAAGTGTTGGGCCCATAGGGTCCATTTGATGGGCTTGTAATAAAGGTTGGGCCGAACCCATGTGGCTGGTGTCTAGATCAATGCTTGGGTCCCACGCCATACAAAAGATCCCAACTGGGTAGCAGATTGGAAACTAGTTAAGCACTGAACACTTAATGGGCCAAAAGCCCATTTCGAGCTGGGCTGATATGATCACCCATCTATGGGGCGGATCTGGGATTAAGGTTAGCAAATGGATTGGGCCTTTAACCTTATCCACTATGGGAGACCAAAATCAAATTAGATTTGAATATGGTAACCTCCTAATAAGATTAGGAGTAAGCTAACCTAATCTGCAGATAGGATTAAGATCATCCCCTATCCAAATACTGATTTGGATTGGGATAACTTCTCTTTAGGAGGTTTCTTAATCAAGAAGAAAAGAGGAGAAACCCTAGGAAATCAAAATCAGATTTCGAACCTAGGGTTTGGTGCAAGAAATTATCCTTCGAATTGAGATTGGATCTCATACACACTCCAGAGAGAAGAGAAGCAATTTCAGCCATCTTCGTCTTAGGAGTTCTCCTCCACCCACTGCCATTCTTTCTGACAAGATTCGATATTTGATGAAAAAAGAAAATAAGAAATCAGTTCTTGACATCAGTTTTGCAAAAAATACTGAAAAAGATTTGGTGCTCAGAGTTTCTAGAAGGCTCTTGCGAAGGATTCAGTGCGTAGGATGCACTCTGCTGGTTCCATTCCATTCATTGCTGTGTCATCTTCAGCAAGAGTAGTTCTTAGTGTCTTCTTTGGGCGTGAACACCAACTTTGGGAGATACTGCTTCTCTGGATCAGGTATAATCCCTCCCTTGTCTTTGGTTTAGATTGGTTCGATTATGGTTCAAATAGGATCATTGAATATTGTATTCTTAAATTAGGGAATATAATTCCCAATTGGAAGAAGGTAGGAAAATTTTTGAAATTCACCCACCCATTCCACAACCTCTATGGCGTCCATACGATGGATCCAACAAATCTTTCAATTTTGACATGAAGCGATTGAGGGCAGCTATGCGTACAGTGAGTTTTTGGGCCTCCTTCACTGTCCACTTGGGAGCCATATCTAGGATGGCTTGTATCTTTTCTAGATTAGCCTCAATGTTGTTAGACAGTTTTGTATGCCCTTAAATTCAATCCAATTTCATGTACTTTTGACATTTAGTGTAAATAAACAAAGTACATGTTTGATTCATGTTTTTTGGTATATTTCTGTGTAAGACCCTAAAACTGGACACTTATAGAGACTCGTGTTAGTTTTAAAAGTTCACAGCCATTGGATAAGTCTGGGGAGATTTATCCTACCAAGGCTGATACTGATGTACCACCAAGTGTTGGGATGGCTTGTCTCGGCCATCAGGGTAAGACCCAAGGCACATGCAGTATGGGATTGCTTGAATCCTTGAACCGGACCAGATTTCCAGTATTGCCCTAGACCTTGGAGACAGATGGGCAAAACTGAAAAGTTACACCTGACCCCTAGACTCGATTATGACACTTCACTAGGTGTCGGATCGGGCTGTCTTTGATATGTCTATCAGTGAGATCCTTAGTGGGGGTCAAAACCTGGACATGTTGGGGCAGTCTAAGAATTCATCTGAGTGAGTGATCATAGTGACAGGATCAACCCCTTTGTCGGACAATGGTAATGATCGGGAATGCACTCTCTCTGATGGAAACCAAACTACCAGCAGTTGATTTCAATCGTTGGAATTTTGCTTTGCAAAATTAATATATATATATATATATGTATATGTACGGTTTCAAAAATATTTGCAAAAGGTTTTAATTCCTGGGATCCATGTGAGTAGAGAGTGCGGCACTGTTCCTTGTAGCCGAGGGAGAGGTCTTCTCTTATCGGGCAGTGCTTGATCATTAAGGGCTGAGAGGTTAAGTGTAAGACCATTTAGGATAATACCTGATGGGCTAATCTTGCACCTGCCCATAGTCCCTGGGTTTTTATAAGATGGCTTGGCCCAGGGACCACTTAATGTAAGTGTTGGGCCCACAGGGTCCATGTGATGGGCTCAAGGAGTTCACTGAGCTTTTCAGTGAATTCGGCTGGGCCTTGTAATAAAGGCTAGGCCGAACCCATGTGGCTGGTGTGTAGATCAATGCTTGGGTCCCACGCCATACAAAGAAGCCCAACTGGGCAGTAGATTGGAAACTAGTTAAACACTGAACACTTAATGGGCCAAAAGCCCATTACGAGATGGGCTGATATGATCACCCATCCAAGGGGCTAATCTGAGATTGATGTTAGTAAAAGGATTGGGCTTTTGACCTTATCCACTCTCGGAGACCAAATTCAAATTAGATTTGAATCTGGTAACCTCCTTATAAGATCAGGAGTAAACTAACTTAATCTGCAAATAGGATTAAGATTATCCCCTATCCAGATATTGATTTGGATTGGGATAACTCCTAATTAGGAAGATTTCTTAACCAAGAAGAAAGGAGGAGAAAATAAGGCTCGAACATACCAAATTTTGAACTAAGTTTTTCCAAGAGAGAAGAAAGTCTTCTGCAATAGAGAATTGATCTCAAGAACTCCAGAGAGAAGAAAAGCTGTTCAGCCATCTTTGTCCCAGGAGTTCTCCTCCAGCCGCCGCCAGCCCCTCTTGCAAGATACGATCTTTGTAGGAGAAAAAAGTCAAGAAATCAACTCTTGACATCAATCTTGCAAAAAAGACTGAAAATGATTCAGTGTTCAGAGTTTCCAGTGGGTTCTTGCGAAGGATCCAGTGTGTAGGACGCACCCTGCTGGTTTCGTTCCATCAACAGCTGTGTCATCTTCAGCAGGAGCGAATCTTCGCATCTTCTTTGGGCATGAACACCAACTTTGGGAGATATTATTTCTCCGAATCAGGTATAATCCTTCCTGTTTCCTTTTGGTTCAGATCTGGTTTGATTATGGTTCAAGTAGAATCCTTGAATATTGTATTCTAAATTTAGGGAATATGATTCCCAGTTGGGAGAAGGTAGGAAAATTTTTGAAATTCGCCCACCCATTCCGCACCCTTCATGGCGTCCATTAGATGGATCCTACTGTTCTTTCAAATGCCTCTCTGAGTAATGATGAAGCCTAGTAACTTGCCCGTGGTAACACCGTAAACACACTTGTTGGGGTTTAGCTTCATATTATACCTCCGCAAGGTGTTGAAGGTCTCAACTAGGTCCAAGATGTGGGCCTCGTTCTTTAGGCGCTTTACTACCATATCGTCTACATAGGCTTCGACGTCCTTCCCCATCTGGTTTTTGAACACTTTGTTGACAAGGCGCTGATAAGTGGCTCCAGCATTCTTGAGGCCAAAAGGCATCACACGATAGTAGTATGTGCCATGCTCTATGATGAATGAGGTGTTCTCTTCATCATCTAGATGCATCTTTATTTCATTGTATTCGGAGAAGGCGTCCATGATGTTGAGTAGCTCGTATCCTGCAGTGGCGTCGACAAGGCGGTCTATCCTAGGCAAAGAAAAACTATTCTTAGGGCAGGCTCGATTAAGATCTCTCGGATGAAGTCGACGTCAAGTAACTTTCAACTTCCTCCTCTATGGCCTTCTAATGCTCCGGCACAAAGTTCCTCTTCTTTTGCCGAACAAGTCTAGAGCTCGGGTCTATGCTTAGCTTGTGTGTAATGACCGAAGGGTCAATTCTGGGCATATCAGTGGCGGACCAAGCAAAGACATCGGCATTAAGTTTAAGGAAACTTACCAGTTCGGCTAGGCCTTCGGGGGGAAGGTTGGACCCAACGCGAACAGTCTTATCAGGCTCGTCTTCGTCTATGGAACCAAGACGAGGTCTTTGGCCGGTTGGCCTCGGCTCGCTGGCTCTGAGGTTGAGGCACTCAAGTGGCAGGGTCTCTTTGCTCTTGCCATTTAGTGCTGCCACATAACATTGGTGGGTAGCATGTTGATCCCCACGAACAACTCCGACACCGTGCTCGGTGGGAAACTTCAGGGCGAGGTGGTAGGAGGAGATGGCGGTCGATCTTCACGACTAGGAATTCTGTCATCCTCGTCACCTGTTGGGGCTCCGTCCCTATTTTGACTGGTAGGGAGATCTTGACCTCTAGCTTGACAATGTTGTCGGAGAAGCCGTCAAGTGGGGCATCTACTGGCTGAAGGCACTCCAGAGCTATCTTCATCTTCTCAAAGGATTCGTAGAAGAGGATGTCGGAGGAGGAGCCGCTGTCTACAAGGATCCTCTTGCCTACAAAGTTTGCAATGACGGCCGAAACCACCAATGCGTCATCATGGAGGATTGCTACCCCCTTCAAGTCCTCATCCGTGAAGGAGAGGTCTTCTCTTTCAACTTCTTGGGGGTTGGCCCCTGGATGTTCAACTGCCTGGCATAGGCTTTGCAAGCCGAAGCCGAGGCTCCACCCGAGTCCGTGCCTCCCACTATGACGTCAATGACGCCTGCTGCTTGTTGGTGCTACTACTGTTGTTGAGGGGATGAGGTGCCAGCCTCGCCCCGACATACTGCTTGAGGTGTCGTCGATGAATGAGGGACTCTATCTCATTCTTGAAATCGTAGTAGTCCTCAGTGTCGTGGCCTGTTCCTCGGTGAAACTTGTAGTACTTCTTAGGATTCTTTCGATGGGGGTTCTTGTTCAACATCTCAGGCCACTTCATAAATTTATCCTACCCGATATACATCAGAATCTGCGTGCGAGTGAAGTTGAGTGGCGTGTATTGGTTGTAAGCCAGGGCCGAGGCTGAAGGCTTTCTATTGCTGTTGCAGTTCTGGTCTCCGTTCTTCCTCTTCTTCTCGGGGGCTCCATCCCAGTGCTCCATGCCCCTCTCTTGGGCATCTATGGCCGAGGCCTCCTCAACTGCAATGTATTTCTGGGCCCTTACCAAGAACTCTAGCTTCATCTTCGGCTAGATCTTGGCCACAGAGCATTTGAGGGTCGAGCCGGGTAGGAGTCCGTTGATAGTGACATGCATGGAGACCAGGGGGTCGAGGTCGCGGAACTCCAATTCTTCTTTCTTGAAGTGGTCAATGTATGACTACAGGCTTTCTCCTCACTTCTACTTGATGGTCATTAGCGAGACAACACTCTTCTTAGGACGTCGGTTGCTGATAAAGCGTGCGAGGAACACACTAGAAAATTGTTCCCATGAATTGATGGATCGAGGTGGGAGGCTTAAAAACCATTTTCGGGCGGCTCCCTTGAAGGTTGCCTGGAAAGTTCAGCACATCAAGGCGTCGGAGTACCCATATAGGATCACAAGTGCCCTGAAGCTCTCCAAGTGGTCATCTGGGTCAAAGTTGCCATCGTACATCTCCAAGGTGGGGGCCTTGAAGTTCGGGGGCAGAGGCTCCGCGATGATATCCGGGGAGAAGGCATCCATTCTACCTTGGCAAGAGCTTTGTCCAGCCAAGGTGTCAGTTCGGCCCTCCTTGACCTGCTTGAGTTTGGCCTTGACTACACCGAGCTCGACTTGGAGCTTGGCGTACATCGGGTTGGGCCTGAGTTGGGAACTGTCCTGACCTTCGTGGGCGCAATGGTGTTCGGTGCAAACGCCAGAGTGCTCAGAGTCGAGGCCACGTGCCTCGCGCCTAGCACGACGGTCGTTCAGGACGTTTCAGAGGTCCGGGATGTGAGGGGAAGAGGCTTGGCGCCAGCACTTGGCTCTAGAGTAAGCGCTAGGGCGGTCTCGGTGTCTGCCCTCGTCCCTTGGGTCGGCCCTCCGGCATTGGTGATGTTGTTCGAATTGTTGGTGGCTATCCTCTGACTATCCTGGTTCTTCCTCTCTTCTGTTGGGAGGTCTAGAGTTCCCCTGTCTCCGGCTGAGGGGTTTGGAATTATCCTCCCTTCAGCTATAAGGCATGAAAGTGCTGGAGTGCGGGTCGGCGGAGCGATTGCTCCCAGATTCTGATGGCTTGACCCGTTGTGCATGGCCAATGCAGGGGGCTGACTAGGTGGTGGACCTGTGCCGGCCTGGCTACGTTGACTCCCCGGCGGGGCGATCACATTGGGGGTGACCTCCTGCTTGGGGGAGGTTCTGCTAAACTCACTATGTCAAATATTCCAAGTGGTCAAGTACGGCCTGGAACTGTTTATTGGTTATGACGTTTTGGGTATTTCTCGTTCTTCATACCATATTGAATTGTGGGTGCTTGGGGACTAGTTAATTTGCTTTCGGTTCCCACAAACGGTGCCAATTGTTGCTTCTCGGAATGGTCGAGGACAACAAGTTAATTTTGTCCCTAAGCTCTTAAGGCAGGTCGAAGGCTTTGAGGGCTCGGAGGGGAAGATGCCGAGGCCGAGGTGTGTTAGATGAGGCGGGGTGGTCTCCGATTACGGCAAAAGCCGGAGGTAGATATCTGATCTCTGCTGGAAGACAGGAGCTCATCAGAGGACCTTGGGTGAGAACCCGAGATGGAGTCTCTGATGGTCAAGTTAGGACAGGGTACGAAGAGAGAGATAGAGAGAGTGAGAGAAAGCCCCAAGAGAGAATCCTGGTGGCTAACTTTAGGCAAGAGCAATTAAAGCAATAGTTATATGATTCAGATTGTAACCTTTTTACCTGGAGGGGGGCACCCCTATTTATACTTGGCCTACCTAGAGGTAGGTGGAGATGGACGCCTGAGATGGGAGTCGTACGGGGGCTATCATCGGTTTTGGCAGGTGAAAGAATGGTAGGATCCATCTAATGGACGCCATGAAGGGTGCGGAATGGGTGGGCGAATTTCTAAAATTTTCCTACCTTCTTCCAACTGGGAATCATATTCCCTAAATTTAGAATACATTATTCAATGATTCTACTTGAACCAAAATCAAACCAGATCTGAACCAAAAGGAAACAGGAAGGATTATACCTGATCCGGAGAAACAATATCTCCCAAAGAAGAAACCAAGATCCGCTCCTACTGAAAATCACACAGCTGTGGATGGAACAGAACCAGCAGGGTGCGTCCTACACACTGGATTCTTCGCAAAAATCCTCTGGAAACCTTGAACACCGAATCTTTTTGTCTTTCTTGCAAGACTGTTGTCAAGAACTGATTTCTTGACTTCCTGTTGCTGCAAAGATCCAATCTTCCAACCGGGAATGGCGGCTACTGGAGAAGGAGAAATCCAGGGACGAAGAGGGCAGAACTGTCTCTTTCCTCTGGAGTCTGTGAGAGATCAAAATCTCAATTCGCAGGAGGTGTCCCTTGCATACACAAAACTGAAAGAATGGTAGGATCCATCTAATGGACGCCATAAAGGTTGCGGAATGGGTGGGCGAATTTCAAAAATTTCCTATCTTCTCTCAACTGGGAATCATATTCCCTAAATTTAGAATACAATATTCAAGGATCCTACTTGAACCATAATCAAACCAGATCTGTACCAAAAGATAAATGGGAGGAATATACCTGATCCGGAGAAGCAGTATCTCCCAAAGTTGGTATTCACGCCCAAAGAATGCTCCAAGATCCGTTCCTGCTGAAGATGACACAGCTGTGAATGGAACAGAACCAGCAGGGTGCGTCCTACACACTGGATCCTTCTCAAGAATCCTCTGGAAGTACTAAACACTGAATCTTTTTCAGACTTTCTTGCAAGACTGATGTCAAGAACAGATTTCTTGACTTTCTTTTCTGCAAAGATCTAATCTTGCAATGGCAGATGGCGGCGGTAGGAGGAGATTTCCAAAACGAAAAAGGCTGAACTGCTTTTTCTATTTTTTTGGAGAGTATCAATATGAGATCTTATCTCAATTCGCAGGAGATATCCTATACCTCTTCAAGGTGGTTCGAAATCTCCTCCTTTCTTCTTGATTAAGAAACCTCCTTTTTAAGAGTTATCCCAATCCAAATCAGTATTTGGATAGGGGATAATCTTAATCCTTTCTACAGATAGAGTTAGCTTACTCATGATCATATCAGGGGATTACCAGATTCAAATCTAATTTGAATTTGGCCTCTAAGAGTGGATAAGGCTAAAGGCCCAATCCTTTTACTAACTTTAATCTCAAATTCGCCCCAAGGATGGGTGATCATATCAGCCCACCTCGAAATGGGCTTTTGGCCCATTAAGTGTTCAGTGTCTAATTACTTTCCAATCTGCTGCCCAGTTGGGCTTCTTTGTATGGCGTGGGACCCAAGCATTGATCTACACACCAGCCACATGGGTTCGGCCCAGCCTCTAAAACAAGGCCCAGCCGAATTCACTGAAAAACTCAATGAACCCCTTGAGTCCATCATATGGACCCTATGGGCCCAACACTTACATTAAGTGGTCCCTGGGCCAAACCATCTTATAAAAACCCAGGGACTGTGGGCAGGTGCAAGATTAGCCCATCAGGTATTATCCTCAATGGTCTTACACTTAACCTCTCAGCCCTTAATGATCAAGCACTGCCCGACAAGAGAGGACCTCTCCCTCGGCTGCAAGGAACAGTGCCGCACTCTCCTCTCACATGGATCCCGGGAATTAAAACCATTTGCAAACAATTCGAAATCGTACATATATATATAAATATATTAATTTTGCAAAACAAAATTCCACCGATTGAAATCAACTGCCGGTAGTTTGGTTTCCATCAGAGAGAGTGCATTCCCGATCATTACCCTTTGTCTGACAAAGTGGCTGATTCTGTCACTATGATCATCCACTCAGATGAATTCTCAAACTGCCCCAACATACCTAGGTTTTGATCCCCGCTAAAGATCTCACTGATTGGCATATCAAAGGCAGCTTGATCCAACACCTAGTGAAGTGTCATAATCGAGTCTAGGGGTCAGGTGTAACTTTCCAGTTTTGCCCATCTAGCTCCAAGGTCCAGGGCAATACTGAAAATCTGGTCCGGTTCAAGGATTCAAATAATCCCATACTGCATGTGCCTCGGGTCTTACCCTGATGGCTGAGACAGGCCATCCCAACACTTGGTGGCACACCAGAATCAACCTTGGCAGGACAAATCTCACCAGACTTATCCAACGGCTGTGAACATTTAAAACTAACATGAGTCTCTATAAATGTCCAGTTTTAGGGTTTTACACAGAATTAAACCAAACAACATGAATCAAACATGTACTTTATTTATTTCCACTAAATAACAAAAGTACATCAAATCAGATTGAAGCTAAGGGCATACAAAACTGTCTAACAGCTCCCACTTGCACTTAGGTCCAATCTGGTACAAGCCGGAGTCCCATACTTTCCACGTGTTTCTCAAACACCTTCTATGTCAGTGGCTTAGTCAATGGGTCTGCCACATTATCCGCTGATGCTACCTTCTGAATCAGGACGTCTCCTCTACCAACGATCTCCCGTAGTACATGGTACTTTCTCTCGATGTGCTTCGACTTCGAGTGAGCCCGAGGCTCTTTAGCCTGGGCGATCGCTCGATTGTTGTCACACAACAACGGGATGGGAGATGTGCTGGATGGAATCGCTCCCAATTCGTGTAGGAACTTCTTCATCCACACGGCTTCCTTGGCAGCTTCACTTGCGGCAATGTACTCGGCCTCGGTTGTGGAGTCTGCTGTGCACCCTTGTTTGCTGCTTTTCCAGCAAACAGCACACGATCCTATCGTGAAAACATACCCAGATGTAGACTTTCTATCATCTAGATCCGACTGGAAATCGGCATCGGTATACCCTAGAACTTGCAGTGAACTACCATCGACTACCAGACAAAACCCTTTTGTCCTTCGAAGGTATTTGAGTATGTTCTTCACAGCAGTCCAATGCTCCTGCCCTGGGTTTGCCTGGAATCTGCTTACCACACTCACCACCTGAGCAATGTCAGGGCGAGCGCACAGCATGGCATACATGATGCTCCCTACGGCTGAGGCATTGGGAACGTCTCTCATGCTCTCAATCTCCTCAGAAGTCATGGGAGACATCTTCTTGGAGAGAGTGACTCCGTGCCTGAAAGGAACGTTTCCTTTCTTGGAGTTCTCCATGCTGTACCTCTTGACAATTTTGTCAATATAAGCAGCCTGGGATAATCCAATTATCCGCTTCGATCTATCTCTATAGAGTCGAAGACCCAGTATGTATGAAGCTTCTCCAAGATCTTTCATGGAGAACTGCTGTGATAGCCATACCTTGACCAAAGTCAACATTCCTACATCATTCCCAATGAATAGGATATCGTCCACGTACAACACCAAAAAGGTGATCTTATCCCCACTGGACTTCCTGTAAACACAGGGCTCATCCGGATTCTGCTCAAAGTCAAACGTTTTGACTGCAGAATCAAAACGAATGTTCCAACTCCTAGAAGCCTACTTAAGTCCATATATGGATCTATTAAGTTTACATACCATGTGTTCCTGACCAGTAGCAATGAAGCCTTGCAGCTGCTGCATGTAGATATCTTCACTAAGATCTCCATTCAGGAACGTGGTTTTGACATCCATTTGCCAAATCTCATAGTCATGGTACGCTGCTATAACTAGCAGGATCCTAATGGATTTAAGCATGGCCACGGGCGAAAAGGTTTCCTCATAGTCGATGCCTTCTTTCTGAGTATACCCTTTCGCCACCAAGCGAGCTTTAAAGGTCTCAATCCTGCCATCGGGGCCCTTCTTCCTCTTGTAGATCCATTTGCAACCAATTGCTTTTACCCCGGGGGGCGGATCCACTAGAGTCCAGACTCCATTGGTCTCCATTGAGTCCATTTCAGCTCTCATGGCCTCCACCCACTTCTGGGAGTCTATGTCTAACATAGCTTCCGCGTAAGTCACGGTATCCTCTTCACTAGTCAAGGTTTCCACCAGGTAACTATCCTGGTCATAACCATATCAGACTGGTGGTCTGGATACCCGGGTGGTTCTTCTAGGTTGGTCATTACCTGGAATTTATGGGACATCTCCCACTGCTCCTGAGCTTTCCTCATCAAGAACTATTTCCTGACGATGGGTGTCCAGGATGTAATCGGATTCTAAGAACTGGGCGTTTCAACTGCAGAACATTTTCTGCTCACACGAGTCATAGAATAGATAACCCACCGAATCCTTTGGGTAGCCTATAAACAGGCAACGACTGGTTTTAGATTCCAACTTGTCCGCACTTGTTCTTTTAATGTGTGCAGGACAACCCCAAATCTTCAAGTGTCTTACACTTGGCTTCCTTCCGGTCCAAAGTTCATATGGAGTTTTCGGAACTGATTTGGTTGGAACCCGATTCAGCACGTAGATAGCAGTCTCTAATGCGTATTCCCAAAAGGATGTGGGTAATTGTGAGCGTATGAGAAGTGACCGGACCATGTCTAACAAGGTCCTATTCCTCCTCTCTGAGACACCGTTGAGTTGAGGTGTAGCAGGAGGAGCTAATTGTGACACTATCCCGTTGGCCTTTAAGTAGTCCCTGAATTCGTCAGAGAGATACTCGCCACCTCGATCTGATCGAAGGGCCTTAATTTCTCTCCCTAACTGTTTCTCGACTTCCTGTCTGAACTCTTTGAACTTTTCAAATGATTCAGACTTATGTCTCATTAGGTACACGTAACCATATCGTGAAAAATCATCTGTAAAGGTGATGAAGTACACGTGTTGATTCCGTGTCCTAACACTCAGGGGACCACATACATCAGTATGTATTAGGTCAAGTGTGCCTTCAGATCTTTCAGGCTTACCGTCAAATGGCTGCTTAGACATCTTACCTTGAAGGCAAGGTTCACAAGTGGGAAAATTTTCTACAGTTAGAAAATCCAAAGGACCATCCTTTACCAACCTTGTGATTCGGTCAATACCGATATGGCCAAGTCGGTAATGCCAGAGGCACGTGGGACTTACTGTATCACGATTCCTTTTCTTGGGATTTTCGACCGACGTAGTTTCGGTTAAGTTAGTTTCCAGAGAAGGATGTAGAACATAGAGACCATTCTCTTGTTCCCCGCATGCGATGAATTTATTATTCCGTTTAACAGTAATCATATTACTAAAATAAACAGTATATCCATCAGCACACAGTTTTGAAACAGAAATTAAATTTCTTCTCAAGTTCTGTACATAAAGACAATCTTTAAGTACAAGCATTCCTTCTTTAAAAACTAATTCTACGGTTCCTATTGCCGCTGCTGCAACACTTGCAGTTGTTCCCAAGAATAATGTCACTTCACCTTCACTCAACCTTCTGCTAACTTTGAACCCCTGCAGTGAGTTACACGCATGAGTTGAAGCCCCGGAGTCAACACACCAGGACACAGAAGTAACTAACAAGTTAGTCTCTATGACACAAGTTTCGATGTTACCTTTCTTAGATTCCAGGTAGGCAGGACAATTCCTCTTCCAGTGGCCGGTCTGCTTGCAGAAGTGACAGACATCAGATGCCTTGTTCTTCTTCTGCTTCTTAGGATTGGTAGCCTTCTTCTGAGGCTTCTTTGCCTTTCTCTATTTCTTGCCCGATTTGTTAGCTTCAGCAAGCATAACCACAGGCTCATCCTTCTTGAGTAGATCCTCGGCTCTCTGCAACATATTGCTGAGTTCCTGGACGCTGACATTCAGCTTATTCATATTGTAGTTCATTGTGAACGCATTGAAGGAAGAGGGCAAAGAATTGAAGATGGCATCCACTTGCGTGCCAAGATCTAGCCCGGATCCAAGAGCTTCAAGTTCGTTACTGTAACCCATCATCTGAAGACAATGGTCATGAACTTTCTGCCCTTTGGTCATCTGCGCGGTCATGAACAATTTCAGGACCTTCTGTCGAGTAGAACGGTTCTGCTCTTCATACATTGTTCTTAGACTGTCCAATATGTCCTTGGCTAGTTCGATCTGATGAGGCAACGACAAAGCAGCGGGCTAGGGAGTTCTTATCCTCCCACTCTTGGTAGCCCTCCTACGGGCCTCAGAAGCCCTATCACCCGGACGTTCCGGTGCAGAATTTTTCACCACCTTGTCTAACTTTTCGGAAGTTAGGACCAGCATAAGATTTCTGTACCAGTCGGCATAGTTTGGGCCCTTAAGCTTGTTATCGTCTAGAAGCTTTGCAAATTGACCGTTTGCCATTTTCTGATAAAATAGCAAAATCATTAGTCCACAACCTTAGTTTGATTCATGTTACCTAAATAGATATGGCTTTTAATCTATGTTCCATTCCCATTTGTTCATCTCTGAGATTTCCCTCCTTTCTCAGTGACGAAGACGACGAAATGTCTCTGGAAATGTGGGAAATCACATGGGGTGCGAGAAGCCAACTGTTTCAGCTGCATAACCTCACCACCTTTCTGTGATGGATCATATCCACTCATCAAATGAGTTTCCCTTTGGCCTCTGTCAGACAAGGTTCAGAGCCATTTTCAGGTAAACCTTTCTGTCCAGTGAGTGCTTACCCATCATATTCAGGTTACGCCAAGGTACCGTGAGAGAGTTCCCATTTTCTGGTGAAGCCCCTCCCACATCGGTCTATGACGCCCCTATCATCTTATGAAACACTCTAATAGATCCAACAGCAAATGGATAGCCCAATTTTATGGTGCGTTTCCTCATTACTGAAGGACCCATCATTGTGCTAATGACGGAAGGCCTTTAGAGAGTCCATCACATGGGTCTCCCTATCACAAGCATTCATATTTGCTGGAGGGAACAAAAACGCCCTAGTTTAATTTAGGTCAAACCAGAGTGGCTCCCACTGACTTTTACAAAGTCAGATTTCTGGTGGGCCTTAATCGGCTAGGGGTTTCGTACGCATCCCTTTTCAGGGTTGTGGGGACCACCAAGCAAAGAGGGGTCATCCAATGACCTTGAAGGACACCATGGCAATGATGTGCATTCAGCCATGGTGTGCGCAAGAGCCACTAACGAGTCTTCATGGGCCAAGTACTTATGGCCCATGGTCGCAGCTCATCAAACATCCAAACATCATATGTAAAGGAGGAATTGATCCAATCAATTAACTGCTATAAAGCCCATTGAACAGCCCATTTAAAAACTAAGTCATTAACAATTAATGACTACTAGGTGTATGGGCTGAATCGCAGATAGCAGTTCGGCCCATACAGCTTATCTCACAGTAATGGGCCTTTTGCAGTTTTAACCATTTAAAACTGGGCTTTACAGGTGGGCCGAATTAATCCTTGTAATTGAACATCAGATTTACAACAGCAAATGTGAGAAATACAGACTGAAAAACAGTCCCTATCGAACCCCAGATTCGGTCCAAACAGTTTTGGTCCAATCTAGTCCGAGAGGATCCAAAACTGATTTTCAATTCAAGAATTAATTCATGAAAGATCTGAAATTAATAATTTTGATTTCAAACAATCACAAATCAAACTATGGACTGTTTGCACCACCTGCAAAACAGAGGTTAATCACAAGGGTTGCAGTTTCACAAACTGCAAATCGCAGAAAGCGATTTCTCCAACTGCAAATCTCCAGCGCCGCCTTCTTCTTCCTTCTTCTTTAATCAAGAAAAAATAACAGAAATCCTATTTCTATTAATTACATTCTTGATCAAATCCTATACATTCAGTCTAAAATAAAAAAAAAAAATTATTTACAAACTGAATATAAATAAATAGAAAGAAAAAGGGTGCGCAAACTATCTGCGCCAAATCTGCACTGTGATCTCCAGGTTCGAACAGTCCATTAAATCAAAATAAATAAAGAACAATTCTAAATAAATTTTGGATTTAATAAAATTAATTTCAGATCAATCGCCCTTAACAAGAAACAGTTTCTTGAAATAAAGAAAACAAAAAAAACAAACTGCGCAAATCCTGAAAGAACACCTTCTATCCATCTGCGCAGGGTCAGATCTGATTTTCTTTTGGTTCAAGATTCGAACCAGGCTCTGATACCACTGAAAGAATGGTAGGATCCATCTAATGGATGCCATAAAGGTTGCGGAATGGGTGGGCGAATTTCAAAAATTTCCTATCTTCTCTCAACTAGGAATCATATTCCCAAAATTTAGAATACAATATTCAAGGATCCTACTTGAACCATAATCAAACCAGATCTGTACCAAAAGATAAATGGGAAGAATATACCTGATCCGGAGAAGCAGTATCTCCCAATGTTGGTGTTCACGCCCAAAGAATGCTCCAAGATCCGTTCCTGCTGAAGATGACACAGCTGTGAATGGAACAGAACCAGCAGGGTGCGTCCTACACACTGGATCCTTCTCAAGAATCCTCTGGAAGTACTAAACACTGAATCTTTTTCAGACTTTCTTGCAAGACTGATGTCAAGAACAGATTTCTTGACTTTCTTTTCTGCAAAGATCTAATCTTGCAATGGCAGATGGCGGCGGCAGGAGGAGATTTCCAAAACGAAAAAGGCTGAACTGCTTTTTCTATTTTTCTGGAGAGTATCAATATGAGATCTTATCTCAATTCGCAGGAGATATCCTATACCTCTTCAAGGTGGTTCGAAATCTCCTCCTTTCTTCTTGATTAAGAAACCTCCTTTTTAGGAGTTATCCCAATCCAAATCAGTATTTGGATAGGGGATAATCTTAATCCTTTCTGCAGATAGAGTTAGCTTACTCCTGATCTTATCAGGGGGTTACCAGATTCAAATCTAATTTGAATTTGGTCTCTAAGAGTGGATAAGGCTACAGGCCCAATCCTTTTACTAACTTTAATCTCAAATTTGCCCCAATGATGGGTGATCATATCAGCCCACCTCGAAATGGGCTTTTGGCCCATTAAGTGTTCAGTGTCTAATTACTTTCCAATCTGCTGCCCAGTTGGGCTTCTTTGTATGGCGTGGGACCCAAGCATTGATCTACACACCAGCCACATGGGTTCGGCGCAGCCGAATTCACTGAAAAACTCAATGAACCCCTTGAGTCCATCATATGGACCCTATGGGCCCAACACTTACATTAAGTGGTCCCTGGGCCAAGCCATCTTATATAAACCCAGGGACTGTGGGCAGGTGCAAGATTAGCCCATCAGGTATTATCCTCAATGGTCTTACACTTAACCTCTCAGCCCTTAATGATCAAGCACTGCCCGACAAGAGAGGACCTCTCCCTCGGCTGCAAGGAACAGTGCCGCACTCTCCTCTCACATGGATCCTGGGAATTAAAACCATTTGCAAACAATTCGAAACCGTACATATATATATAAATATATTAATTTTGCAAAACAAAATTCCAACGATTGAAATCAACTGCCGGCAGTTTGGTTTCCATCAGAGAGAGTGCATTCCCGATCATTACCCTTTGTCTGACAAAGTGGCTGATTCTGTCACTATGATCATCCACTCAGATGAATTCTCAAACTGCCCCAACATACCCAGGTTTTGATCCCCGCTAAGGATCTCCCTGATTGGCATATCAAAGGCAGCCTGATCCAACACCTAGTGAAGTGTCATAATCGAGTCTAGGGGTCAGGTGTAACTTTCCAGTTTTTACCATCTATCTCCAAGGTCCAGGGCAATACTGAAAATCTGGTCCGGTTCAAGGATTCAAATAATCCCATACTGCATGTGCCTCGGGTCTTACCCTGATGGCTGAGACAGGCCGTCCCAACACTTGGTGGCACACCAGTATCAGCCTTGGCAGGACAAATCTCCCCAGACTTATCCAACGGCTGTGAACATTTAAAACTAACATGAGTCTCTATAAATGTCCAGTTTTAGGGTTTTACACAGAATTAAACCAAACAACATGAATCAAACATGCATTTTATTTATTTCCACTAAATAACAAAAGTACATCAAATCAGATTGAAGCTAAGGGCATACAAAACTGTCTAACAAAAACCCTAGTTCGAAATATGATATTTTTGTTAGGGTTTTTCTCCTCTTTCTTCCTGATTAAGAAACCTCCCAATATTTTGGGAGTTATCCCAATCCAAATCAGTATTTGGATAGGAGATAATCTTAATCCTATCTGCAGATTAAGTTAGTTAACACCTGATCTTATCAGGAGGTTACCAGATTCAAATCTAATTTGAATTTGTTTTCTTAAAGTGGATAAGGTTAAAGGCCTAATCCTTTTACTAACATTAATCTCAGATTCGCCCCATGAACAGGTGATCATATCAGCCCAGTCGAAATGAGCTTTTGGCCCATTAAGTATTTAGTGTTTAACCAGTTTCCAATCTGCTGCCCAGTTGGGCTTCTTTGTATGGCGTGGGACCCAAGCATTGATCTACACACCAGCCACATGGGTTCGGCCCAACCTTTATTACAAGGCTCAGCCGAATCCACTGAAAGACTCAGTGACCCCCTTGAGCCCATCACATGGACCCTATGGGCCCAACACTTACATTAAGTGGTCCCTGGGCCAAGCCATCTTATAAAACCTAGGGACTGTGGGCAAGTGCAAGATTAGCCCATCAGGCATTATCATAAATGGTCTTACACTTAACCTCTCAGCCCTTAATGATCAAGCACTGCCTGACAAGAGAAGACCTCTCTCTCGGCTACAAGGAACAATGCCACACTCTCTACTCACAAGGATCCCGGGAATTAAAACCTTTTGCAAATCTTTTGAAACCGTACATATACATACATATATATATATATATATATTAATTTTGCAAAACAAAATTCCAACGATTGAAATCAACTGCCGGCAGTTTGGTTTCCATCAGAGATAGTGCATTCCCGATCATTACCATTGTCCGAAAAAGGGGCTGATTCTGTCACTATGACCACTCACTCAAATGAATTCTTAGACTGTCCCAACATGTCCAGGTTTTGACCCCCACTAAGGATCTCACTAATTGACACATCAAAGACAGCCCGATCTGACACGTAGTGATGTGTCATAATCGAGTCTAGGGGTCAGGTGTAACTTTCCAATTTTGCCCATCTGTCTCCAAGGTCTAGGGCAATACTAGAAATCTGGTTCGGTTCAAGGGTTCAAGCAATCCCATACTGCATGTGCCTTGGGTCTTACCCTGATGGTCGAAACAAGCCATCCCAACACTTGGTGGCACATCAGTATCAGCCTTGGCAGGATAAATCTCCCCAGACTTATCCAATGGCTGTGAACATTTAAAACTAACACAAGTTTCTATAAGTGTCCAGTTTTAGGGCCTTACACAGAATTATACCAAACAACATGAATCAAATATGCACTTTAATTTATTTCCACTAAATAACAAAAGTACATCAAATCCGATTAAAGCTAAGGGCATACAAGACTGAGATGGGAGTCATACGGGGGCTGTCAGCGGTTTTGGCAGGACCATGTCATAGCGCTATGGTTGGTTCCGTACGAAGTGGGCAGGGTAACCCTTGCTGTAGCGGATCCCATTCCCTACTCTAGCGCTCGTGGGTTGGGCCTCCTAGCCTTGAATGGGCTGTGTTGGGTCACCCCACATCAGGTGATGTTGAGGATTTCTCTTGAACATCGAGAAGGTAAGTGCCAAATGTTTGTTACATTTTATTTTTAAGTTCTTCATTGTCATATTATTATGAACTGCAGTTGGATGTTTTGTAGGGATCTTTCTATTATGCCATGAAGAAGTAAATCCATGGTTGAGCGGTAGAATGGATTAGTCTATCTAACAAGGTGTCTAATCATAGGATTGCCATCAATTATCAAATGGAATTCATGAATCTATGTAAGTTTAGGCTATGTTTAGTTTGATAGTGGAAGAACCTTGCGAGGCCAGCGCAATACGAATTTGTGGATCTAGTGACCTCGTGAGGGCAAGGTCAAAACCAATTTTAGGACCTAGTAAACCTTTGTCGTGCTTAGCCTTGCAAGATCTAGAGACCCAAAGACAACCTCATAGACACGTTTGACCTCGTGAGGCTAAGACAGAGCTTCAATAATAAAGATTCTATACTAAAGACCCTCTTTGAGGGTGTCAGAACAGACATGTGATCATAGTCTTAGGGAAATCATGATTAGTTGTAATTGATGACATATTGACGCATTCTACATTCTTGGAATGCTTACAACCATGTGATTGTTTCAAAGAAGTGCATTGCAGCCTACTGCATAATTGTGAAATTACAGCCCCCTATAAACTGCATCCTGCCCATGGATTTGACATCAATCTACGGTCAAGATTTATCCCACCTGTATGATGTATGATGCGTACATTTTAAACAACCATGAAGCTTGTCCTGCAAATTCTATAAGTATGTAAGCAAGCCAGGCATTCGTACATTCTTCCTAAGCTCATTGTTTAAAATACATTAGCTTTTGAACCTCTTTTCTCATACTTAGCCATTTCCCCAAACCCTTCTTCAATTCATTTCTAAGGAAATTTCTACTCTGCTTTCGAGAGTCATAGATTATACTTTTTCTCATTGGCTGACGTCAAGATTATCTAGTTTTTGAGTCTTGACTGTGGAAGATGTTGCCACATAGAAATTATCAGTCGAGAGTAGTTGGTGATATCTAACTCCCACTACCACCACTAGAAGACATGGCATAGTCAGATCAACTGGTGCAGCAATAGGTAGATGAAGGGATGAGAGATCCATCATATGGATGGTAGAACCCTACAGGTAGGTTGGGCGAAATTTCAAAAATTTCTCTCTCCCATGTGGGAATCACATTCCCTATTTTAGAAAACTGCATTTTCAAAGATCAATCTTAAACCTAAACCAAATCATATTTGAAACCAAAAGGTAGGAAAGGGATATACCTGATACGGAGTAACAGTAACTTCCAACGAAGATGTTCACACCCAAGGAGATTACCAAAGACTGCTCCTATTGAAGATGACACAGCGTAGGATGGAGCAGAATCAGTAGGATGGCTCTTCAACAAGAACTTTATTCTTCACCGAGAATCTAATGGAGGGCGAGTGAGCATGACTTTAGATCACCTTTTCTGCCAACAGGTGATACCAAGAATCCTTCTTGATCGCTCCTACAGGTGGAGATCGAACTGGTAATGGCAGCAATAGCAGGAGAAGGCAAGAGCAGAAGATGGCATCAGTCTAACTATATGTTGTCTTCTCTCTTGTATCAATAATCTGATTGATCAATTGGGGTTCGCCCTCCTCCTCTATTTATAGCTTAAAGAGAAGTTTTCCTAATCACATTAGGAGTTTCCTAATCCAAATCTTGTACTTGGGTCTGGACTCTCATTGAGAGATAAGGATAATCCCTTATCTGCAGATAAAAATCAGCCATCCTAATCTAATTAAGAGTTTCCTAATCCAAATCTTTATTTGAATCTATACACTCTGAGTGGATAGGGACAATCCCTAATCCTATCTGTAGATCTAAATCCTAGAACCGCCCCTCTTTAATTAATCTAATTAAGCTAGCTCGAATTGGGCTTCAAACCCATTAAGTTTGTATGCTCACTTATCCTCCAAACTGTTGCCCAATTGGATATCCTTGTCGGGCGTGGGACCCAAACATTGATCTACACATCAGCCACATGGGTTCAACCCAACCTCTGTTACAAGGCCTGGCCGAATTCACTGTAGGAGACAGTGAACCCCTAAGTCCATCACCATGGGCTCTTAATGGGCCCAACATTTACACTAAATTATCCTTGGATCAAGCCACCTTACAAAAAACCCAAGGACTGTGGGCAAATGCAAGATTAGCCCATCAGGTATTACCTGCAATAATCTTACACTTAACCTCTCAGCCCATAATGATCAAACACTACCTAACAAGAGAGGACCTCTCCCTCGGCGGCAAGGTACAGTTCTGCACTCTCTACTCACATGGATCCCGGGAATTAAAACATTTTCCAAACATTTTGAAACCATAATATATATAAGTATATTTCTATATATATATATATATATATTGCAAAACAAATTTCAATGGTTGAAATCGGTGAAAGGAATGGTAGGATCCATTGTATAGAGGCCAAAAAGGTTGCGCAATAATGGGCGAATTTCAAAAAGTTCCTACCTTTCTTTCAACTGGGAATCACATTCTCTTATTTTAGAATCAAATATTCAAGGATCTACTCGAACCAAAACAGACCAGATCTGAACCAAAGATCAAGGGAAGGGTTATACCTGATATGGAGAATCAAAATCTCCCAACGTCGGTGTTCACGCCCAAAGAAAGATCCATGATCTGCTCCTGCTGAAGATGACACAGCGATAGTGGCGCAAAACCAACAGTGTACGTCTCACATACCATACTCTTCACAAGAACTCGTTGGAGGCTTAGAGCACTGAACCAATTCATCCTTTCAGCAAAGACTGATATCAAGAATAGATTTCTTGATTCTCCCTTCAATGGAGTTCGAACTATGCAGCAAGGTGGCGGCGGCTGAAGGAGATCCCTAAGCTTAAAGTGGCGCCAATGCAGTTTTTAGCTTAAGGAGGATGAGATCCTATCTCAGATTGTAGAGAGTGTTCACTACAAAACCCTATGTCGAATTCTTGTATTTCTCTATTAGGGTTTTCTCCTTTCTTAGTGATTAAAAAACCTCCTAATCCAATTAGGAGTTATCCCAATCCAAATCTGTATTTGGATAGTGGATATTTGATGAACCTACAATTTATCTATATTTTATGAGGTTTTTGCATGAAATTTTATGTTGGTTTAATTAGATTTTTCCCTATTTTAGCTTGATTGCAAGAAAGATTTCAGGGGGAGCCAAATCAACAAAAAGAAGGCAAAAGCAAGAAAAGAAAGCCCAAAAATTTATCAAGTTCAGCCCGGCCCAGCCATGAGAGCAAGGGAGTTTCATTCGGCCCAAGTAGTGCAAGCTAACTCTTTGGAAAACCCAAGGGAAGATGCCTAGCAAGAAGGAAATTTCGGCCCAGCCCATTTTTATCCCAAATAACAGCCTACAGTGTAGCCCACATGAGCTCAAAAGCAAACTAAGTTGTAGCCCAAATAGCATCCCAAAGGGAGCTAGGGGCGGCAACTCCTAAAGTTTCTTGAAGAGGAGGGAGCACTCTAGAAGGTTCATGAGGGGTGTAATACACCCAATTCTAGAGACTTCAAGAAGGGGCAAGAGCCCCCTTGAAAAACTATATAAGGAGGCCTCTAAGAGGGGGGAGAGGTGTTCAATTGCTTGAGAGGAAGGCTCTCCCACTCTTAGAGGTTCGGCCACCTTGAGAGAAGAGAAGAGAAGAAGGCTAGGCGCAAGGAAGAAGAAGAAGAAGGGCTGAAGGAAGTTCAAGACAAGCAAGCTAGAAGAGAAGGTGAGTTCGAATTGAGGGTTTGTGATTCAAAGATCTTTTGTAATAAATCAATTGTAGTTTCATTCTCTTTTGATTCGAATTCAGTTTCTTTGTTATATTTTCTTTCTTCTTTCTCCTTTTTTTTCCATTCTTCCTTGATGTATTTCAGCTTGTAAAATTTCAGTTCAGCAATCTAATTCTTTTTTATTCATTCAAATGGTCATGAATTGTACTTGAAGTTTCTTGAATAAGGGTGTTATTGTAGATTAATTCGGCCAACTAACCTTCAAAACTCAGATCTGAATTCTCAGATCTGAGATTGCAAGATCTGAATTGCTTGAAAGAGAATTCAGATCTGCAATTTTCAGATTGGCCGAATTAATCTACAGCTTGGAATTCCTAGAGTGCTTGAGAGAGACTCTAGGAATTCAGATCTACTATTCAAGAACTGAATTGAGTGCAAGGTTAGAGATAACTTGCACAATTCAGTTGGTGATCAATTCAGATTTGAATTGATGCCTTAGAAGTGTTTGAAGAAATGCATGCATGGGGATTAGATTCTTGCTAGAGATAGAAGAACTGTCACTCATGCATAGGATGAACATGCGCTTGAGAGAGGCTGTTCATGATCTTGGGGTTTCACCAACCCAAGGCTCAATCATGATTTATTCGAATGATCCAAATTGATAGATTGCTGAATTCTAAGATTGACATTTACTGCTTACTCTTCTAACCTGATTTGAAGGCAATTGGGCCAATGATTTAGATAGATTTTAATTTAGGATTTTTTAGCTTTCATTAAAGTTTTGATTTATTTGTTGATCAGATAAGAAGTGCTCAATTTAGTATTGGTAATTGTTTCCTAAATCCTCGTGGGAATGATACTTCACTCACTACTTTATTACTTGAACGGCTAGTGCACTTTCTAGTGTCACAATGAGCCACACATCAATAATCTTAATCCAATCTGCAGATTCGCCCCATTAAGTGGGTGATCAGATCAGCCCAGTTCGAAATGTGCTTTTAAGCCCAATAAGTAATTAGTGCTCAATAAGTTTCCAAACTGCTGCCTAATTGGGCTTCTTTGTATGGCGTGGGACCCAAGCATTGATCTCCACATCAGCTACATGGGTTCAGCCAAACCTTTGTTACAAGGCTTAGCCGAATTCACTAGAAAGCCCAATAAACCCCTTGAGCCCATCACATGGACCCTAGGGGCCCAACACTCACACTAAGTGGTCCCTGGGCCAATCCATCTTATAAAAACCAGGGACTGTGGGCAAATGCAAAATTAACCCATCAGGCATTATCCTAAATGGCCTTACACTCAACCTCTAAGCCCATAATGATCAAGCACTGCTCGACAAGAGAAGACCTCTCCTTTGGCTACAAGGAACAGTGTTGCACTCTCTACCCACATGGATCCCGGGAATTAAAACCATTTGCAAACATTTTGAAATCATACATATCTATATATCATATATATAAATTTGGCAAAACAAACTCCAACGATTGAAATCAACTGCCGGCAGTTTGGTTTCCATCAGAGAAAATTCATCCCTGATCATTACCTTTGTCCGACAAAGGGGCTGATCCCGTCACTATGATCACCCACTCAGATGAATTCTCAGACTATCCCAACATACCCAGGTTTTGACCCCCACTAAGGATCTCACAGATTGGCATATCAAAGACAGCCCGATCCGGCACCTAGTGCTGTACCATAATCGGGTCAAAGAGTCAGGTGTAACTTTCCAGTTTTGCCCATCAATCTCCAAGGTCCAGGGCAATACTGGAAATCTGGTCCGGTTCAAGGGTTCAAGTAATCCTATACTGTGTGTGCCTTGGGTCTCACCCTGGCGACTGAGACAAATCACCCCAATAGTTGGCAGCACACTAGTGTCAGTCTTGGTAGGATAAATCTCCCCAAACTTATCCAACGGTTGTGAACATTTAAAACCAACACAAGTCTCACTAAGTGTCCAGTTTTAGGGTCTTACACAGAAGCAAACCACACAACATGAATCAAACATGTACTTTATTTATTTACAATAAATATCAAAAGTATATCAAAACTAATTGAAGCTAAGGGCATACAAAAACTCTCCAACAGCTCCCACTTGCATTTAGGTCCAATCTGGGACAAGTCGGAGTCCCATACTTTCCACGTGTTTCTCAAACACCTTCTGCGTGAGTGGCTTAGTTAATGGGTCTGCCACATTAACAACTGATGCTACCTTCTGAATCAAGATGTCCCCTCTACCAATGATCTCCCACAGTACATGGTACTTCCTCTCAATGTGCTTTGACTTCGAGTGGGCACGAGGCTCCTTAGCCTGGGCAATCGCTCCATTGTTGCCACACAACAATGGGATGGGTGATGTGCTAGACGGAATCACTCCTAATTTGTGAACGAACTTCTTCATCCACACGGCTTCTTTGGCAGCTTCACTTGCGGCAATGTACTCGGCTTCGGTTGTGGAGTCTACCGTGGACCCCTGTTTGCTGCTTTTCCAGCAAACAGGACACGATCGTATGGTGAAAACATACCGAGATGTAGACTTTCTATCATCTGAATCCAACTGGAAATCGGCATCAGTATACCCCAGAATTTATAGTGAACTACCATCAAATACCAGACAATACTCTTTTATCCTTTGAAAGTATTTGAGTATGTTCTTCACAACAGTCCAATGCTCCTGCCCTGGGTTGGCCTAGAATCTACTTACGACACTCACCACCTGAGCAATGTTAGGGCGAGTGCACAGCATGGCATACATTATGCTCTCTACGGCTAAGGCATATGGAACGTCTTTCATGCCCCCAATCTCCTCAGTTGGGAGACATTTTCTTGGAGAAAGCGACTCTGTGCCTGAAAGGAACGTTTCCTTTCTTGGAGTTCTCTAGGTTGTACCTTTGACAATTTTGTCAATGTAAGCAACTTGGGATAATCCAATTATCTACTTCGACCTTCTGTGATTTCAACTATGAAGACAAGACTATCTATTGCTTGCTTGTGATATTTAAAGGCTGCCGCCCCCTCTTCCTTTTATAAACTTAAAGGAATCAGCTCCTAATCCCATTAGGAGATGCTAACCCAAATCATATTTGGATTAGAAGTCCCTTTAAGTGATAAGGGATAACCCTTATCTTATCTGCAGATTAGATCAGCCATCTCCTAATCTAATTAGGAAGTTTCCATATCTAAATCTCATTTAGATCTTGGACTCTCTAAGTGGATAGGTGTGGGCCCAATCCTATAAGCTGATCCATCTCAGAATTCGCCCCTTCAGTAACTAATCAAATCAGCCCAGTTCGAAATGGGTTTAAGGCCCATTTAAGGTTATGTATTCATTTAGCCTTCCAAACTACTACCCAGTTGGGCTTCCTTGTATGGCGTGGGATCCAAACATTGATCTACACATCAGCCACATGGGTTTAGCCCAGCCTTTGTTACAAGACCTGACCGAATACACTGTTATGGACAGTGCACCCCTGAAACCCATCAGATGGGCTCTATGGGCCCAACACTTACCCTAAGTGGTCCCTAAGCCAACTCACCTTGTAACACCAAGGACTGTGAGCATATGCAAGATTAGCCCATCAGGTATTATCCTCAATGGTCTTACACTTAACCTCTCAGCCCATAATGATCATACACTGCCCGACAAGAGAGAACCTCTCCCTCAGCTGCAAGGAACATTGTTGCACTCTCTACTTATATGGATCCCGGGAATTAAAACCTTTTCGCAAATCATTTCGAAACCATAATTTATATAGTTTTATATCTCATATATAAAATATATTTTGCAAAACAAATCTCAACGATTGAAATCGGTTGCCGGTAGTCTTGGTTTCCATCAGTGAGAGTGCATCCCCGATCATTACCTTTGTCCGACAAAGGGGTTGATCCCATCACTATGATCACCCACTCAGATGAATTCTTAGATTGTCCCAACATACCTAGGTTTTGACCCCCGTTAAGGATCTCACTGATTGGTACATCAAAGACAGCCCACTCCGACACCTAGTGCAGTATCATAATCGAGTCTACGGGTCGGGTGTAACTTTCCAGTTTTTCCCATCAATCTCCAAGGTCCAGGGCAATGTTGGAAATCTAGTCCAGTTCAAAGATTCAATTAATCCTACACTGTATGTGCCTAGGGTCTCACCCCGGTAGCTAAGACAAGCCATCCCAACCGACTTGGTGGCACCATAGTGTCAGCTTTGTCAGGATAGGTCTCCCCAGACCGATCCACTGGCTGTGAACATTCTAAACTAACACGAGTCTCATTAATTGTCCAGTTTAAGGTTATTACACAGAAACATACCAAGGGAACATTATTCAAATATGCACTTTTATTCATTTACAATAAACTCATAAAATACGTCATTTTGATTGAAGCTAAGGGCATACAAAACTGTCTAACAGCTCCCACTTGCACTTAGGTCCAATCAGGTACTAGCCGGAGTCCCATGCTTTCCACGTGTTTCTCAAACATTTTCTGTGACAATTGCTTAGTCAATGGGTCTACCACATTCTCCGCTGATGCTACCTCTTACTTTCATCCTCCCGTAGGTCCAGTGTTGTCATACAACAGTGGAATGGGTGATGTACTGAATTCCAAATTCAGGAATGAACACCTTCATTCATAAGACAGCCTCACTTACGGCAATGCGGTCGGCTTGGGTTGTGGACTATTAATTTGCTACTCAGGACCCTTGTTTGCTGACATTCAGGAAACAACACACGATCCTATCGTGAAAACTTATCCGGATGTAGACTTGCTATCATCTGGATCCGACTGGAAATCGGCATCTGTATACCGTTGGATCTGTAGTGAGCTATCATCGAATAATAGACAAAACTATTTTGTCCTTCGAAGGTACTTAAGTATGTTTTTCACAGCAGTCCAGTGCTCCTGCCCTGGGTTGGCATGAAATCTGCTTACAACACTCACTGTCTGAGCAATGTCAGGACGAGTGCACAGCATGGCATACATGATGCTCCCCACGGCATAGGCATAGGGAACGTCTTTCATGCCATCAATCTCCTCAGAAGTCTTGGGAGACATCTTCTTGGAGAGAGTGACTCCGTGCCTGAAAGGAACATTTCCTTTCTTGGAGTTTTCCATGCTGTATCTTTTGACTATTTTGTCAATGTTGGCAGATTGGGATAATCCGATTATCCGCTTCGATCTATCTCTATAGAGTCGAAGACCCAGTATATAGGAGGCTTCTCCAAGATCTTTCATGGAGAATTGCTGTGAAACTCATACTTTCACTGTATTCAACATTCCTACATCATTCCCAATGAGTAGAATGTCGTCTACATACAGAACCAAGAAGGTAACCTTATCTCCACTGTACTTACTATAAACACAGGGTTCATCCGGATTCTGGTCGAAGTTAAACGATTTGACAGCAGAGTCAAAACGGATGTTCCAACTTCTAGAAACTTGCTTAAGTCCATAAATGGATCTATTGAGTTTACATACCATGTTTTCCTGACCTGTAGCAATGAAGCCTTGCAGCTGCTGCATATAGATATCTTCAGTAAGATCTCCATTCAAGAATGCAGTTTTGACATCAATTTGTCAAATCTCATAATCATGGTATGCTGTTACAGCTATCAGGATCCTAATGGATTTAAGCATGGCTACAGGCAAAAAGGATTTTTCATAATCGATGCCCTCTTTCTGAGTGTACCCTTTCGCCACCAGATGAGCTTTGAAGGTCTCAACCCTAACATCGGAGCCCTTCTTCCTCTTGTAAATCCATTTGCAACTGATTGCTTTTACCCCAGAGGGCGGATCTACGAGAGTCCAGACTCCATTGGTCTCCATTGAGTCCATCTCTGCTCTCATGGTCTCCACCCACTTCTAGGAATCTATGTCCAACATAGCTTCCGCGTAAGTCACGGGATCCTCCTCACTAATCAAGGTTTCCACCAGGTAACTATCCTGATCATAACCATAACGGACTGGTGGCCTGGATACCTGAGTGGATCTTCTAGGTTGGTCACTACCTGGAACTTGTGGGACATCTCCCACTGCTCCTGAGCTCTCCTCATCAAGAACAATTTCCTGACGATGGGTATCCAGGATGTAATCGGTCTCCAAAAATTGGGCATTTCGACTACATAAAACTTTCTGCTCACTTGGGTCATAAAATAGGTAACCTACAGAACCTTTTGGGTAGCCTACAAATAGGCAACGGCTAGTCTTGGATTCCAATTTGTCTGCACTCATTTATTTAACGTGTGCTGGACAACCCCAAATCTTCAAGTGTCTGACACTTGGTTTCTTTCCGGTCCAAAGTTCATATCGAGTGTTCGGAACCGATTTGGTTGAAACCCGATTCAGCATGTAAATCGTAGTTTCTAATGCGTAACCCCAAAAGGATGTGGGTAACTCTGAGTGTATGAGAAGTGACTGGACCATATCCAATAAGGTCCTATTCCTCCTCTCTGAAACACCGCTACGTTGTGGTATAGTAGGAGGAGCTAATTGTGATAATATCCCATTGTCCTTTAAGTAGTCCCTGAATTTGTCAGAGAGATACTCGCCACCTCGATCAGATCAAAGGGCTTTAATTTCTCTCCCCAACTGTTTCTCGACCTCTTGTCTAAACTCTTTGAACTTTTCAAAGGATTCAGACTTGGGTCTCATTAGGTACACGTAACCATATCGTGAGAAATCATCTGTGAAGGTGATGAAATACAAGTGTTGATTCCGTGTTCTAACACTCAGGGGACCACATACATCAGTATGTATTAGGTCAAGTGTGCCTGTACATCATTCAGACTTACTGTTAAATGGTATTTTCGTCATCTTGCCTTATAGGCAAGGCTCACAGGTAGGAAAATCCTCTACAGTTAGAAAATCCAAAGGGCCATCCTTTACCAACCTTGTGATTCGGTCAACACCGATGTGGCCAAGTCGGTAATGCCACAGACATGTGGGATTAACTGTATCATGGGCTCTCTTCTTGGGGATTTCAGCCGACGTAGTTTCGGTTATGTTAGTTTCTAGTGAAGGATGTAAAACATAGAAATTGTTCTCCAGTTCCCCGTATGCGATGAATCTGTTATTTCTTTTAATAGTAATCATATTACTAAAGAAAACAGAATAACCATCTGCACACAGTTTTGAAACAGAAATCAAATTTCTTCTTAAATTTTGTACATAAAGACAATCTTTTAGTACAATAGTTCCTTCTCTAAAAAATAACTCTACGATTCCTATTGTCGCGGCTGCAACAATTGCAGTAGTCCCCAAGTAGAGAGTGACTTCTCCTTCACTCAGGCTTCTACTTACCTTGAACCCCTGTAGTGAGTTACAAGCATGAGTTGAAGCCCCGGAGTCAATACACCAGGACGCAGAAGCTACCAATAAATTGGTTTCTATAACACAAGATTCGAAATTACCTTTCTTGGATTCCAGGTAGGCAAGACAGTTCCTTTTCCAGTGGCCGGTCTTCTTGTAGAAGTGATAGGCATCCGATGCTTTGTCTTTCTTCTAAGGCTTCTTTTCCTTCCCCTTTCTCTTGCCCATCTTGCTAGGTTCAACAAACATAGCTACAGGCTCATCCTTTCTAATTAGTTCTTCGGCTCTTTGAAACATATTGTTGAGCTCTTGCAAGCTGACATTCAGCTTGTTTATGTTATAGTTCATGATGAACGGATTAAAGGAAGGAGGCAAAGAATTAAGGGTAGCATCTATCTGGGTCGCAAAGTCCAGCCCGGATCCAAGAGCCTCCAATTCGTTGATGTATCCCATCATCCGAAGACAATGGTCGTGAACTTGTTGGCCCTTGGACATTTGTGTGGTCATGAACTATTTCAAGACCTTTTGTCAAGTAGAACGATTCTACTCTTCATACATCATCCTGAGACTGTCCAATATGTCATTGGCGAGTTCGATCTGATCAAACTGCCTTTGTATTGGGTTGTCCAAGGAGGCAATGATGTAACACCGGGCTAGGGAGTTTTTCTCCTCCCATTCCAGATAGTCTCTCCTTCGGGCCTCAAAAGCCCTGTCACCCGGACGCTCTGGGGCAGGATTCTTTGTCACTTTGTCCAGCTTTTCAAAAGCTAGGACCAGCATAAGGTTCCTGTACCAGTCGGCATAGTTTGGGCCCTTAAGCTTGTTGTCGTCAAGAAGCTTTGCAAATGATCCGTTTGCCATTTTCTGATAAAAGAGCAAACATCAGTCCACAACCTAATTTGATTCATGTTCATTTCATAGATATAGATTTTAATCTACGATCAATTTCCATTTATTCATCTCTGAAATTTCCCTCCTTTCTCAGTGACGGAGACTACGGGTTGGCTCTAGAAATGTGGAAAATCACATAGGGTGCATGGAGCCAACTGTTTCAGCTGCATAACCCCACCACCTTTCTGTGAAAGATCATATCCACTCATCATATCAGTTTTCCCTTTGGCCTCTGTCAGACAAGGTTTAGAGTCATTTTCAGGTAAACATTTCTGTCCAGTGAGTGCTTACCCATCATATTCGTGAACGCCAAAGTACCGTGAGAGAGTTCCCATTTTTTGGTGAAACCCCTCTTACATCGGTCTAGGACGCCCCTATCATCTTATGAAACACTTATACAAGCCCAACAGCAAATGGATAACCCATTTTTTGGTGTGTTTCCTCATTACTGAATGACCCATCCTCATGCTAATGATGGAAGGCCTTTAGAGAGTTCATCATATGAATCTCCCTATCACGTGCACTCATGTTAGCTAGAGGGAATAGTTAATTACGCCCTAATTTGATTTATGTCAAACCAAAGTGGCTCCCATTGACTTTCATAAAGCCAGATTTCGGTGGGCCTTAAATCGGCTAGGGTTCCACACGTAACCTCTTGATGAGGTGTGGAGCCCACCATTGAGGGAGGTCATCCAATGACCAGAAGGGACACCATGGCAATGATGTGCATTCAGCCATGGTGTGCGCAAGAGACGCTGTCGAATGAGCATGGGCCAAACACTTATGGCCCATGCACGCAACACATCACACATCCAAACATCTCAAGCAGGGATAAATTGATCAAATCAATTAATTATCTATAAAGCACATTGGAAGCCCGTTAAAAATCCATAATATTAACCATTAATATTATCTATGTATATGGGTTGAATTAGGGTTACCCAGTTCGGCCCATATAGCTTTATCCTTTGAAGTGGGCTTTTAGCAGTTTTAACTATTTAAAACTGGGCCTTTACCGGTTGGGCCGAATTAACCATTTAATTAAATATCAATCCTCATGCCCATTAGTGGGAAAATTAGGGCTGACTTTTAGCCTTGATTAAACCCTAGATTTGGTCCAAACAGTTTGAGCCAATCTTGGTTCGAATGGGTCTAGGGTTTGATCTTTAATTAAATATTTAATTCAAGAAAATAATCTGAAATTAAATAACTGACAAAAGAAAAACAAGAATCAGTTAACCAAGGCTGTTCGCACACTCCATCTTGCAAAACAGAGGTTAGATCACAGATTGCAGTTTCACAAATTGCAAATCGCAGATAGCGAATGTCCCATCTGCGAAATCTCCTTCTCTGCGCTGCCATCTTCGATCCAAAATAAAATTAAATAGAAATCCTATTTCTATAAATAATTACATCATATCGAATGCCTATACGTTGAGTCTAAAAATAAAAAAAAAATTATAGACCAAATGTAATAAATAAATTCAAGAAACTACAAATCTTGTAGTTCTCCCTGCGCAAACCAAGAATTCGATCTCCTCTTGTACGAATAGCCCATAAATCAAGAAAATCATATAGAACTATTCTAAATAATAATCAGATTTATATAAAATTAATTTCAGATTATTTGCCCATCAATTTTGGGAACAAATTTCCCAAAACCCATAACTACGCAAATTGGGTAGAACGCATTCTCCCTATTTGCGCAGGTTCAAATCTGAAACAGAATGGTTCAAGATTTGAACCATGGCTCTGATACCACTGAAGGGATAGGAAATCCATCATATGGACGCTCAAAGATTGCGGAATAAGGGGGCGAATTTCACAAAAATTTCTCTCCCTTCAACTGGGAATCGAATTCTCCATTTAGAAAATCATATTTTCAATGATCATTCTTGAACCATAAACTGAAACAGATCTGAATCAAAAGCAGTAGGGAGAGATAATACCTGACACATAGAAGTAGTATCTCCCAATGGAGGTGTTCACTCCCAATGAAGGATCCAAAATCTGCTCCCACTAAAGATGGCGCAGTGCAGGGTGGAGCAGAATCAGCAGTGTTCTTCCAAAAGAACTTGATCATTCTTAAGAATCACCTGAACGGCTTGTGAATACAACTCCCACCAATCTTTTCTCCAAAAGATTGAAATCAAGATCCAATCTTGATTTCTCCCAAAAACTGGAGATCGAACTGCTGTAGGCAGCGGCTGTAGGAAGGAGGCAGCAAGAGAGTATTTGCAGGGTGCAGAATTCTCTCTTCTATGATCTCAGCTCTGAAGACAAGACTATCTATTGCTTGCTTGTGATGTTTAAAGGTTGCCGCCCCCTCTTCCTTTTATAAACTTAAAGGGATCAGCTCCTAATCCCATTAGGAGTTGCTAACCCAAATCATATTTGGATTAGAGTCCTTTTAAGTGATAAAGGATAACCCTTATCTTATCTGCATATTAGATCAGCCATCTCCTAACCTAATTAGGAAGTTTCCATATCTAAATCTCATTTATATCTTGGACTCTCTAAGTGGATAGGGTGTGGGCCCAGTCCTATCAGTTGATCCATCTCAAAATTTGCCCCTTAAGTGACTAATCAAATCAGCGCAGTTCAAAATAGGCTTAAGGCCCATTTAAGGTTATGTATTCAGTTAGCCTTCCAAACTGCTACCCAGTTGGGTTCAGCCCAGCCTTTGTTACAAGGCCTGGCCGAATACATTATTATGGATAGTGCACCCCCTGAAACCCATCAGATGGGCTCTATGGGCCCAACACTTACCCTAAGTGGTCCCTGGGCCAAACTACCTTGTAACACCCAGGGATTGTGGGCAGATGCAAGATTAGCCCATCAGGTATTATCCTCAATGGCCTTACACTTAACCTCTCAGCTCATAATGATCATACACTGCCCGACAAGAGAGAACCTCTCCCTCAACTGCAAGGAACATTGTTGCACTCTCTACTTATATGGATCCCGGGAATTAAAACCTTTTTGCAAATCATTTTGAAACCATAATTTATATACTTTTATATCTCATATATAAAATATATTTTGCAAAACAAATCTCAACGATTGAAATCGGTTGCCGGCAGTCTTGGTTTCCATCAGTGAGAGTGCATCCCCGATCATTACCTTTGCCTGACAAAGGGGTTGATCCCATCACAATGATCACCCACTCAGATGAATTCTCAGACTGTCCCAACATACCTAGGTTTTGACCCCCGCTAAGGATCTCACTGATTGGTACATCAAAGACAGCCCACTCCGACACCTAGTGTATCATAATCGAGTCTATGGGTTGGGTGTAACTTTCCAGTTTTGCCCATCAATCTCCAAGGTCCAGGGCAATGCTGAAAATCTAGTCCAGTTCAAAAATTCAATTAATCCTACACTGTATGTGCCTAGGGTCTCACCCCGGTAGATGAGACAAGTCACCCCAACCAACTTGATGGCACCATAGTGCCACCCTTGTTAGGATAGGTCTCCCCAGGCCGATCCACTGGCTGTGAACATTCTAAACTAACACGAGTCTCATTAAGTGTCCATTTTAAGGGTATTACACAGAAACATACCAAGGGAACATGAATCAAATATGCACTTTTATTCATTTACAATAAACTGATAAAGTACGTCATTTTGATTGAAGCTAAGGGCATACAAAACTATCTAATAGGTGTCTAGGATGTAACCAGTTTCTAAGAACTGGTCATTTCGACTGTAGAACACCTTCTGCTCACTTGGGTCATAGAAAAGATAGCCCACTGAATCCTTTGGGTAGCCTACAAATAGGCAACAGCTGGTCTTTGATTCCAACTTGTCCGCACTCATTTTCTTAATATGCGCAGGACAACCCCAAATCTTCAAGTGTCTGACACTTGGTTTCTTTCTGGTCCTTAGTTCATATGGGGTTTTCGGAACCGATTTAGTTGGAACCCGATTCAGCATGTAAATTGCGGTCAATAACGCATATCCCCAAAAGGATGTGGCTAATTCCGAGCATGTGAGAAGTGACTGAACCATGTCTAACAATGTCCTATTCCTCCTCTCTGAAACACCGTTAAGCTGGGGTGTTGCAGGAGGAGCTAACTGTGAGATAATCCCATTAGCCTTCAAGTAGTCTCTGAATTCATCAAAGAGATACTCGCCACCTCGATCTGATTGAAAGGCCTTAATTTCTCTCCCTAACTATTTCTCGACCTCTTATCTGAACTTTTTAAACTTTTCAAATGATTCAGATTTATGTCTCATTAGGTACACGTAACCATATCGTGAGAAATCATCGGTAAATGTGATGAAATACACGTGTTGGTTGCGAGTCCTAACACTCAATGGACCACATACATTACTATGTATAAAGTCAAGCGTGCCTGTACATATTTCAGGTTTACCATTAAATGGCCGCTTTGTCATCTTACCTCTAAGGCAAGGCTCACAAGTGGGAAGGCTTTCTACGGTTAGAAAACCCAAAGGACCATCCTTTACCAGATCTTGCCCTTGACACGTGTCCACAAGGAAACCCATAAGGGGATGTAGCCTACATATGCCACTCGAGAATCCTTAATCGAATGGAAATTCTATTCTTAAAGGATCTTGCTGGACACCTGGTGAAATCCCAATGGTGCTCCCCTAATAGCCGACATAAATATAAAGACCCCCTTTCCTAATAGGAAATGTCTCCTTTTAGATATTTTTCCTTATAGCCTTGGGGTCCTCTATATAAAAAAGGGGAATAACTCTCCCCCATGTAAGAGAACCATATAACTCTAACCCTAGAGTTTCTTAGGGGACCTCTCTCTCTTATCCTCCCTTCTTTGCTCTTCTCCCACCATCCTCTACAACCAATATTCCTTCCCGTGTTCTCACTTTCTTGTCGTCCTCTCCGAACCTTCGGAGGCTTGACCAAGCCATGGTGAACACAAAATCTATGTTACCTACACCCTCTAATAACAGTGAGGACAAAATGATTTAGAGACCAAACTCATTTGGAGAATTTTCAGTTAAGTTGGACTATGCTGTGAAATGCAAGTTAGTTTTGGAGGGCGGGGAATCTTATGACTAGTTTTCTAAGGTTTTGGAGACTCAAGTGCCCCCTAAAATTCAGGTTTTCCTTTTCTTTTTGCTCAACAATAGACTTCCTCATAAATATTATCTTAGAAAAAGAGGTTGTAACATCGATACTGCCTATGGGTTCTGCGGGAATGAGGAGGATTTAGAAGTTGTGAATTTTCTAGACAAATTTGGGCCACATTCACACTTATCTTGAATGCCCCAGTGAGAATGACCTTTCTATTACCGAGTGATGGACGGTGATTGTAAAAGCAAGAATATTCAAGAGAAGCTTGCATTCATCCTATGGTTAATTTAAAAAAAAAAACAGAAAGTTGAATGTTTTTAATACCGTCTTTAGTCTCTCCTCCTATCATCATTGAGAGGGCCTTAAACATGTTTATGGAATGCTTGGAATGTTCTAAGAATAGTAGAAATGACATGTGATAAAATGTGGGAGCCATCTTGTGCAAATGCCCCAAAGCTAGGCTCGTCAAAATAAATTTTGATGATTCTAGTAATGTAAGATATCATTTAGGTAAGGTGCTTGATATCAAAGCTTACAAGCTTGGATATTCATTTATAAATCTAGCTGAGGCATGGGTTGCTTGGGAAGTCTATAATCAGGCACTAAAGTAAGGATTATTCCATTATCATTGAAGGTGACTCGAAGTGGGTAATCTCTTGTCTTGTGTAGGTCGTTGACCCCCCTTACAGGCTAAAGAATATAATTTCGAACTATTTCGAACTTAAGGATCTGTTTGAGAAAGGCATTTCCTATTGTCATGTGTATCGCAAATCAAATCAAGTGGCAAATTTTCTTACTCATGAAACTCAATCAAGTGTTTTAGACTCCTTGTCTATAAGTTTAATTTACACCCCTTCACCTTTATCTTGTACCTATTTCTTTGATATTTGGGGTCCTGTTACCCCATCTTGTGTATCACCTTATATATATAATAAAATTAAAATGGAGTATGGACGGTGCCCCAACATTAGAAAATGGAATCTAGCGGCTTTTCTCCATTCAGTAAATGGGATCTTCTCGTGCGAAGCCCGTGCGGACCAATGCTTGTTTTTAGCTCATGTGATTTGGCCCATACGTGTGGGTGTTTCGGTCAAACGGTGTACGGGCCGTCGGGCACCATCTATAGCCCTCTCATCTCATTAATTTACCCCCTCCATCCCATTAATTTACTCTCCTATCCCATTACCTTTTTATATTTTATTGGGTGTTTTGGTCAAATGGTGTATGGACACCATCCTTTACCCTCCCATCCCATTACGTTTTAATATTTTATTTAAAAAGAAATGAAGGTCACTAGCAAAACCATCCCACATCTACCTCCACGTCATCTCTCCCCACCACCTCTCTCTCCTATCTGATTGATTAAGGTGAATAAAGAATTAATTTATATAATTTATTATTACTTAAAAAATAATGATGCTACTAACGACATCACATCAGCACTGAGCCTATATGTACCCCACATATTCATCTCAATGTGCATTGGAAATATCTCCATTAGAAAATATTCCCAATATAGATAGAATTGTGCTATGAGGCACATATTTACATCAAAATCTGATTACGAAAAATTCCTCGAAATGATCATTGGTTAATAAATGGCAAATATTTTGTCATCATCCCTTGGAAGATTGGTTTTAAACCAATCAAAGTAAAGCTCGAATTTGCAGATGTCTGGATTAGGCTCCCAGGTCTCCCCTTGGAGTTCTGGTCTAGAGATGATCTGGAGTACATCCTCCTCAATGTTGGATCTTTCTTGAAGCTGGATTATGATACCGTTAACATGCACAGGATGACTTACCCCTACCAATTACTTATGGTAGTGAAAATCAACACGTCTGGTGTTTTATGAGAACTTTTTTTACCTCTGCACTGCTTCTGGGTGTTTTATGACAATATGGGTCCAGACATAACGAATGGTTTCCAATGAAGACTCTTTGCTAGAATGTCCGTGGGGCTGGAAGGCCCAAATTTTGTCATCAGACTTTGGAACTCCTAAGGTTGCATAAGCCTGATGTATGTTGTTTTCTTGAAACTAGAGTTTATCCTAGTAGATCAAAAAAGATTATCAGCTCGTTTTCTTGTTTCAATGACCATTTTGTTGTTGATTCTGTTGGTTTTTTTGGTGGCTTATGGGTGCTATGGAATAAGAACAAATGCAATGTTGATGTTATATTTTATAATGAAAGACTTGTTCACACCCTTATTACTGATTTGTCAAATAAGAAATCATATTTTTGCACTTTTGTTTATGCTCCCCCTAACAAGACAAACCAAAAGCGAGTTTGGGAATGGATTAAGAACATTGGTTATAATACTAGTAGAGAATGGTGCCTTATTGGGAATTTCAATGCATTCAAGTCCAATGAAAATAAGTGGGGAGGAAGAACTATTAATCATTCTCATACTAAGGATTTCAATAATTTAATTAGTGATTGTAACCTACTCGAAATTAATTACATTTCTTGGATTTTGGGTTATTCGTATGGTGGAGATCGAAATCTTTTATTGGCGCAATGAATCTGCGCAATTGATATAGTCTATTCATTCTTGGTATGTAAATATTTTTTTAATTTTTTAGACAGAATGTATAGGATTTGATTCTAATGTAAATTAATAGAAAAATTAGGCTTTTTCTATTTTTTCGTTGGAAGAAGAAGCTAGTTCGCGTGGAGGAGAAAACATTTGTGCCGATAAAAAACATACAATCTACAATTTGTAGAAATCAAATCTACAAGTTGTGACTAATCTTTTTCTTGTAGGTTTGGATCCACACGAACAGCCCACTGATATGTTTATTTGTTGATTATTGATTATCATTTATCAGCCATGATTAATTTTCAGATCGTCTTCATGAATTGGATATTGAATTAAACAGCAAACCCTAGACTCGTTTAACCAAAATTGGACCAAACTGGTTAGACCGAATCTATGGTTCAATATGGTCTGTTCACAATTTAGAAATTCCATATATGGGTCAAGGGTTTGATGGCTAATTGCAAGATGAAATTCGGCTCACCTATGTAAAACCCTATTTTAATTTGTTAAAACTGTTTTAGCCCAATTCAGCATAAATGCTATATGGGTCAAACTGCTCTTTGTAGTTCGACCCATATACCTACATAATATTATTGACTTTAAATGGGTTGAAAAGGTTTTAAATTTTAATTATGGGTTTTACAGTTATTCAATTGATTAGATCAATTGTGGATGTTCATGCATGTGATGTATGTGATCAGGTGTGCTGCGTACATGGGCCATAAGCACTTGGCCCATGTCAATTCGATAGTGGCTCTTTCGAACACCATCGTTGAATGCACATCATTGCCATGGTGTCCTTAAGATCCTTGGATGATCTCACTTCTCAGTGGGGCCCGCTTCAGTTTTTTCCCAAGAGGAACACCCCAGAACCCTAGCCATTTTGGACCCACTTTGAATCTTACTTTGAGAAAGTCAATGGGAGTCACTTTGGTTTGACCTAAATCAAATCTAGGGAGTTATCATTTTCATTCATTCTACTAAATATAACTGCATGTGATAGGGAATTTCATATGATGAATTCTCTAAAGGCCTTCCATCATTAGTATGAAGGTTGGCTGTATTGGTGGGTGGAGATGCACCATAAAATTGGGTTATTCATCTGCTAATGCAGTCAACTAGATTGCTTCATAAGATGATAGGGGCGTCATAGACCGATATGGGAGGGGCCTATCCTAAAATGGAAGACTCTCTACAGTACCTTGGCGTTCACGAACATGATGGGTGAGCACTTACTGGACAGAAAGGTTTAACCTAAAATGGCTATGAACCTTGTTTGAAAAAGGCCAAAGGGAAAGCTCATAAGATTTGTAGAAGAGATCCTTCACAGAAGATGGTGGGGTTTTGCAGCTGAAATAGTTGGCTCCATGCACCCCATGTGCTTTCCCATCCAGAGACACAACTGTCTCCCTCACTGAGATTGGAGGGATTCTCAAAGATGCCCAAAAATGGAAATGGAACATAGATTAAAAGCCCTTTCTATGTGATGACATGAATCAACTAGGTTGTGCACTTATAAATCTGCTTTGCCTTTACTAGAAATGGCAAACAGAAACTTCACTAAGTTGTTGAATGATAACAAACTCAATGGCCCTAATTATGCTGACTGGTTCCGAAACCTTATGCTGGTTCTAACATCTAAGAAATTGGACAAAATTGATAAGAACCCTGCTTCGGATAGTCCGGGTGACAGGGCTTCTGAGGCTTGAAGGAGAGAGCTTTAAGAATGGGAAGAGAAAAATTCTCTTTCCCAGAGTTATATTATAGCCTCTTTAGACAATCCAATACAGCGACAATTCGATAAGATCGAAGTGTCCAAGGATATATTGGATAGTCTGAAGACTATGTACAAAGAGCATAATCGTTCTATTCGACATAATGTCTTAAAATTGTTTATAACCACACAAATGACCAAGAACCAACAGGTTCATGACCATTGTCTAAAGATGATGGGTTATATCAATGAACTAGAGGCTCTCGGGTCAGGGCTAGATCATGACACCAAAATTGATGATGTTCTCAATTCCTAACCACCGTCCTTAATGAGTTTAAAATGAATTACAACATGAATAAGCAAAATGTTAGCCTTTAGGAACTCAGCAATATGTTGTAGAGGGCTGAATAACTGATTAAGAAGGATAAGTCGATAGTCATGCTTGTTGACAGTAGCAAATCGGGCAAGAAAAAGTGGAAGGTTCAGAAGAAGAGTAGCAAAACCAATAAGCAAAAGAAAGACAAGGCATCGGATGCCTGTCACTTCTACAAAGAGACCGGCCACTGGAAGAGGAATTGTCCTCAATACCTGGAAACTAAGAAACAAGGTATGTTCGATTCTTTCATCATAGAGACCAATCTATTGGCCACTTTTGTTTCTTGGTGTATTGACTCTAGGGCTTCGATTCATGCGTGTAACTCACTACAAGGGTTCAAGATAAGTAGAAGATTGAGTGATTGAGAATTGACACTTTACTTGGGGATTTCTGCGACTGTTGTAGTTACGACATAGGCATTGTACAATTAGTTTTTAGAGAAAGGATTATTGTACTGAAAGATTGTCTTTTCGTACCTAATTTAAGAATAAATTTGATTTCTATCTCAAAATTGTGCATGGATGGTTATTCTATTTTGTTTAGTAATGTGATTACTATTAAACAGAATAACAAATTCCTAACATACGGGGAACTTGAGAATGGTCTCTATGTTCACCATCCCTCTCTAGAAACCAACATTACCGAAACTACGTCAGAAATAAACCCCAAGAAAAGAATCCACGATACAGTTAGTCCCACATGCCAGTTGTTAGACAGATTTGTATGCCCTTAGCTCCAATCAGTTTTGATGTACTTTTGATATTTAATGTAAATAAATAAAGTACATGTTTGATTCATGTTGTGTTGTATGCTTCTGTGTAAGACCCTAAAACTAGACACTTAATGAGACTTGTGTTAGTTTTAAATGTTCACAGCTGTTGGATAAGTCTAAGGAGATTTATCCTACCAAGATTGACACTAGTGTGTTGCCAACTGTTGGGGTGGCTTGTCTCAGCCACCAGGGTGAAACCCAAGGCACACGTAGTATAGGATTACTTGAACCCTTGAACTGAACCAAATTTCCAGTGTTGCTTTGGACCTTGGAGACTAATGGGCAAAATTGGAAATTTGAACTTGACCCCTAGACCGATTATGGTATTGCACTAGGTATCGGATTGGGTTGTCTTTGATATGCCAATATAAGAGATCCTTAACGGGGGTCAAAACCTAGGCATGTTGGGACAGTCCAAGAATTCATCTGAGTGAGTGATCATAGTGACGGGATCAGCCCCTTTGTCGAACAAAGGTAATGATCGGGGATGCACTCTCTCTAATGGAAATCAAACTGCTAGCAGTTGATTTCAATCGTTGGAATTTTGTTTCGCAAAATTTATATATATGATATATACTTATATACAGTTTCAAAATGTTTGCAATGGTTTTAATTTCCGGGATCCATATGAGGAAAGAGTGCAGCACTGCTCCTTGCAGCCGAGGGAGAGGTTCTCTCTTGTCGGTCAGTCCTTGATCATTATGGACTGAAAGGTTAATTGTAAGGCCATTTAGGATAATACCTGATGGGCTAATCTTGCATTTGCCCACAATCCTTGGGTTTTTATAAGATGGTTTGGCCCAAGGACCACTTAGTGTAAGTGTTGGGCCCATAGGGTCCATGTGATGGGCTCAAGGGGTTCACTGGGTTTTCTAGTGAATTCAGCTAAGTCTTGTAACAAAGGCTGGGCCGAACCCATGTGGCTGATGTGGAGATCAATGCTTGGGTCCCACGCCATACAAAGAAGCCCAACTAGGCAGCAGTTTGGAAACTTCTTGAGCACTAATTACTTATTGGGCCTAAAAGCCCATTTCGAACTGGGTTGATATGATCACCCACTTAAGGGGCAAATCTGCAGATAGGATTAACCTCCTGATGAGATCAGGAATGAGTTGATCTAATCTGCAGATAGGATTAAGATTATCTCCTATCCAAGTACATATTTGGATTGGGATACTTCCTAATGGGATTAGGAGGTTTCTTAATCACTAAGAAATGAGGAAACCCTAACAAAGAATTACAAGAATTCGATCTAGGGTTTTGTAGTTACAGTCTTGCAATCTGAGATAGGATCTCATCTCCCCTAAGTTGAAAACTACATTCATGCCACTTTCAGCCTTAGGGATCTCCTCCAGCCGCCGCCGCCTTGCTGCATAGTTCAAACTCCATTGAAGGGAAAATCAAGAAATCTGTTCTTGATATCAGTCTTTGCTAAAAGGCTGATTTGGTTTGGTGCTCTAAGCCTCCAACGAGTTCTTGTGAAGAGTTCGGTACGTGAGACGTACACTATTGGTTCTGCCCCACCATCGTTGCGTCATCTTCAGCGGGAGCAGATCTTGGATCTTTCTTTGGGCATGAACACCGACGTTGGGAGATTTTGATTCTCCGTATCAGGTATAACCCTTCCCTTGATCTTTGGTTCAGATCTGGTTTGGTTTGGTTCAAGTTTGGTTCAAGTAGGATCCTTGAATTTTGATTCTAAAGTTAGGGAATGCAATTCCTAGTTGGAAGAAAGGTAGGAAATTTTTGAAATTCGCCCACCCATTTCGTAACCTTTTTGGCATCCATACGATGGATCCTACCATTCTTTCACCAGTGGCATTACCAACTTGGCCACATTAACATAGATCGTATCACAAGATTGGTAAAGGATGGTCCATTGGATTTTCTAACTGTAGAAGATCTTCCAACTTGTGAACTTTGCCTTCAGGATAAGATGACGAAATGACCATTTACCAGTAAGCCTGAAATATCTACAGGCACACTTGACCTGATACATACTGATGTATGTGGTCCCTTGAATGTTAGGACACGTAATCAACACGTTTATTTCATAAACTTTACCGATAATTATTCTCGGTATGGTTACACGTACCTAATGAGATATAAGTCTGAATCTTTTGAAAAGTTCAAGGAGTTCAAACAAAAAGTTGAGAAACAATTAGGAAGAGAAATTAAAGCCCTTCGATCAGATCAAGTGGTGAGTATCTCTCTAACGAATTCATGAACTATTTAAAGGACAATGGGATAGTATCACAATTACCCCATCCTGCTACACCACAATTAAATGATGTGTCGGAGAGGAGGAATCGGACCGTATTGGATATGGTCCGATCACTTCTCATCCACTCAGAATTACCTACATCCTTTTGGGGATACGCATTGGAGACTGCGATTTACGTGCTGAACCGGGTTTCAACCAAATCCGTTCTGAAGACTCCCTATGAGATTTGGTCCGATAAGAAACCAAGTGTAAGACACTTGAAGATTTTGGGTTGTCCTGTACACGTTAAAAGAATAAGTGCAGAAAAATTGGAATCTAAGACCAGTCGTTGCCTATTTATAAGTTACCCAAAAGGCTCTGTAGGTTACCTATTTTATGATCCGAAAGAACAAAATGTGTTTTGCAGTCGAAATGCCTATTTCTTGGAAGAAAATTACATCCTAGAGAATTTTCAACAACAAGTTGTTCGTTATGAGGAGAGTTTAAGAGTAGTGGGAGATGTCCTATAAGCTCCAGATACTCGACCTAGAAGGTCTACCCGGGGATCTAGGCCTCTAATTCATTACGGCTATGACCAAGAAAGTTACTTGGTGGAAGCCACGACAAGTGAGGAGGATCCCACGACTTATGTGGAAACTATGTTGGACATATATATATATATACATATACATATACATACATATACATATATATACATATACATATATATATGTATATATATATACATATATCATATACATATATGATATATATATGTATATATATACATATACATATACATACATAAATATTTTCATAAATAAATATCTATAAAAAATTTTAGAGTGGGTTCATTGAGCAACTCGAGCCTGGGCCCGAGTGCATCAAATTATAATGTAGGCTAGGCATGGGTTGGAAAGATCAGGCTTGACCTCAGGTTCTAGGCCTATCAACAAAACCCAAAAACTCGAGGCCCGATCCGACATCTGATCCAATTATCTTGGATTCGGATGGTGTATATATGTAATCGGATCGAATTGATATGTTACAATCTACATTTGATTAATAATCGTATCGCATTCAGATTTGACCCTACCCAATCCGATTATAATGTAATATTTATTAATTTTAATATATAAGTTTTATATAATTATATTTAAAATAAAAATATATTCTATATATTATATTATATGTGAATTTATATATAATAAATTTAGTGTGTTATATTTATATTAATAAATTATATATAATAGTTAAAAAATTAGTAATTTTTTACTCTTTCTATTATTTTAGAAAATTTAAAGCAAAGTCAAATTAAAGTCGTATCCAATCTGAGCCCATTAGGATTTGGATGTATGCTATCAATAATCGGATTGGATGTAGCAAAATCTATATCCGATCCAAGTCCGATCCAACTATAGCCCTATTAGGTTCAAGCCTTAAGCCCAAATTTTAGGGCCGGGCTCGAGTTGACCATAAACCTGGCCCAACCCACCCAACTTGCACCCCTATCTCAAACCAGGTATTCTTTCTATCTTAGTACAAATTTACCAATTTAGCAAAATAGAAGAGATTTACTTGATTTTTATTATGGGATGACTTTCATGTTATAAGTTGCATATTGATTACTTCAAAACATTGGTCTTGAAGTCTTGAATGCCCAAATTGCCAAGTAAACATTTACAAAGATGGATCTAAGATATTAGTTAAGCCCATTGGTATTAGTAATTTTTTTATTTTAATTTCTTTTTGTAACATAATAGTTTGTTTTTATCATATGAAGCAATGGTTATTGTCTATTCACATTAGCCTTGAATGCCCCATTTGCTAACTTCTCTTTGCATTCCATTTGGCAGCAACAAACTATATGTGACAACTTAATAAAACTTTACAAAGTTGGAACTTTGGCAGCAACAAACTATATTGGCTAAATTCATTGGGGAGGATATGACCATTGCCACTTGGATAGTACGTTTCAGGACAATTTATTCAAGGACAATGACATAAAATATTAATTATTGTGTGCTCACTTCTCCTTAATGGCCATTTGGCAATACGGGGCCATATCAACCAACTTGGTAAAAATTTACCAAGATGGAATTAACATGCTAATTTTAAATCTAAAGACATGCAAAAAACATTATAGATATGTAATATTGTTTGGTAATGGAAGAAAGATATACCAGGTATGGTGGTGTTATATTTTTGTTATCCTCCTATAACAGCATTATATACCCTAATTGCTAGCTTGGTAAAATTTTATTAAGATGGGTCTAAGGTATTGGCTAAGTTCATCGGGGAGAACATGACCATCCTCATTTTGATAATATGTTTTGATGGATGGTGATTTGACCCGACCTCATCATAAGAGGACACGTGGACGTGACTCAACATAAGTGACAACTTAGCACGACCAGTCCGCCAAGATCCTGCATGGCAACTCGGTACCAGATGACACTCTGATTATCCCAAGCTCCTCTTAAGTAAAAGAGCCCCCGAGCTCCTCCTCAAGAAGGGAACACCTCGAGCTAAGATTCTTCCAAGGAAGCGTCCCGAGCTCAAGGCACTTCGGGGTGAGCTCGGAAGCCTCCTAAGAATAAATTTATTCCTGCTCAAACCTAAGTAGCCACCTCTTGTCTGACAACCGTACCTGCCAAACCTGGAGCCCTGCACCCACGTCTCTCGCCAGGCGGCGTCGTGCCTGCCAACCCTGAGAGGTGTCCCCCGCTTGGCAGGGTCGTACTCTACAACAGTTACCTGTGCAGCCCAGGCAAGTAATGGCTGCAATAGAGAATCAGAGGCGGTTATTCCTGATTTGACAAGCCACCGCTATATAAGAGTTCTGGTCCCCAAAGAACAAAGGTAATTGCAAAATTGCGCATCTCCACCAAGTTTTGACTTAAGCATTAGAGTGATCCCACCGAGAGAACTCCCCAGGAATCCTTCACCTTCTTCCTCTCAGGTATCTTGTCCGACGCCAGCTAGGAGTGTAGCCTCTGCCAACTAGGAGTGCTGAGATCGCGCACCATCAATTGGCGTCGTCTATGGGAACCACTTCAAAAAGCCTTCTTCCACCAAACTCTACAACTTCAATATCCATGGCTTCCTCTAGCAACGTCGGGCACAAACACTTCCCCTAAACCTCAGCTCCCTATAGTGTGTGTCTGACAGTTCGCCCTTCCTATCTCTATGGATGGGGTCCCGATGCTGAACGTGCCTCAGATCGTGGCACCGGTGAGTGCTCCGCTCTCCTCAGCGGAAGGCACCCCTTTCCCTGAGCCCTCTCTTCCCCCAGTAGCTGGACCAAACCAACTTGAAGATCTTATGCATTGCATATGAGCCATACAAGCTCAAGTGCAGCAAGTCGAACAGCTTCAGTTGTACTAGCAGCAAGCTCTACACCATGTCTACCAGCAACAGTATCAGCAACAATTCCCCCTGTTGCCTCTGAACCAGCCGTCGATTCCACCACGGCATCTGGCCTTGCAGCAAACTAAGCCTCGCCGCTGGAATAAATGCTCCTCTCGCCGGGGAGAGACCTCCCAAGCCCAGAATCCTCCCAAGAATCAGATCTCATCTCACGGCAGGAGGGAGAATCCAGTCACACCTAGCTCTTCGTGCATGGTCAGATTGGGGGACTCTCAGCCTCCCAGACCCGCATCACCTCAACTTTTTGAGTTTGTGGCCCCACTCTTTGAGAACCGATTCGAGGTCCTGGCTGCGGACTCTAGACAAGGACCGATCCACAGTCATCATCAGTAGTCTGAGCCACTCCCTTCAAGAACCGTTCCTAACAACACAGAAGCGAGCAACACCTATGTAGAGCTCGCAAAGAAGCAGCGGTGACGTCGCCGAGCTCACCGAACTGTGACACACCACCTGCGACGTCGGGCGAAGTGAAAACCACTCCCCTCCTCTCTGTACCATCCCCTCTATCTCCCAAACTCTTGGCTGCCTCGATGTCCAAGGACTTCAAAATACCTCCTTTGGACAAGTATGACGGATCATTCGACTCGAATGATCATGTGGATGCCTTTTAGTTGCATATGCACTTGGCAAGGGCAAGCGAGTCCTGCATGTGCCTAGCCTTCTCTACCACCTTCAAAGGAGTAGCCCGCACATGATACAGGAACCTCGCATCCAGGACAATAAAAAGTTGGACACAGTTCGTGTAGGTCTTCACCTTCCACTTCGTCACCAGCAAAAGATGCCCGAGAACCCAAGAAAGTCTCCTCAGTCCAGAGGGAAGGGGAGTCTATCCACAACTACATCAAGCGGTTTAATGACACTTGACTATAGATACCCGACCTGGACCCCGCAGTGCGGTTCACAGCAGCTAAGAGAGGCATAACGCACAAGGAGTTCAAGTGGCAAGTAGTTGTCAACCGACCTAAGACTATAACCGAGTTCCTCAAGCTCACGGACCAGTTCATAGGGACAGAGGAGGAGATTAACCAAAAGAATAAAGTTTGCCTGAAAAGAAGAAAAGAGAAGTTGAGTCCTTGACCCATGGGGACAGCAAGAAGAAGAAAGACCCAGCTCGGGGAGGAAGGCCAGGTCAGCCTTTCTGAGCTCCTTCAGCAGAAAAAGACCGACTATACACCTCTGAACGCAAAGCAGGCCGAGATCCTCATGGCGATCAAGGACGCCTTGTAAGTGAAGTGACCACCTCGGCTGAGAGGGGACCCGAGTGTTAGAAATAAAAATTTGTATTGTAATTTTCATAAAGATCATGGTCATAGTACCGAAAGTTGTAAGAACCTCCGCGATGAGATAGAAGAAATCATCCGTCGTGGATATTTAAGAAATTTTGTACAAAATGATAATAAAACAGGATGACAGGGGGAGCAAGGTAGAGATGCTCCCGAGTCCAGTAGCAGACATGGCGAGCAACCATAGAAGCAGCCCCTGAAGAGAGGTCAATTCGGGGGACCATACACATGATCACTGGAGGATTGATTGTCGCAAGTTGCACCTTGGCCGCAGCTTGGGCCTCAGCTCGTGAGATCGGAAGGGAAGAGCAGAACCCCCTGAAGCAGCCAAAGACATAGGAACCAATCTTCTTCACCGAGAACGACATGTGCAGAGTCCTTTACCCCCATGATGACGCACTCGTCGTGAAGATAAGGATCAATGATTTTGAGGTGAAGCGCGTCCTTGTCGACTCCGACAACTCGGCAAACACCCTCTTCAAAGCCACGTTTGACAAGTTTCAGCTCCAAGAGAGCAACCTCGAGCCCGCAAGTACTCCCCTAGTGGGCTTCAGCGGAGAGGAAGTCAGACCCTTGGGGAGAATCAATGTACCTGTGGAGGTTGGCACCTGGCCTAGCATAGTGAGGCTCAACTACAACATTTTTGTGGTCGCAACTCCCTCCCCATACAACGCCATAAAAGGTCGGCCCATCACCCATGCTCTTCGTGCGGTGGTCTCCACATATTATTTGGTGATGAAGTTCCCCACAGACTTCAGAGTTGGGGTAGCACGAGGCGATCAGCTTGAGTTGGAGCGACCTGCGAAGCATTGCAAAGAGCGAGCTGCACCTATGAAAGAGACTGTTTTAGGATCGGCGCTTCAGACAAGGAGCCTCTGCGATCTCAACTAGTAAGTTTCTTACTTAGAAATTTAGATGTTTTTGCGTGGTCTGTGGCAGAGATGCCTGACATAGACCCTAACATCATCACTCACAAACTGAACACTGATCCTGTAGTTAGGTCCGTTAGATAGAAGAAACGCAACCTAGCCCCGGAGCGTTGGAGAGCAGTTGACGAGGAGGTCGGGAAGCTCCTCGCAGCCGATTTTATCATGGAAGTCCATTACCCGAGCTGGGTGGCCAACCATGTTCTGGTAAAAAAGACTAACGGTAAATGGCGCATGTGCGTCGATTATACCGACCTAAACCGGGCCTACTCCAAGGACTTCTTCCCACTCCCCAGGATCGACCGTTTGGTGGATGTGACCTCAGGGCATAAGTTGCTGAGCTTCTTGGACGTCTATTTGGGCTACAACCATATCAGAATGGACCCTGCTAGCGAAGAAAAAACAGCCTTCATAATTGAGCTAGGTTTGTATTGTTACAAGGTCATGCCCTTTGGGCTGAAAAATACCGGGGCTACATTCCAAAGACTTGTAAACAAATTGTTTGAGCCATTGATCGGCAAGAAAGTAGAATGCTATGTAGACGATATAGTCGTCAAAACTCAATTTTCAAGTGATTTAATAAAAGACTTACATTCTGTCTTTGAAATCTTGCGTAAATTTAACATGAAATTAAATATGAACAAGTGCGCTTTTTGTGTCACCTTAGGTAAATTCCTAGGTTATATCCTCAACCAACGTGGCATTGAGGCTAACCCCGAAAAAATTAAGGCAATCTTAGATATGAGACCACCCCGGAAGTCGAAGGAGGTTCAAAGGTTGAATGGCCTCATAGCCGCCCTGAGCCGCTTCATGTCTAGATCGGCAGATCGTTGCTTGCCTTTCTTCAAGGAAATTAAAAGCAAAGGCTTTGAATGGATCGAAAATTGTTAGCTCACTTTCAATGAGCTCAAAAAGTACCTCACCCGCATCCCAACCTTGACCCGACCCGAGGTGGGAGATACTTTGGAGCTATACCTCTCCGCGAGTGATGAGGTAGTCAGCTTAGAACTAATAAAAGAGGTAGATCGGGTCCAACAACCTATCTACTACGTTAGCAAAGTGTTGTAGGGGGCAGAGACGAGGTATCAAGAGATCAAAAAGTTGGCGTATGCTTTAGTTGTTGCAGCTCGGAAGCTTTGTTCATACTTCCAATCCCATACTATCGTTGTTCTTACCAAATAGCCTCCGAGGCAAGTCTTACTCAAGCCTGAGGTCTCTAGTAGGTTGACGAAGTGGGCCATCGAGCTCAACGAGTATGACATCCAGTACAAGCCGCGAACTGCCATCAAGGCCCAAGCCTTGGCCGACTTTGTTGCTGAATGTACTTTCAGCACCGAAGTCCCTAGGCCGAACGAGCTCGAACACCGTGAGGGAACAGGCAGCACAGCTTCTCTCCTAGTTAGATTAAACCCAAATTGAGATGAGGAGCCCTGAATCCTTCACGTGGACGGCTCGTCAAATCAGCTAGGTAGCGGGGATGGAATCATTCTGTACGGGCCAAGCGGTGTGAATCTAGTGTATGCGCTACGCTTTGAGTTCGCTGCGTCCAATAATGAAGCAGAGTACAAGAAGTTAATAGCCGGGCTGGCACTAGCAAATGAAGTGAAAGCCAACCACATCGTCATCTGCAGTGACTCCCAACTCATCGTCAACCAAGTCATAGGTGAATATGAAGCTCGCGAGCCAACCATGGTCGCCTACTTAGCCCAAGTAAGAGAGGCTCTGCTCAACTTTCAGTCCCACTTCATCAAGCAAATCCCGAGATTTGAAAATGCTGAGGGCGACGCCCTGTCCTGATTAGCCAGCATGTGATAATACCATGAGAACCGTATACATAGAGAACTTGCATCGGCCTGGCATTCTTAGAGGGGTAGAGGATGTCGGTTTTGTTGTACAAGCAGAGCCGAGCTAGATCGGTCCACTTGGTACTATAACACTAGGGTCAAGAAGCGGAACCTCCATGTCGGAAACCTGGTCCTTTGTAAAGTCATGGTACTTGAGCCCGGTGTTGGTAAGCTCGGGCCAAATTGGGAAGGACCCTACCGAGTAAAGTGGGTGCTCAGGGAAGGAATGTATGAGCTCGAAACCCAAGAAGGGAAGCAGGTACCTCGAGCATGGAATATTGTCAACCTAAGGCAGTATTACCTGTAATTGCCAAACTCCAGAGGAATGGACTATTAAGTCACTCCCCCAGCCTAAGGGCCAAAAAGCCTAGCTAAGGACCTCGGCGCCCAGTCGCCTCTTCGGCATGGGCGAACTCTAGAGGAGTGGACTATTAAGTCGTTCCCCCAGCCTAAGGGCCAAAACATCGAGCTAAGGACCTTGGTGCCCAGTCGCCTCTTCGGCATGGGCGAACTCTAGGAGAGTAGATTATAAGTCGCTCCCCCAGCCTAAGGGCTAAAGCGCCAAGCGAACGAAAGACCTTGGCATCATATAAGACCTAGTCGCCTCATCGGCGTAGGCTAAGTATTGGTAATGCCTAAGGCGCAGGCAACTCGGGCGTGAACCCTATGATGCATAGCCCGGGTGCAGACAGTTCGGGCATATACCTTACTATGTTGCTCACCTCGGTGTACATCATAAAGTTACCCCTACTAAGTACTGGGAGACAGTTCGGGGTAACAACAGTTGAGAAACCTCCACTTCGGGTACTTAGCTCGATAGCTCAACAGTTCGGGGTAAAATAATTACTTCTACTAATAAAGTAAATTGCACAACACTTGGCAAAAAGTGTATTTTCATTAAAAATTGTATTTCATTACAAAAAAGTTTTACAAAGGAGAAGGAAAAACTGAGCTCGCAGGCTCAAAGTACAAGGACCATTCAAACTACTTGGGGAACTCGCCTGGGGCCTCCGCAAAAGTGTCGGCCTGGTCGGCAGCAGCATCGGCCTCCCCGATGTCTTCGTCACCCTCCTCTTCAGAGTCCAGGTCTTCGGCGGCTTGACGGGCTACCTCTCCTGTGATTCGCGATGTAGTGATGGCGCTCACATCGAGTTGTGGGAACTCACGCTTTATCAACCACTGACTGAACTTGAAGCCTTTGCGGTAGGCATCCGCCATCACCCTGTCGAATTCCTCCGACATGACATAGTCTTGGACGGCCTTGACCTTGGCTTCCTCCATAGTGCCAAGAAGGATGTCAATTCGCTCCTTGACATCGACTTCAAGGTTCTTTACTTGGCGCTTTAGAGTCCCCTTATCTGCCTCGAGGTTCTCCAGCTTGCGCAGCAATTCCTCTTTCTCGCACAACCACTCCTCCTTCTCGCGCTACCACTCCTCCTTCTCTGACATCAGTGACGTAACTAACTCTTTCTGAGCTAGCACATCGCCCTATAGCTGGTGGATTTTTCCGCGAGCTAGCTTCAGATTGGAGTGGGTTGCGCGGATTGAGTTTTCGACAACCCAAGCTCGCTTTAGGTACCTCTTAGATAGGAGAGTCAAGGCGTGCACGGTAGAGTTTACATGTCAGGAGAATGCCAGTTAGCACCAGTAAGGAAACAATTGCAGAAGTTTGAAGTCAATGGAACTTACCACCATAGAGTGGGTAGCTGCCTGAGCTTTGAGTTGAGAAGGCAATAGCTCGGCCCATTTGGAGACCTCCTCGGCGTACACAACCCCTTTGCTCTTCCGAAGGCTGTGCGGCGGGTTCAAGATGCCCCAAGTTGTTCCTTCGCTCCCTGAGGAAGTGACGAGCATGAGAGTGGGCTCTGCAGTGGTCTCGGGAGCGGGCTCCGTAGTATCAGTAACAAGCTCTGCAATCACCTCGGGCTCCCGAGGTGAGAGGTTCTCTGATCCCTCTAGGTCAATCACCGGAGCTACAACAGGCTGTTTGGGCTTCGGGGTAGGAGCCCATGGAGATTCAATGCGAGCTCTCTTTGCAGCTCGCTTCTTTCTCCCCTTCATCTTTCCGAAGAGTTTTTCTGCACTAAATCACTCCATAGGACATGCAACAGAGTTCGACGTCAGTAATGCTACCAAGAAGTAGAAATTGGCTACTAAAGAAAAATACTAACTCTACACAAGGTGACCTACCGGGACTCAAACCAACCTCGATGAGCTTATTCTCGGTGAGGTAGTCCTTGTAGTTGAAGCCGAGCTCTACCCAAGAATGAAGTATCTCGCTTGTATCCCGATCCAACCTAATGCTGGAGTCTTGAATGGCCACCCTCCAGTGAGTAGGGAAGGGCCACCCCGTAGAGTTACGAACTACAAAGTAGTCCCGTTTCCAAGCTAGGACTTTACTAGGAAGCTTATGTAACAACTTGAAGCCCGGGCGGGGGGACAGGTAGTAGGTCCGCCTGTGCTCAGGGAGAACGCTAGATGCATTCTTCTTTATCGACAAGATAGAAGAGAAAATGTCAAGGTCAAGAGGAAGGGCGTAATCGAAGCAGAGAGAAGTTGTACCAACCACGTTATGGGCAAAGTTTGGGTGGAGTTGATCTATGGTTACACCGAAATGATTTAACACTTCAACAATTAGGGGGTGTAGTGGAAGGTGGAGTCTGGCCGTGAGCTTTCATCGAAAATCACTATCTCATCATGTCCGTGTTCCCAAGGGAAGTCGCCCGCGGAAAGAAGGTATGTGTACTCCCTAGGAAGGTTGTACTGGGCTATCAGGTTCCTAAGCCTGTCTACCGTCATGGTAGAAGGACCAAACTTATCTGGTGACGTCTGTGCGTGAACTGTACACGACTCGGGTTATCCTTGATTGAGTTGAACAACAAACTGGTCCGACTGGCGAATTTTGACGAGACAGCCTAGACTTCAAGCCAAATCCACCCGTCACGTCGTGAACTCCCCACACCAGGTCAGGACCCCTGGCTTGTGGAGTGGGGAGCAATTGATGGAGGGTGATTTGACCTGACCTCATCATAAGAGGACACGTAGACGTGACTCAGCACGACCAGTCTGCCAAGATCCAGCGTGGAAACTCGGTACCAGATGACACTCTGATTATCCAGAGCTCCTCCTTAAGAAGGGAACACCTTGAGCTAGGATTCTTCCAAGGAAGCGTCCCAAGCTAAGGTTCTCCCAAGATAGGAATCTCCTGAAGGTTCTCCCAATATAGGAATCTCCCGAGCTCAAGGCACTTCGGATGAGCTCGGGAGCCTCCTAAGAATAAATTTATTCCTGCTCAAACCTAAGTAGGCCACGTCGGGAAGAAGCACCTCGATGCGGCACCTTCAGCTCGGCATAGGGTAGCTCAATGCAAGGTAGCTCACGGAAAAATAGCTCGGCGTATCACAAGAAGATCTCCTGTCTGACAACCGTACCTGCCAAACCTGGAGCCCTGCACCCACGTCTCTCGCCAAGTGGCATCGTGCCTGCCAACTTTGAGAGGTGTCCCCCGCTTGGTAGGGTCGTACTCTGCAACAGTTACCTGCGCAACCCTGGCAAGTAACGGTTGCGGCAGAGAACCAAAGGTGGTTATGCCTGATTTGACAGGCTACCACTATATAAGAGCTCCGGCCCCAAAGAATCGGAGTGTTCTCATGGGAGAGCTCCCGGGAATCCTTCACCTTCTTCCTCGTAGGTATCTTGTCCGACGCCAACTAGGAGCGTAACCTCTGCCAAGTAGGAGTGCTCAGATCGTGCACCATCATGTTTCATTGCAATCAACTCAAGGACAATGACATAATAGCATTGGTTATTGTCTGTACCATCTCCTTAATGGCCATTTAGAAAATATGAACTTATATGTGTTAACTTAATAAAATTTTACGAAGATGGGATTAAGAGGTTAATTTTAAATTTGAGAATATGCAAAAACTATCACAAATATATTTTATCATAATTAACTTATGCACAATGATATAATAGTATTGGTTAGTGTATACACCATCTCCTTAATAGCCATTTGGTATATATGGGCTATATATGTCAACTTGATAAACATTTACAGAGGTGAGATTACATTTTCTTCATACAATTTCTTCTTTGAATGAGTCATATTTTGACATTGAACCAATTTTGGCTTTGACACCAAATCATTCAAGATAATAATTCCTAAGTATGAATTTGTCCTAACTTTTGAAAAAGTGGAGTTATATATGTTTTTGGATTATGCTCTGGGCTCGAATTTAGAATTCTGAATTGAGCCTGTCCGTACTATCCTTAAAAATATTGAGATGTTATCCATGTACGGTCGCAAAAGGCTGTGATGACCGTGTGAGGACAGTAAGTCTGTGATGACATTTTTATGAGTACTGAATCGAGTTCCGCTAAGACTTGTTGTTCCGACGAGAACGTGGACAGCAGCAGACCGACGCAGCAGTACGTTGTACGTGGGTACGCTTGTAGGCTGCCAAAAGCACAACCATCCGGGTGTCATGACTATCATTACAATGGAAGAGGGAGACATGCGTACCACGCACTGAGCGTATTTCAAACAAAACTGGTTTTAAATGATTAACGAAGCGCCGATTTCAGTTGCTCCTATCTCCCTCCTTGGATTTCGATTTCGAAAGCTATCATTCTTCTCTGCAACTTCTCTCTGTTATCTCCGACGCGTTATATCTTCGAGAAGCGTATCGGAGAATACTTTCCATCTCGACCGTCTATTTTCTCCAACATCCCTCTTCTTGTTGCTTCTTTCTCTGTTCATTGTTTCTGAGCTTTGGAAGACGACAATGGCAGAGGATGAGGGGAGTTAACCCCATGAATCAATGTAGCCATGGATCTAGCGAAATGGACGGCCAAGATTTTGTGACTGAAAGAGTGCTAGGGTTTCAGTCATGGCGGCAGAAACGTCTCGCAGCTGGATGGACTCTTACAAGGGCATGTCCTCGGACAACATCAAGGGTCTGGTTCTGGCACTGTCGTCAAGTTTCTTCATCGGTGCTAGCTTCATTATTAAGAAGAAGGGGTTAAAGAAGGCGGGAGCGTCTGGAATTAGGGCAGGTAAATCGTAGAGAAATCATTTTTTTTTGGTTCTCTGGATTCGAGTGGCTCTTTTTTTTTTGAAGTCTTTGGAGGTGTGATTGATGTAATTTGGGAATTACGATTGATCTGCGCTATGTTTATTTAGTGGTCTTTTTGTCCAATTGTTGAGATCTTAGATGTTTTTGGTGATTTTGTTGAACTATAATGAATTCATTTGATGTTGTAGTACGGCATTATAACTATAATTGTCTGCAACCTTAGCTTTCTAAAGTAGTGAGCCAAAAAAAGGAAAGCTTAGCTTTCTAGAGCATATATCATCACATTCTATCATTTGGATATTCTTATGAAATTAATTTTGGTTAGTTTGCATTTGTATTGATGATAGCAGCTTGAGGAGATCGATTCGACGGTTTTGCATGAAGGGTCATGTAATAGATCCTGGTTGATTAGGTTGGGGAATATTAAAGAGTATACTGTTATCTATCATGAAATTTTTTTTTTTTCAAGAAACACTGAAAAAACAGATTACAACCAAGGCCCCCAATGACAGGAGCCAAACACACACAACCACCTACAGTACATCGTAACTCAAGGAAGTCCCTAGATCTCAACTGAGAACAAAGAATAGAAGCTTGGAGGCCCTTGGCTGCAGCCACCCAAGAGATGAGCTTGCCGAAAGCAAAGGCAATCAAGCAATCTATATTAGAAGTCTTATTTTGAAAGATTCTTCTGTTTCTTTCAGTCCAAACTGTGCATAAAATGGCTGCAGGCAGGACACGTTTGATCATGAATGGTTAGATTGTTGAAGCTTCTATTCTTTGTTCTCAGTTGAGATCTAGGGAAGAAACAGAATAGCTAATAAAAATGAGATGTATTCTATAAGTGTGGCTTAATAATAAAATGTTAACATGTAACCGGTTGTATTTTAAAACAACATAATAGCTAATAAAAATATTAGAATAATAAACATGAAAAAAATATTTCTTAAGTTTTATTTAGGCGCCCGCCTAAGTCTCTGGGCGGTCGCCTAGTATAGAAAACTATAGGCGTTTGGGCGAGGTGACATTGTAAAACCGCTTAGTCGCCTAGACGACGACTAGGTGCCGCCTTGACAACTATGTCATCTAATAAGTTAGAGGAGATCCATGTGGATGCTATTCAATGCATTTGGGGAGCCCATTTTGATCCTTGACCTTGTTTTAAAACTTAAAAGTCAACTAAGCTTGAGTTAGTAAAAAGGGGGAAAGTGTTACCCAAAATGGACAAGAGGGTCAAAATGTTATCCAAATCTATATCCCTAACAACCCTTCTCAGGCCCAAATTCCACCCAAAACCAGAGGTTGAGTCTGAGGGAACTAGGAAGGAATAAATGGGCTCATTTTTTCAGTTCGGAGAGAGCACACAAAGAAGGGAACTGGTTCATCAAAGGAGAATCCCCCACCCAAGTTTGTTCCCAAAATTTAATGAGGTTTCCTGAATTCAAATCATACTTGATCCAAGGGGAGAAAACTGATAGAAGATCATGGATGGGTTTCCATGGAGAAGCACTTATAGTCCCTGCCAGAGTTCTAGGATCCCAACCATTGTCCCATGAATGCTAGCACTATCTTAGCCCACAACTTATCATTCTTTAGAGGGAACCTCCACATCCATTTCCCAATAAAGCCATATTTCTTTTCCTAATATTCCCAATCCCAAGACCTCCTTGCTTCTTGTTTCTAGTTACCAACTCCCAACCCTCCCTATGGTCCCTCTTTTCCTCTCCTGGCTCCCACAAAAAATCCCTCATTAGCTTTTCTAGTTTGTTGGAGATCTCTACAGGGATCTTGAACATTGACATAAAATAGATGGGTAGATTAGCTAGGGTAGACCTATTCGGTGTGGTCCTTCCTCCTAAAGAGAGAGAATTCTTCTTCCAAGAAGCAAGTCTTTTCTCAAATCTTTCCACCACCAGAATCCAGAAACTTCCTTTCTTGGGGTTATCTCCTAGGGGAAGGCCTAAGTAATGCACAATCTAATATGAGATTATACACCCTAAAGTACCTGCATACTCCCTAATCTCCCTTCCCTCCACATTCACTCCTACTATACAACTTTTCTCAAAGTTCACCTTAAGATTGGAAATTTGCTCAAAAAGTTGTATAACCAATTTCATCTTCCTAATCCAACTCATGTTCCCACCTTCACAGAATAGATTGTATCATCTGCAAATTGCAAGCGTGTAAGTGATATCTCCTCCCTTCCTACTAATCCAACTCATGTTCTAATATGTAATTTCCTTCTTTCTTCCTGCCTACTAATCAGGGGAAGATTTGTCTTTGTATTCTTTCTTGTAACCCTAATGTAAATGATAAGATTAGGGGTTGTGAACAGTGCTTCTAACCCATTCCTCTCAATCTTCTTCTTCTCCATTCTTCTTCATATCTAATCTGAAAACTAATAGATATCTCTTCCACATTCTCATCTAAGTTGGAGCTGTCTAAATGATTCCTCTTTAGTGGATATGTTGAAGGTATTTTCAATAGTGCCATCTTCTTTTGCAATCTGTTTATCAAAGAACTTTTCTATGCTATTGTTTCCAAGATCTTCAAATATTTGTTAGGTGGAACCCTCCTGCCAATTTGGATGGACTGTTCAGCCCTTCTATTTTAAGAAGCACAGAAAAAGAGGATGGATTTTGTGGAGGTGTATGAGGGTAGCGGTATGTTGGAGAGTGTGGGAAGAAAGTAATGCAAGAATCTTCGAGGAAAAGGAGAGAAGCTTGGAGGTGTTAATTGATTGTATTACTCTTAAAGTTGCTCATTAGGTAAAACCTTGAAACTTTTTTCAAACTTTAGAGTGGAGGACTTTTTCTGGAATTGGGGGGCAATTGTTGGTTCTTCATCTAGGAAACAAAAATCTCTAGAGGTTTGGTCACCCCCAATGGTTGGTCGGAAGAAGTTGAACTTAGATGGTTGTAGTATGGGTAATCTGGGTTCCTCGGGTATGGGAGGAGTTATTAGGGATTTGGGAGGCATTATTTGTGCTTTATTTTCAAGCCCAATGGAGCATTGTGATTTGGTCAAAGCAGGATTTTTGGCAGCAGTTTACGGGGTAGAGAAGGCCAAAGAATTGGGAATATTGACAGACTGATTATTGAAGGGGTTTCAAAAGTAATTGTGGATGGTTGAAAAAAGGAGAGGGGGTGACTTGGCAGCTGAGGAATGATTTTAGAAGATTCTTGTGGCTATCAAGACATGAATATCCAAGTACGTTCAGTTAGAAGATCTGCAAATAGCATGGCAGATAACTTAGCTAGGCAAGGGGTTCAAAGATAGTTAATCTATTGGGCACAATTGTAATATGGGTTGGGTGGCTTGCCTTGTATTGGACTTACTTGTTCACAACTTCTTGTTGTATCTTCTTTTTTAATTGTTAATGAAACTTTCTCTGTGGTTGCTGGTTAGAAAAGGTCTCCAAATCTTTGCATAATACATGAAGCTCAAACCTTGCCTTCTTTAAGAGCTTCTTCACTGCTTGCAAGTTCCTCATGGGCCTTTACTATGTTGTCCTGAACTGATTTATTTGAGGTGAAGAGGGTAGTGCAAAGGAATCAGGTTGCATTGGTTTAAGAGTTATTTTTTTATTATGTTTTAGAAAGCTATATGTATTCTTATCCCCATAATTAATAGTCTCTTTTTTTTGGTAATAAAAAATTATTAAAATAAAGAAAAGATACATGAAAGGTGACCGTAAGTCACTAGAGAGAGTCGAGAGAAGAAAAAAAGAGGATAATAACCAAAACCCCAACTGCTGATTTAAAAGGCGTGCCTAGGCGCACAGGCGAGGCGCATTTTAGGGTATGCGCCTTGTCCAGGTCCTAGGTGCAACCCTTTCAAAAGGCACATGCATGGTGTGCCTAGGCGTGTGTCTTTTTAAAATTCTGCACTTTTACTTTTTTTTTTTACCCTAACGGCTAGGCCGGGGGCTCCGTCCCCGGACCCTCACCCATGCCCCTTGAGGCAAGCCCAAACAAGTCCATGTTAGGGTCTTAAATCCTTAGTTCTCACACAAAAAATAATGATTTTATAGTTTTAATTGCTTTTTAAGAAGATATTTTATTAGGATGAATGAATGAACAACATTACCAAATAGGGGGTTCTACTCCGCTCCGGTTTGCTTGCTCACCGAAGCTCCGAGAACCCTCTATTGCTAATGTTTATTCATTCATTCCAATGAAATATCTTCTTAAAAGGCAATTGAAGTTATAAAATCATTATTTTTTATGTGAGAAATAAGAATTTGTCCCTAACATGGACTTATCGGGCTTGCCTTGAGGGGCGTGGTACAAAGACGACTCATAGAATCAAGAATGCAATATGTTTTACATCACATTAGCTACTTGAAGTAATGCAATTGAGGAAAAAAGAGATTGTGGGTTTTACATGCTTGAAAATGCTTTATATGTTTGCTTTTATTTTGAAGTTTTCATTTGAATATGCTTTACATGTTATGTTTATGTATTTTAATTTTAGATAATAGGTTTTTTAAAGCATTTATTTTAAAATTTAGGTTTATATTTTTTATTATCATTATGTTTAATATTTTTTGATTTTTTTTTTGCATTTTTTGAAATTTCTGACATTTGTTTTTATTTTTTTGTTTTTTTTGTAATTTTGTGCCTTGCTTCAAAGAGGTGCGCATCTCGCCTTGTGCCTTGCGCCTCAGGTGCAAATTGGCCCTTGTGCTTTTTTTTTGCGCCTTGTGCTTTTAAAACACTGATTAAGACACCTCAAAAAGATCACTAAGCACAAAACCATAATTAGAAAAAACTCTCTGCCTTGGACCCAGAGACCCAAACCTGAAAAGCAAAAAACTGACCAGCAAAACATAGCTCTTCATAACCAGACCTCTTACAACAGCACAATCAAAGCAACCCAGAAAAATCTCCCTCCACCTGAAGAACAACAAAAACAGAAGCCTCTACTTTCTCTTATGACCCTTCTTGTGTTTCAACATTTTTTTACTTGGATCAATCCCAAAGAGCCATCCTTTTAGTCTAGCAAAAATACTTGACACCATAATTTGGCAATGTTTTCTCTGATGTTTGAACCTTCTAATTGCCAAACTGTCCTTCCTAAATTCCAACAAATCTCTAGTCTCATTAATTCTTTCCAATTCCATAACTGAATTCTTCTTAAACAATTGATCTTCTTCCAAGATTTTAACCTCATCAGTGGTGGCTCTTGTAATTTTATCAGCTCTCTGTTCAAAACTAGAGCTAAAAACTTCAGATCTGAAATCTAATTCCCTTGAGGGCAAAGGATACCTTACTTCCAGATCCTCAAACATCTTTCTAGTAAAAGCATCACCCCCTAAAGCCAGTAAACCCAAGGCTTTATTCACCCCAACTGCTGTATTTATGATCTTTTCCACATTAACTTGCTTTTTAACTTCATGGATCTCATCTATCAAAATCTCCTCTCCACTTGAGTCATAGTCCTCATCTTCTTCTTCATCACTCCCCCAAACTGCCTCTCCATCTTTTAGAGGTCTAGTATGATAACCTCTTCTCTTGTTGTAAGTCTTTAACCCACCAACCCGTCCTACTTCTTTATCTCTACCTCCTCCCCCTTCAGTGTGAGCCCCTTCTTTACTTTCAAAAGTCCAACTAAGTGTTTTTTTTTTTTTCAATAGAAACCTTCTCACCTAGTGCTCTAAAATCTATAGGGATTGCCTCCACCTCCAAACACCTTTTCTTCTTAACCTCTAGATTTTACCCTCCTGATCTTTTCTTTTTGCCTCCAATAGGAAAAGCCTCCTCGCTCATATCTCGTTCTTTTTCTTCGTCCAAACCTTCTTTTACGTTGTTGATAAGGGTGTCCCTTTTCCTTCTTTTACGTTACTCATTAAAACATTACAAGGAGCTTGGAAACTTTGTTATAACCTTTCCTAGGTCTTACCATGGTGGTTTTAATTTTGGTAAGCCATTTCACAATTTCAATATTTTCTTGCATGTGATATTGAGTAATAGTTTGCACATGAAAGCCTTGCTTGGCTTTCCCTTCTCTTTGACTGAGTTGAAAGCCTAGCCTTCCAACATGGAGGAGAGGGGGAAGGTGTGAGTGGATGTTAGGAAGGTAGGAAAGATGAAAGAGAGAATGAACATCTTCGAAGCCAGTCTAGTGGGGAGGTTTGTGGGAAGGGAGATAGATGCTGGGAGAGTGGAAGCTTGGGCGATTTTGGAATGGGGTCAGGAGAGAGTGATGGGTGTCAGAAATCTAGGAGACAATTTGATTCTCTTCATGTTCCACAGTATGAAAGCAGCGAATTGGGTGCTAGAAGTCGAACAATCGAAGATTGGGGAGGTAGAGCTCCGCCTGGGGAGATGGTATCCACCACTAGGGGCGATTGATTCTGGAAACTCCAGAACCGCCTACTGGATTGTGGGAGCTGGGATTCCTCTGCATGCGTGGTGTGTATTGACGTTCCAAGAGATTGGAAAGAAGTGTGGAAGATTCCTCACTTACAACCAGAAAAATCAAACTTGGGATAAGATGGACTTGGTGAAGATCCTAGTAGAGGTGGAAGACACATCTTGTATCCCAAATTTGATGTGGCTCAAGTTCGCTGGGGAACAATATCAGCTCAGGGTGATGGTGGAAGGTGAAGATAGGTATGCTCTACACTATTGTTGGGATGATCCCATGGGTCAACCTGTTATCCCGTGTAACAACTTTGAGGTGGAGTGGGTCTAGAAGCCACCGGCGGACGATGGAGGGAGGAGAGCACACAATGGCGAGGTTGAGAAGGAAGGAGGGGTAAAAGTGGAAAGAAAATTTGGAAGAGGAAGGTAGACGGTTGAAGCAGGGAGATTGGGAAACGCAAATCGAAAGTCGACAGGGTTTGGGTAATCTCCAAGTTCTGAGGAGGAAAGAAGAAGTTCTACTGCAGAGCAAGAGGAGGGAGTTTTAGTTGAAGTAGACAGAAGGAGGTTCTAGGTTCAACGTCGAGGAGAACAAAGAAAGCTAAAGAAAACCTTGCGTTAGTATCAGAGTCCAATACTGCGGCAGGGTTTGCGTCCAGCTAGGTGAGGCTGAGTAGTTTAGAAGAGTTGGAGAAAGGGTGAGGGAAGGAGGAGGAGGGGAGAAGGTCTGAGGGTAAGGAAGTGGAGGGGGTTGAGAAGGACGAGGGAGGGAGGAGTCCATTGTTGCTGGGTGATAAAGGGGGTAAGAGAAAGGTGGACATTAACAAGCTTGTGGAGAGGGAGATGGAGGTGGGTAAAACCTTTGGCCTGTTTTTCTTGGGAGGGGAAGGATTTGTGAGGAAAGCCTTCGAAAATTTGGAGAGGAGGAGAAGGGCAGAAAGGGAGAAGAAAATAGAGGTGGAAGGAGGCGAAGCGTAGGGCAAGGGAGAAATATAGGGTGAAGATTCTGTGGTAGTCCTGAAAAGAAAAGAAAAGAGAGAAAAGAAAAGAGAAAAAAAAAACGGAAAAAGAAAGGTAATTAAGAAAGGAAGACTACAAGGATGAAAATCCTTTCCTGGAATGTTAGGGGATTGAGGGAGGATAGGAGAAGGATGGTGGTGAGAGAGTTGATTAGAAGGCTTAAGCCGGATGTGGTCTGCCTTAAAGAAACTAAACTGGAGGAGTTTGGGTTACGGTAGAGGTCTGAAAGCTGGGGTTCAGGTGTTGGGGAATGGTTGGAATTGAATGCAGTAGGACTTTCAGGGGGGCTTGGTTGTAATCTGGGACCCAAATGTGTTCTTGAAGGTAGGGGAGAAGGTGGGAGAAATTTCCGTGTCGGTCTGTCTCAAATCAGCACAGGGAGGTGAGTGGAGTTGGGAAGTCACTAATGTCTATGGCTCGAATGAGGAAGGTAGGAGGGAGGAGTTCTGAGAGGAGCTGGAGGAGGTTAGACGGTCTTTGGGGGGGGAGGTGACCCTTGGGTAGTGGGGGGGATTTCAATGTGGTTAGGAGGATAAGAGAGATGAAGGGAGGCAGGGAGGGGAGAATTGGTGTGGGGATGAGTAGATTTGGGAATTTTATCGCCAATCCTGGGCTGATTGACCCTCTGCTTTTGGATGACCTTGGCTATATGATTGGGATGTATACCATTATGGAAAGCTGAACACCTATGACTTCATGTTCAATAATCAGCAGGTTATTTTAAGGCCAATGTCAACTGAACAAATTAAGAATTATGGTGAAAACGCATCCAAGCATGCTGTTGAATCAAAGAAGGCCCTACACATGATCACCAAGGAGTTTGAGGTAGAGAGCAAAGAGGCATGGGTCATCTATGCTGTAGTAGCCAAATAAGTGGAGAAAACAACACCTGTACCACTTATAGATGCACCTCCAGAAGTACACAAGTTGTCTATGGCTTGAATGAGGAAGGTAAGAGGGAGGAGTTCTGAGAGGAGCTGGAGGAGGTTAGATGGTCTTGGGGGGGATTTCAATGTGGTTAGGAGGATAAGAGAGATGAAGGGAGGCAGGGAGGGGAGAGTTAGTGCGGGGATGAGGAGATTTGGAAATTTTATCGCCAATCCTGGGCTGATTGACCCTCTGCTGTTGGATGACCTTGGATTGGGATGTATACCATTATGGAAATCTGAACACTTATGACTTCATGTTCAATAATCAGCAGGTTATTTTAAGGCCAATGTCAACTGAACAAATTAAGAATACCGTGAAAACGTATCCAAGCATGCTGCTGAATCAAAGAAGGCCCTACACATGATCACCAAGGAGTTTGAGGTAGAGAGCAGAGAGGCATGGGTCATCTATGCTGTAGTAACCAAATAAGTGGAGAAAACAACACCTGTACCACTTATAGATGCACCTCCAGAAGTACACAAATTGTCAGATTTTTTTTTTTCAGATGTAGCACCGGAAGAACTTCCTAATGAGTTGCCACCAATGTGCAACATTCAGCATGCTATTGATTTTGTTCCAGGCTCCCAACTTCCCAACTTGCCTGCGTATTTCATGAACCCAATAGAAAATGTTGAACTTAAAAGGCAAGTTGAATAGTTGCTGTCTGAAGGTTTCATTCGAGAAAGTCTTAGTCCTTGTGCAGTTCCAACACTTTTAACACCAAAGAAGGAATAAAAAATAAAGAAGTCAGTATTTAACCACAGTAAATGCATAAATTTTCACAAGGAATACAATAGTTTGGTAAATCTCCAAAGGGTAGTGAGAAAATTTGGATAAGGATTCGACCTTTAAGAAGAATGTGGTGTTGGAATTAGAGAGGATCAATGCTAGCTATGTGGTGTTGGTTAGAATTCGGAAATTTCATCAGTTTGTTTAGGTCTTGAAAGATTTTAATAGATTGAAAGGGGGCTTATTTGGGGTTGGGCCTGCCAAGAAGTTGAAGAAAGTTAAAAATGCTAGCAAGAGAAACAAAAGAGATCATTTTCAACCTGTTGGCAACATGAAGTAATCGAGGATTGTCTTTTTTGGTGTCTATTGTTCATTTGTTTGTTTTGATTGATTGTTGGGGCTTTGATGTTTGTTATTTTTTATTTTGGTTATGGTTGTTGAGCGTTTATTATTGGGTTGTATCTTGAGTTTGGGGTTGCTTTTTCTTCTTTCGGGTGACTTTTGGTCACCTTTCTTGTGTTTTCTTTCCCTTATAATAAATTTGATTTTATTATGAAAAACTAAATTAATATTAAAGCAAAACCATCTTTTTTTCTCCCATGTTTGTTTGCAGAATGACCTTTCCACAGGCTACAAGTTTGGCATTGTTTACTTTGTTTTACGTAATACCTTGTTTTAGGCAATACTTAAGTACTATCAGGTCTTTGAACATTTTTTATTGCTATGAACTAGTGCATGTAATATTTTAACTATGTCTATGCCATATGTTCTCATTTTTTAGAGGATTTTCACCTCGAAGCTGACCACTCAGATTCTCAGAGAGAGAAATAATTTCCTCCTTTCCCTTCGCTATATGTTCTCTTGACTGCATGCGTATCTACTATGCAATTTAGGGCAAAGTTTTGGCTATCATTGTGTGGCACATGATCTCATTCAAAATGAATATTTGCTTGTTTGTTCACAGGAGTTGGAGGCTATTCTTACTTAAATGAGCCACTTTGGTGGGCAGGCATGATGACAAGTAAGTATAGTTCATTATTTTTGCAAATGAACTGCACATTAATGTAATTCATTGTTTTCTTTTTTTTAAAAAATTAAAAATAGCAATGGGCCCTCTAATAGCTAATAATCACGGTGAAAATAATTTTATTAGTTATTTATAGATTACTAGATGAAAATTGCTTCTTGAAATGTGTTATATGTATGGAGTTAATGCTTGGTTAGGTTGTTCTGCTTTGTTATATTGTCTACTTGTGCCTAATAACGATCACTACATGTTTGAGGTTAGATGGCCAATTCTTCAGTGGGTTCTCAAAGAAGAAAACACATAAATATGAAAAAGAAAAAAATAAAATAAAAACAAGAAATAGGAATCAAGAAACATGTTAACATCCCTCTGGTATCTCTTTTGTCTTGCTCATCAATGGCGAGGGATGAACCATGGTCCAAATCCTTTTGATTTTAAACCTTTGTTGAATAACGCTAGTTTTGTTGATCATTGGAGCATATTAACCCCCACCCCCCCTTGCCTTTAAGAGAGTTAATGGAGGCAGTCTTGAATTTGGATGACTATGCTTTGCTTGGTACTTCTTAATACTTGGCACATTTAGGTTTGGAATTTGTAGTAAAGGGTGTAAGCAGGGAGAGTAAGGCTGTAACGAGGTCTACTTGAAAGACGGTAGATGGCTCTGGTGAGGGAGAATAGACTGATGGTTATAGGCCTGGGACAATTAGGGTTCTAGAGTGGCAGAGCTTACGCAAGGATTCTTGAAGACAAAGGTGAGGATAGTCTCAGACGTCTCTTATTTATAGACATAAATGCACAAGTGAGGCGAACTTTCCAAAGTGGGGAAGTTTGTTAGAATTTTGTTGGATCTAAAATAGGCAAGACACTTGGAGTGTGTCCATGTGGAGATCCCGGGATTTGGGTTCCTGCCCTTCTCATCAGGGCCCACACATGGGCATTAGTGTAGCTATTTCTCCCTTCTAGATGCTAGCCTCATTATGTTGTAGGAATTTCTTTTTCATGATGGGTAATAGGGCTTTGGCATGGAGTCATGGGATGAGTATAACAAAGTTGTGGTGTTGCGATGTGATGCCAAGGCAGGATGCCATTGCAGCACGGTAGACCCTTTCTATACAGGATCAAATCGTGGGGAAAAGTTGCAGCAATGAGGTTTTCGTGCCAGGACTATTGAGCTTGCGATTTGATGGTAAAGTGTATGTCATGTCGTAGAATTGAGCGCAAGTTGTGATTTTGCAATTTTTGAAAAGTGGGATTGTGATGTGATGAACTTGGGGCCTAGATTGCAGTGTGGTCACATCGTGGTGATCCATTTGCATGACTCCCATTGCAGTTCCCATGGATTCTAAATCCATGTATTTACATTAGCCCTCTTGCTTATTGATAGAAGTAATTCTGTTAGTAAGCATAGTCTATTGTTGTGCTGGAAAAGATGGGTCTGGTCATTTCATTGTTTGCTTATCCTAATGTAGATCCCCTGCTTATTGATAGAAGTAATTATATCAATAGGGAAGGAATGAGTTTTGTAGTTTCGATGTGGGTGAGCTATTAGCTGCGTTAGGTATGCGATGGGAAGCTCCCCCCGTGTGTAAGAGAGCCATAGATATTCTAATACAATGTTTGATATTATTGATGGAATATTTTGATTAATGAAAGGCATTAAAAGGAGCCATTAATGCAATGAAATGATTAAGTGATGTTGTTATTGGCTTGTTGATTACGTGAGCATTAAACAACTGTTGGAGTTATTATGAAAAGCAGGGGTCTACTTTGTAAATTTTCAAAAATGGAAACTGTAGATTGCGATTTTTGTAGGTGTGGTTTTTGTGTTGGTGTGACATGTGACATTGCACGCGTGTGTTGGGTCTATTTAAATAACTTAGGGGTTAAGAAACTACTCATTCAATTTGAGAGCCTTCAATCCCTTAATCTTTGTCATCTTTATTGTTTTTTTTCCTTGATCAATAACAGCAGATTTCATTAAATATGAATAAACTTACAAAGAAGAGGAGCTAAGGCATCTTAACTCCCCAAAAGTTGGATAGGCACCCAAACTGATGATAAAAAACAATTACAACTGAGCCCAGAACCCAGAAACCCTACTCACCCCTTGCCTAGCTAATCCATCAGCAAAGGAGTTTGCATTTCTCTTTACCCAAGTACACTGAACTTCCATATTCATGATCAGCCATTTGAATTTTCTCTTTCAATTACTGTCTCCAAAGCTTAGAAGTGTCTTCTTTTAGCCAATTCACTACAACCACAGAATCTCCCTCTATAATTAGTTTCTTGACATTTAGGTCTATAGCCCTTTATATCCCTTCCAAAGCTGCTAACACCTCAGTCCTCAAAGAGTCTCCCACTCCAATTGGGCCAGAGAACATAGCTATTACATTACCTATCTCGTCTTTTAACACTCCCTATACCTGAGGGCCCTAGATTCCCCATGCTACTACCATCAAAATTTAGTTTGATAAAACCAAGAGGTGGAGGGTTCCATGTGGGATTCGAGGTCTTCTTAATTGAGACTGGACTTGCAATTTCTTTCCATTTTCTTAACATATCATTCGTTGAAAAATCTATTAACCCATCCGTTGTTTTCAACCAGTGTATTACCCTTATATGGATCACTCCTAGCATAGTTTCCAACCCTCTCTCCTTTTTTGAAAAAATCCTTGAATTTCTTTCTTCCCATATTGTCCAACAAACAACAACTCTCACACATCTCCACATGATCCTTGACCTTTTTGTTGGGCAGTTAAAAGAAGAAGAGGTAAACAAGCTTTGCACATTCGTTGGGGAGATCCACCTGCACCCAAACAAAGCAAATCATTCCCAAATATTTTTTGCCAAAACATAGGATATTAGTAAGTGGTAACTAGACTCACTAGCAACTTTGCAAAGAACACACCAGTGTGGAGATAAACAACTATTGGGTCTTTTTCTTTAAAGTAAATCACCTGTGTTAACTCTTTCCAGGAAAGCTTCCCAACAGAAACTCCCAACCCTTGGAGGTATAGGTTGACACCACACTTCCTTGACAGGGAATGACAAGCCAATAGGAATTTCCGGTTGTATTAGGGCTTTAAAGAAGGAGGCACAAGTAAAGGATCTGGAAGGAGACAAAGTCCAAATCCTATTATCTGTTTTTGTAGGCTCCAAGAAAACCCCATCAAGAATGGACAAGAGAGTTGAAGTACTTTCCAATTTTGTGTCCCTAAGAGCTCTTTTCAAACCCAAGTTCTAACCAAACCCAGAATTTGAATTTGAGGGAACATGGAATGTGGCAACTGGTTCATTTTTGAAGGTGGAGATTGCAAAAAGGGTCGGAAATTGGTCTTTCAAAGGATACTCCCCAACCCAAACATGTTCCCAAAACTTAATGAGGTTACCCGAGTGCAAGTCATACCTGATCCAAGGAGAAAAAAGAGGTAGAATAACTTGGATTGATTTCCAAGGTGATGCTCTTGTAGTCATAGCCAGAATCCTAGAGTTCCATCCATTCTCTACAAGCCCGTGACTACTACATATTATCTTAGCCTACAGTTTTTCCTTTTCCAATGAAAATCTCCTCAGCCATTTACCTAGTAAAGCCAAGTTCCTCTTCCTTATATTACCTATGCCTAGACCTCCATCCTTCTTACTCCTACACACCACCTCCCACTTAATCCTATTGTCCTTTTTCTCCTCCCCTGGCTCCCATAGGAAATCTCTCATTAGCTTTTCCAACTTGCTAGCCACCCCTGCAGTTACCTTAAAGATCGAAAGGTAATAATTGGGCAAGTTATCTAAAGTAGACCTAAATAGGGTGATTCTTCCTCTAAGAGATAGATGATTTTTCTTCCAAGATGCAAGTCTCTTTTCAAACCTCTCAACAACTGGAGTCCAAAAACTTCCTTTTTGAGGGTTATCTCCTAGGGGAAGACCAAGGTAAATTAGAGGCCAATTCAACACTTCACATTCCAAAATATTTGCACACACAAGGATCTCACTTTCCTTCATATTCACACCTACAACACAACTTTTGTCAAAGTTTACTTTCAGATTCGACATTTGCTCAAAAAGTTGTATTGTAAGTTTAGATTCCTAATCCAATTCATGTCCCCTCCCTCACAAAAGAGAATCGTATCATTTGCAAACTACAAATGTGTGAGTGGTATGTTCTCCCTGCGTACTCTCCACCCTTTGATTAGACTCCTAGAATTTGCCTTAGAGATCAGTCTCCCAAAGACTTCAACAACCAAGGTGAACAAGAAAGGAGAAAGGGGGTCTCCTTGTCTTATTCCCCTCAATGCCGGAAAGAAGTCCACCACCGTTCCGTTCACCAAAATAGAGTAGTGGCAAGTCTTAGTACACCCCATAACCCACCTGCACCATCTATCTCCAAACCCAAAGTTGACCATCACCTCTAGTAGAAAGGACCAATCTACAAATCATAAGCTTTTTCCAAATCAAACTTACAAACCACACCCTTTTCCCTTGATTTCTTGAAACCCTCCACACTCTCATTTGCTATAAGTATTTGATTAGTTATGCCTTCCCTCACAAAAGATCCTTGGTTATTTGATACAATGGTATTGAGCACCTGTCTAATCCTAAGGGACAAAACCCTCGCAGTGATTTTATACATACTATTTACTAGACTGATTGGTCTATAGTCCCTTGGATGTGTTGCTTCTCTCATCTTGGGAACCAAAGCAATGAAGGTGGAATTCAACACCGGATTAATCACTCATCTTCTGTGGAGCTCATCAAAGACCAGCATTAAATTCTCTTTCAAAATCTCCCAACCATCTTGATAAAATGCCATCATAAAACCATATGGGCTTGGTGCCTTTGACCTATTCATAGAGAATATTGTCTCCTTTACTTCCTCCACCACAAAATTTCTCTCCAACCACTCCTTATCTTCTAAACTTAGGTTTGGCCATTCCATCCCCTCAATCCACACCCTATTACTTAAAGGTTTTCTATAGATAGTTTTGAAATGGTTTGCAAAAGCCCTAGCAATCTCACCCTGATTAGATAAAGTGGTCCCCTCCACTTCCAAACTTGAGATAAAATTTTTCCTTCTCCCACTTTCCATAGCATGAAAAAATTTAGTATTCCTATCCCCCTCCTTCAACCATTTACACCTTGACTCTTGTTTCCAGCTAATTTCCTCCTTGAACAAGTCATCCTCCAATTGTTTTCACAATTTCCACCTTTGTTCTTTGTCCTCCTGTGTAATACAACCCCTCCCCTCTTCACATCCAAATCTTCCAGTTGTGCAATCACATCTTGCTTCCTTTCTTCTAACCTCCCAAATTCTAAGATATTCCATTCCTTAATTTTACCCTTCAAGAATTGTAGCTTCTTATGGAACCTCATCCCATTCCATTCTACTATAGGATCACTCTCTAGCCACCAGTCCTTGACTTTATTAATAAAATCTGGGTGGTGTAGCCACACATTTTCATATCTGAACGGGGCAGGCCCTATATTTCCCAACTCTTCCTCACCAATCACAATAGGCCAATGGCCTGAAGTTACCCTTGGAAATGCTCTAGAAGTCAAATTACCCTAATGTTCCTCCCAATCTATTGAGAAAAGAAATCTATCCAGCTTAGAACAGATGGGATTCATTTGTAGGTTAGACCATGTATAGTTACTACATGCTAGAGGAATCTCTTTGAGTTCAAGAACCTCCACAAATTGATTAAATTTCCTCATGCTTGTAGTCATCCTCTGTCTAGGGTTATTTGTTTCTTCTGAAAACCTAACTACATTAAAATCACCTCCTAGATACCAAGGTCCTTCCCACAAGCCCCTTATATCTCCCAACTCTTCCCATAGATTCCTCCTCTCTCTATAATCATTAGGCCCGTAAACATTTGTTAACATCCACTCAAAATCACTTGCCTAAATTTCAAAGATACGGAAAATTGGCCTATCGACTCCTCCAGTCCTATGCAAACCTCATTCCTCCATAATGTTACTATACCCCCTGCAGAGTTCCAAGAAGGGTGCGATAGCCCAACTGATCCCCCTAGTTCTCCAAATGCTCCTAACCCACCTAACATCAAAATCTGCTCTCTTAGACTCCTTAACATAACTATATTTGGGTTTATCTTTTTAATTGCCTCTTTAATTACTGCTCTCTTCCTAGCACTTCCCAACCCTCTAACATTCCAGTTGACAATTCTCATTTTGTTCTTTTTTTCCCCCCAATTCCAGTAAATCATTACTTAATCCCCTTCCTTCTTTCCCCTTTGACACCCGGATTCTTGTCTCCTCCAATATCCCTCATCAACCTTTCAGCCTCACTCAGTTTCCTCTTCCTCACCCCACCTTCCTCCTACTTTTGCAAGAAAATTTTGAGATCATTTGGATCTTTCAAGTTACACCCAAGTTTCCCCACAAAGGCTACCACAGAATCCTCACAATTCACCTCCCTTACACTTAACTTATTGGACCCTCTTTCCTTGTTCCCTCACGCCTTCCTACACCCTTATTCTCATTTCCTACACTTAACCCATCTACCATCTCCTTCTGTATGTTATTTTCCTCGAACTCATCCAATAGACTCTTTAAGATTTCCCACTCTTACATTTCTTTCCATTACCTCCTCTTCCCCTTCACCCTTCTCAAGATCCTCTCCACTTCTACTATTCTCTTTTGTTCCTTCTTCTCCAACACGGGCTTCGTCCACCGGAATGGGAAGGGAATCTGGCACAACAGACAAAGAGCAATCATTAGTAACACAAAACGAACGGACACAGATACCTGAGTTTTGCTGATTCCGAGGGGGATTGCAAGGACTGGTAATATTGTCTGTCATTCCCTGTTTTGGATTGTGAATGTTATCTGTTTCCTTGGCTTGGTTTTGAATAGACAACTTTCCCTTCTCTTGTACAACACAAAGATTACTTCCTTCACCCTTCTGTTTACCCCTTACAGAAATAATTCTATTTTGCCGCTGAGAAGCCTCAGAAACTTTCTTACATATAACCTGCCTAGCATTCTGGTTTTGGCAATGGAACTTCTGGTTGCAAGCGAAAGTTTCAATCCCCGTGGGTTTGTCTGTGCTCAACTACGTTGGCCTCCACTTCTCTATCAGGTTGAGCCTTCACACCATCACTATTTCGGTTTTCTGCTTCTTCTGTAAAGAGCCACTCCAGATTTAATGTGGCTTCAATTTCTTCTATCTGCAAGTTCCTTTCCCCTACACTTCCTAGGCTGAATGAATCTTCAAACTCTTCTTCCCCTTCAACCTCCTCCAAACTGCAGGCCACCCAATCTTCATCCACTACCTCCCTCTCAACCACACTAGCTCGTGCATACCTTGGGTTTGGCCGGTCTGAATAGGAATGGATAGCACTATCAGAATCCACATCTGTGCGAGATGCCCATTGCAAAGGGCCCCTTGAGCCATGTTCAGTCCTTCATGACTGTAAGAAACTAGCCCCAGCTACCTTTGTTGGAGAAGAAGATAGACAGAAGCTACTGTCTACAGGCGCATGCCTCTTCCCCCGATCCACGTGATCACTTAAAATATCACGTGGGTCGGTCTTCACACCAAGAGTTAAACTGCGCCTACTCCCAGTTGGTTCAGAGCGAGCAGTTCTTGGCCTATATTTAATCGACCCACATCCACTCTTAGCCATGCCAGCGTAGGAAGCCGGGGCCTCTTTCGATCCTATTAATTTGAAATTTTTTGAATTCTTTACCTTAATTAGATTACTTTTGGTTTTCCTTCGCCGACTTTTCAGCTTTCCCATTAGGATTTCTCTGCTCACCAATACTTCTCACCACCGATTGTATGCCACATGTATACCAGCCTGCCACATCGGCATCTTCAACCTTGGATCTTCTTCCCCAAAGAGCTGCTTCCACTTCAGAAATCAGCCAGACACGATACCTGAAACCATCAGATAACACTTCAACTGATCTGGGCAGCAACTCTTGTTTCACCCCTGCAATCTTAACCTCAGCAGCGTATAAATCTTGAAGATTAATCTCCTCCAAGGCTCCTCCCTGCAACCTCACTATTTTTTCCAGGTTCGACTCGTTCCAAAGATGAAATGGAAGTCCTATCAACTTGAGCATGAAGCTTCCGGTGGTGTGTTCCAACTCATTCCAAAGCGCCCTCTTCAGAGTCGAACGTGGTGAAGTCCCATTCTCCATCACTTACATCGATGATTGCCTTCCTGTCGGAGAAAGGCTTCAAAGCTACATCAGATTTTGTTCCTAAGTTGCACACCACTGTGTCCAGCAATTTTCTCCAATCCTTCACTTCTTTGTTAGCTGTTAACACCATTCTCTTCTCCCAGATACTCTTCTCCGCCTCAATCGAAAGTCTTTTAACCCCCATCGAACTAACAATAGCTTCTCCGCAAAGGGAAGAGCTCTGGTTTGTAGTTTCCTGCTCCACATCATTTCTGTCAACTACCAGTTGGTTCGAATGGTTGTGCTCACTAGGCTCCTTTGTGTTTGCGTCTTGTACCTTGTTTAAGCCACTATCAACATGTAACGGATATTGTTGTAACTTGTCTGCAACAGCCAGCCACCCCTATACCTCCTTCCCTTCCGGAATACATACCATCTGTCTCCTATTGTCAAAAAATTCTGTGATAACAATGAACCATCCTCTCTCATTTCTTCTCAGCTCAACTTTAAATCTCTTCCTGTGCACTTCTAGGGAATTCCTCCAGCCTTCTTTCCTGATAGAGTAGGTTACTCCATCAATAAAGCCTTTCAACCACAGCACAGCTTTGTCACTTAGGAGGACCGTCGCCCTCCTTTCTTCTCTGATTTTCAACAGGTTCCTACCTCCAGCCCTTCCAAGATCGAACAGGATTCTCTTGGTCTCAACCTTCAACTCAGTTTTCCACCTTACCTTCTGGAAAACTCCTTCACTTCGAACTCTCTCCATTTTGTTTCGTCATACTGTTTGTTGTATTCTCTGCGTTTCTTCTTCTTCCTAATCTCTGGTGGCCATTAACAAGGAAGAAAAACATATAGATGAAAGTGAGGTTGTCTCTACATCAGCCCCAATGCATGCATTTGAATTGTTTGTGGGACAAATAGATGTTGAGCATTTTTGGAAGAAATCTGTTGAACTGAAAGAAAAGAGTCCAGTGCAACATTCTAGCCTGCGATGTTTGCAGTGGTTGGTGAGGACGGATGGTTTTATATAGTAAAAGGGGAAGAGTTGCTATGCTTCTACACTACTTTCTAGGAGATCTTTTTGTGATGCTGAGAATCTGATGGGGAAGAGCCCACGAAATGTGCAGATTGGGTTTTTGCAAACCTTATGTACTGTAAGCTTCTTCATTCTTGTGGTTTACTTTTAGCCATAGACTTCTTTAGTGGTATCGCTAAAAGGAGGGAGGAGGGAGGGGGGGGGGTAGAGTATATGGAGCCGTTGCTGGCTCATTGGTGTTGCAGAACCCACACCTTTGTTAGGGCGTGTGGGGAATTTGGGATATCTGTAGAGTATGTATCCTCTATTGGCCCTATGCGTAAATGGAGACTATACCCCAACACGAACGGTAAACGTTGAGTGTTTGCAGGAAGAGATTAGCCCTCTCTTTGACAAGAAGAAAAGGGACACTATTGTTTTTAGGAACTCACTAGCGAACACTATTGCTGGGGGTAAAGTACCACTCGCAAAGTGGTTAAAATTTTGGTTTGATAGGAGTGAAGGGCCATTAGGGATGGAAGGAGTCATAAGCATCTCATCACATTTGTACTGTACTTTTATTGCGTATTTTTGGGTAGTTTGGAAAGTCTATCGCATGTGGTGATTTTGGCAAGCATTGTGTAGAAACTGCCTTTTCTTAGCATGTTTCTAGGCTACCTGTATGATTAGATGGATGACAGTCTATTAATTAATGAACTATCTGTACACTATTTCTCTTCATGTATGTATGTGAAAGGTCCAAGGTAATTATCATAGTTGTCAAGGTGACGCCTAGACAACTAGGTGATTTTTAGAAGTCGCCTCGCTCAATGCCAAGTGTTTTTTATATTAGGTGCTCACACATGTACACATTATATTTTTGAACACCTCTCTATATATTGTATCATTTTATTGGTTGGTTTTATTTTATCAGAATGCATCTTGTTGTATGTTACAACTTTTTTTTATAAAGATAAATCTTTTTTTACTAAAGCTACGAAAACTTTTTTGGGTTTGCATTCTAAACCGAGATTGAGTAGAGAAACCAAGGACAGTCCAAGTCATCCAAGACCTCTCGGTAAGTTTCTTCTTCTTCTTAAACTTCAGTCGTTCTGTGGTCCTTTTTTTTTCCTATTTTTTTGGGATGAAATAGGGGCACCGCCTCTTCAACCTCCTCCTCATCCCTCCTTCCTCAAAGCACCTTGGTACTCCAGTATTTTATTTTCTATTTTTTTTTTAAATACTTTTGGAAACGAAACAGGGGCTCCACCCCCTTCTTCTTTAACAGGGGCTGCGCCCCAACTTTCTAAAACTTTCCTATATTTTTTTGCACTATTTTTTAATAATGCATTTTTTTAGACGAAATAGGGTCTCTATCCCTTTATTTTTCTCTCCTTTTTCGCAGCATTCTCCCTTTTTGTTAGCTTGAAGTAGGGCTTCTGCCACCTTAAACACAGTCCAAATCTCTTATTCCTATTTCTCTGTTTTGCTCCATGTCCTCTAACTCCTATGTTTTTTTTTTCTTTTTTAAGAAATATTTTTTTTTGGAACAAACAGGGGCTTTGCCCTCTTATTTTTCTCTCTTTTTTTTGCTACATTCCTCCTTTTTTGTTGGCCTGAACAAGTATGATGTATATATGATGGAATTTTATGTTTTATTTGAATGAATTTATTGCCAATAACCAATATAATTGTATGTTGGTTAGTATAAAAATTAATACAGTAGCTTAAGAAGGGTAGGGATCTTTATTTTATATTTTCAAATTCCATCGCCTAGGTGCCTTGACAACTATGGTACTTATCACACCACATTATTTAGAACCCTTTATAGTAACCCTTTTCAAATCAAAAGAAGGTGAGAAACAAAAAAGTCAGCTGCCTTGTCATGGTAAACAGTGGATGAGCTGTAAAGTTACTTTGTAATTCAACAAGGCTGGCATCTAGAGTTGTATTATTGGGATAGGGTTCTTTGGGAATCGACCCTACACAGTGATTTAAAAGGCACGCTTGAGGCATGCCTAGGCGCATAGGTGAGGTACATTTTAGGGTAGGCACCTCGCCTAGGTTCTAGGCGCAACAGTTTGCCTTGCGCCTTGGCCCAGGCATGCGCTTATTTGGTAATGTTGTTTGTTCATTCATCCTATTAAAATATCTTCTTAAAAAACAATTAAAATTATAAAATCATTATTTTTTTGTGTGAGAACTAAGAATATAGGACCTTAACATGGATTTATTTGGGCTTGCCTCGAGGGGCGTGGCACAATGGCGACTTGTAGAATTTGGAATGTAATATGTTTTACATCACATTAGCTACTTGAAGTAATGTAATTGAAGAAAAAAAGAGATTGTGGGCTTTACATGCTTGAAAATGTTTTATATGTTTGATTTTATTTTTAAATTTTCATTTGAATATGCTTTACATGTTATGTTTATGTATTTTAATTTTAGATAATAGGTTTTTTAAAACCATTAATTTTAAAAATTAAGTTTATATTTCTTATTAATATCATGTTTAATATTTTTGATCTTTTTGCATTTTTTTGAACTTTTTGTTTTTTTAGCTTTTTTTTTTTGTTTTTTTGCGCCTTGCTCCGAGAACCCCCTATTTGCTAATGTTGTTCATTCATTCATTGTAATAAAATATCTTCTTAAAAGGCAATTAAAGTCATAAAATCATTATTTTTCTTGTGAGAAATAAGAATTTCAAACCTTAACATAGACTTGTTTGATCTTGCCTCGAGGGGTGTGGTACAAAGGCAACTCATAGAATCAAGAATGCAATATGTTTTACATCACATTAGCTACTTGAAGTAATGCAATTAAGGAAAAAAGGGATTTTACATGCTTGAAAATGCTTTATATGTTTGCTTTTATTTATAAATTTTCTTTTGAATAAGCTTTACATGTTATTTTTATGTATTTTAATTTTAGATAATTGGTTTTTTAAAACATTTATTTTAAAATTTATGTTTGTATTTTTTATTAACATAATGTTTAATATTTTTTGAATTTTTTGCATTTTTTTAAAAATTTTTGTGGCATTTTTTTTTGAATTTTTTTGGCATTTTTTTTTTTAAAATTTGACTTTTTTTTTTGATTTTTTTAGCTTTTTTGTAGTTTTGCGCCTTTTTTTAAAAAGGCACGCACCTTGCACCTCAGGCGCAAATGGCCCTTGCACATTTTTTGTGCCTTGTGCTTTTAAAACAGACTCTTCTCCCACCCTCTTAAATTTCAATGAAATCGAGAAGCAACCTATTAGCTCTTCCAGTGGTCCACTACCTCTTGTCTCCACATTGTCACTATACCCTCTGATGCCCCCCATGGAGGCGAAAAAGACCAGCCTAATCCTCTAGAGCTCCATACACTTCTCACCCACCTTCTATCCCAATCTGCTACTTTTGTTTCCTGGAGCAACACTATGTCTGGATTTTCTTTTCTGATTAAATCTTTTATCACCCTTCTTTTCCTAGCCATACCCAACCCTCTAACATCCCAGTTTATTATCTTCATAGTAACACTTCTAAAACCACCCCTAATCTGTCAACCCTTACTTGGCACATTTCTGTCTCTCCCCCCCTGGCATTGAACTCTAAATCTGCAGTCACATCTGATTTTAATCTTTCAACTTCTGTCAACTTCCCCTTTCTTTGACAGTCCTTTTTCCCATTCTTTTTGCCATAAACTTTCACGTTTTCTACCTCTTTAATTTTCAGGCCCAATTCTCTTGCCACTTCATCCATTGGTTTCTTCCCAAATCCTGTCCCTTCATTCTCTTCTTTCTCATTCCTCTGGTTCCCTTCTTGTAATTCCTTATCTTCCTCAAGGTTGGCAAAATCTCTCTACATCAAGGACATACAAGCTGAAGGTGGCTCAAATGTTATCATGGCATGGGCGAAGAACAACAAAGCGGGCTCATGGAAAGACAGGTATATGACGAGGGAGATCATGACATTGTCATTTGACTTAATTTAAGTCGATGATGATAAGTGGTATTTCTGAAATTGGAATTCATAAAAAAAAATTGGAGTTCAATTTAGGTGGGTTCCAAGATCAGCTAATCAACTAGCTGTCGGGTTGGCAAAAACAGGGGCTTTGAAAAATCAAATGTATTGAGGAACTATACCTAACTTTGTAATCAAATTGTTTCTTCATGAAAATAATAAAATTCTGTTTGTTACCTATCAACTTGTAGTTGGTTGATTTATTTGATTAGAAAAAGAAGAAAAGCAATATGAATTGAGAAGAGAGGAGACTAACAAGAGTAAAGAGATTGATAGTTTGAAAGAGGACGAAATGTGGGCTACTAGCTGCTGCCTCATTAGCTTTTATATGAGAGTTTTATAAAGATTGTGGAATTACAATACTGTCCCTAGTTCAGTGGCAGTAGTAACAGATTATAAAAAGTGCCCTGCCAGTCTGCTACCATAGATAGCCCAATAAATAAAAATATACACAAAATAGGCCCAAGCTGAAGTCTATCAACTCAACATGCACAGTTCATTCATTAGGTGATCAACTTGGTTATAGGCATGCATTTATTGATTCACATTGTGTACTGCCTAGGTGATGGGTGATTGAGTGGGCTATATGTGCCTTAATTACTATGATTACCTTTACAGATGTGATTGAACAAATAGTCCAGTTAACTGTTAGAATATGAGGACAATTTGTCTTCTTCATCAATAATGTTGTTATTGTCTGTAAACTGTTCCAATCAGCAGGTGTTGTTTTTGAGTGGACTTATTGCCTTGCCAATATGAATTACATGTAGTCTATCAATCTTGAGGCAGGCTGATGTGAATGCTAATGAGGTGCCTGCTATTGCAACAGTGATTGCTGGTGAAATTGCTAATTTTGCAGCTTATGCATTTGCGCCAGCTATTCTAGTTACCCCTCTTGGTGCACTCAGTGTTATTATCAGGTATGTAGCAAATTTGTCATATAGTATCTTTGTTTCTCTGATTTTTGGTTCTAAATAATTATTCTAATTTTCAGTGCTGCACTTGCACATATTATTTTACGGGAGAAACTGCATATTTTTGGAATTCTTGGTTGTGTATTATGTGTTGTGGGATCAACAACAATTGTTCTACATGCTCCTCAAGAACGTGAGATTGAGTCTGTGAAGGAAGTCTGGGATCTTGCTACTGAGCCAGGTATTGGACACAATTTGAAATTTATGTGATTTGCTCTGTATTTGTGTCTTTCTAATGTTTTTTCGTTTGCTCCAATAAGATGTTTGGCATATTTGAAGGGGTAGGAAATCCATCACATGGACGCCCAAGATTGCGGAATAAAGGGGGCGAATTTAAAAAATTTTTCTTTCCCTTCAACTGAGAATCGAATTCCCTATTTAGAAAATCATATTTTCAATGATCATTTTTGAATCATAAACTGAACTAGATCTGAACCAAAAGGAGTAGGGAGAGATAATACTTGATACAGAGAAACAATATCTCTCAATGGAGGTGTTCACGCCCAAGGTAGGATCCAAAATCTGCTCCCACTAAAGATGGCGCAGTGTAGGGTGGAGCAGAATCAACAGTGTTCTTCCAAAAGAACTTGATTATTCTCAAGAATCATCTGAATGGTTTGTGAATACAACTCCCACCAATCTTTTCTCCAAAAAATTGGAATCAAGATCCAATCTTGATTTCTCCCCAAGGGAACATACTAAGGGAACATGAATCAAATATGCACTTTTATTCATTTACAATAAACTCATAAAGTACATCATTTTGATTGAAGCTAAGGGCATACAAAACTGTCTAACAATATTGACTTTATTCTTTTCTTTTTTATGTCTTATGCAGTTTTTCTTTTATATGCTGCTTTGGTGATGACAACAGTTTTTATTCTTATATTCCATTTTATACCGGAGTATGGTCAAACACATATAATGGTTTATATTGGGGTTTGTTCGCTTATAGGCTCTTTATCGGTATGCATTTGGAAATGGTCATTTTGTTATTGTTTTCTTATACTTTCTAGTTTGAAATTGGTATTTTTTTTCTCAGAATTTGTTATTCTCCAACAGGTAATGAGTGTCAAGGCACTGGGAATTGCTTTGAAGTTAACATTCTCGGGAATGAATCAGTTAATATATCCCCAAACATGGGCCTTCACCATAGTTGTAATTGCTTGTGTAATTACTCAGATGAACTACTTAAACAAGGTAGTATTTGTTTTTTGTTTTGTTTTGTTTTGCCTTTCCCTCATTTTTGCTACTTAAACAAGGTATATTTGCTTTCTCATTGATAAGAATGTGTGATGTGATTTTAATTGCTTATTAAGAGATATATGTTTTCCTATGTCAGCAACCATGGTTGCTTGTGATTTATGATTTCATTTTGTTTTTTTATTCATTTCTTTTTATTGGTGTTTACAAGGAATGCGTGTGTTGTTGGCTTATTTTTGGTTGTTTCATGCATGTTCATTTTATGAATTTTGATTGTTAGAGACCAAACACTGGTGTTATTATGAATGTTAGTATCCTTTATGGTTGGAGAGTATGTTGCTTTCAAAACTTTTCGGGCTCATACTAGGTTTGGTTTTTTTATATAGTAAACAGAAAGAAATTTTATTGGTTATTCAAAAAAGATAACAAAATCATTTTGAAATGGGCAGAGATTTCAACCGTGTTAGGTGCATTAAAGAGGAAGATGAAAAAGTCTTAGTAAAAAGATGATAGGAAATTAAAATAAGATGGAAAAACCATTTTGAAAATTTCTTAAATGAACAAGTGTTAAAAATAACGTGTACCTTTGTAAAATCAGAACTACTAAACTGAAAGTGGCACTAAACAAGATGAAGGGAAAGGCATTATAATTGATAAGGGGTGATTTGGCCTTCTGCTAACCTGGCGACACGTGGCATTAGTCTTCGCCACACCTCAGCGCCACACGAATAGACATGTATCTCGCCAAGTCAAGGAGACACACCCCAAAATCAGTTTAGGGCACCTCATACAAAGCTCGAGCACCTCGACTGGGCGGCTACCAGCACCTCATCCAGGGCCAACCTATGGTACCTTGTCGTTACCGGTCCAATGGACCTCGACATGAGGAGCGACCTCCCTCGAGGACTTGTTGACCTATGGTACCTATCAGTACTAGTCCAAGGGACTTTGGCGTGAGGAGTGACCTCCCTCGAGGACTTACCGACCTAATTGAGGTCTAGGTGGCCACCTGCGAGACGTGTTCATCGACTTCCTCTGCGGGCGTCCCACCATTCCTGGGTCTGGAAGCGGCTCCCATACCAAATATTCTGGAGAAAGGCACAAAAGCCTAGTCTGCATGTGAAACTACCTTTGAGGACTTCGGATCGACTAGGCACGTCTTCCCAGAGATCTCAGACGCAGTGCGTGGAGCTCACGCCAAACAATACTTATATAAAGGTCTCATTTCCAACTTCAAGAGGTATGCGTAATTTAGCTCTCGCAACTCTAACTATTTTGATCTTTAGCTCTCTCGAAAATCTCCAGTTCGTTGACTTAAGCATCGGAGTGCCCACCCTGGGTAAAGTAGCTTGGGTACACTAATACTATCCTTTTTTAGGTTGACCTGGTGAACTCGCTAGCTCGACATCCGAGTCACATTCCAGCAGGGAACTGCCAGATCGTGCATCATCAATTGGCGCCGCTTGTGGGAACCACTACTTAAAAGCCAGGTTCTCAACTTTCATTTCAAATTCGCACATAATGGTAATCAGCTTGGATGAGCCTCGTTAGTTTTGTTCGTGAGGTTGCATCTACAGGTCCATCCCTTTGCGACTCTCGTGGGAGTTGGCGGCCAATGGACTGTGCAGTCGCCCTTGCAGGTCGAGCCTTTCAAGGCTCCTGTGCGAGTTGGCGACCTATAGTTGGTAGAGCCACCCCCATAGGCTGGTCTCCTTGTGGCTATCGTAGGAGTAGACGACCATCGTTTTTGAGGGCTAGCACATTGTAGCCGTGGCACCGACCCACTGTCAAACACCGACAACAGATATATCGATGATACTATCACAAGAGGGGAAGAATTTGGACGACCAGCCCGGGCAAGCTTTAGCGATTTGGCCCAAATAGTCTCTCAGCCCTAACTGCAAAGTCTCACTGCTGATTGAGCTCTCCATGTCTCCTGTGAGAGTTGGCAGCTGGCTGACTGTGGAGCTGGCCTCACAGGTTGAACCTTACATGGTTCCCTTGAAGGTAGGCGACTTGCAAACAATAGAGCCACCCCCTAAAGGTGAGCCCCACATGGCTCTAGTAGGAGTAGATGGCTGGTAGTTCTAGGAGCAGGTGCAACACATATGCGGCATTGACCCGCGAATGCAAGCCTAAGAGGGTCACTTCCTCGCGACAAAATAGATGCAGTCGCACTTCGTGCTCAACTCCCAGGTGCTTCAAGTGCACCCGCACCACAACATGACTGATCAGCTCGTTGGGTGAGTGTAATTCCGACCTATACACGTCTATTTGAAATTGAATGATAGAAGGTGCATTGAGCAGAAAAGCAACTACAGAATGACCATCCGCTTTGATAACCTAGTCAAGCCGAACTCTACTGGGAAGCTATACCGCTTTTAGCTTAAGGCCCCCTCAAGCCCCAACCTTGAAACATTTCGGCAATAGGTAGACCGATCTAAGCAGGTCGACACCCCACTCGAATCAGTCTCATTGGACGTTGGTATCTCACCGCTGGCTTGATAAAAAAGAGAAATGGAGAAGGGAAGACTTCAGAATTTCCATTCAAGAGAATTTCATGCAACCAGTGAAATAGAGAACAGGTCGCAATAAACTCAAGTTTCACCGAGCTCGCAGGCTCGGTGTACAAAAATCAGGTCACCTTGGGCCTTATCTTCAAACAAGCTACACTTCGTCGAACTGGCCTCGACTCGAGTATGGGGGGCAATTGATGAGGGGTGATTTGGCTCTTTGCTGACCTAGTGACACAAGGCAATATTTGCTGCTTGACACCCCAGCGCCACACGGATAGACGTGTATCTCACCAAGTCAAGGAGACGCACCCCGGAATCAGTCAAGGAAACCTCATACACAACTTGGACATCTTGGTAGTGCGGCTAGGGTGGATTCAATTCGAGCCGAGCCGAATTGTTAGATATTCAAGCTTGGCTTGCCAAGGTAGTAAGAGGCTTGAGCTCGATTTTGGCTCGAGTCTAAAGCTCATAAGCTCGAGCTCGTCTTGAGAAAAATGTTTTATAAAGATAAAAAATTATATAAAAAAATATATTTTATTTGATATTAAAAAATTAAGAATTATAATAATTAGTTATTGTTATATATAAAAAATAAAAATATTATATATATAATATTTTTATTATATATATTATTTTCTATAATTTTATATTATTACTATTATTATTATGTTTATTATTATTATTATATGTATGTATGTATGTATTTATGTATGTATGTATGTATGTATGTATGTAGCTAGCTATTTGAGCTCAACTCGTGAGCCTCACGAGCCAAGCTTTATTAAGCTTGAGCTCTGCTTGATCAATAAACGAGCATGTAAATTGGGCTCGAGCTCGGCTGAAACAGAGCCGAACTGAGCTTTTCATGAGTCAAGCTCGAGTATCTCGTGAAGAGCTCGGCTCGTAGCCACCCCTAAGGGCGGCTGGTAGCATCTCGTCTAGGGCCGACCTGTGGTACCTCGTCGTTACCGGTCCAAGGGACCTCGGCATGAGCGACCTCCCTCGAGGACTTGCCGACTTGATTGAGGTCTAGGTGGCAACTTACGAGACGTGCTCGCCAACTTCCTCCGTGGGTGTCCCACCTTTCCCAAGTCCTCCGGAAGTCGGCTTCCATACTGAATATTCCGGAGGAAGGCACAAAAGCCTAGTTTTCATGTGAAACTACCTTCGAGGACTTCAGACCGGTCAGCCACGTCTTCCTGGAGATCTCAGGCTTGGTGTGTGGAGCTCACGCCAAACAATACTTATATAAAGTTCTCATTTCCAACTTCAAGAGGTATGCACAATTTAGGTCTTGCAGCTCTCTAACTCTTTTGCTCTTTAGCTCTCTCCAAAATCTCTAGTTCGCTGACTTAAGCATTGGAGTGCCCACCCTGGGTAAAGCAGCCTGGGCACTCTGACCTTTTCTTGCAGCTCGATTAGGCGACCTCACTAGCCCGACATCCAAGCTGTCCTCTAGCAGGGATGTCAGATCACGCATCATCAATAACCATTGATATTCCAATAGAAATGTGGAAGGGTATGGGAGAAGTAGGCTTATTATGGCTAAGCAAGCTATTTAATAAGATAATGAAAGAAAAATAGATGCCTGATGAATGAAGAAAGAGTATATAGTGGCTATATTTAAGAACAAAGGCAATATACATAGTTGTAATAACCATCAGAGGTTAAACTAATGAGACACACTATGAAGCTTTGGGAGAGAGTAATTGAGCAAAGGTTATGACATGAAATAAGAATAGTGGAGAATGAATTTGAGTTTATGCCAGGGAGATCATGTTAGACAGTTATGCCCGTAGCTCTAATCAGATTGATGTACCTTTTAAATGATTAAAGTACATAATTGATTCATGTCATTGTTGTTTGTTTGTGTAATACCCTTAAACTGGACACTTATGAGACTCGTGTTAGTTTAGAATCTTCACAGTCGTTGGATAGATCTGGGGAGATTTATCCTGCCAATGCTAACACTGATGTGCCGCCAAGTTGGTTGGGGTGGCTTGTCTCGACTGCCAGGGTGAGACCTGAGGTACATGTAGTGTGGGTTTTTTTGAAACTCTGAACCAGACCAAAATTCTAGTATTGCCCTGGACCTTAGAGATAGATGGGCAAAACTGGAATGTTACACCTGACCCCTAGACTCGATTATGATACTGCACTAGGTGTCGGATTGGGCTGTCTTTGATATGCCAATCAGTGAGATCCTTATAGGGGGTCAAAACCTGGGTATGTTGGGACAGTCCGAGAGTTCATCTGAGTGGGTGATCATAGTGACAGGATCAGCCCCTTTGTCGGACAAAGTGAATGATTAGGGATGCACTTTCTCTGATGGAAACCTAAATTTCCGATAGTTGATTTTAACCATTGAAATTTGTTTTGCAAAAAAAATTTATATAAAGATATACATATATATTATGGTTTCAAAATGTTTGCAAAAGATTTTAATTCCTAGGATCCATGTGAGTAGAGTGTAGCACTGCACCTTGCAGCCGAGGGAGAGGTCCTCTCTTGTCGGGAAGTGTTTGATCATTATGAGTTGAGAGGTTAAGTGTAAGGCCATTGAGGGTAATACCTGATGGGCTAATCTTGCATCTGCCCATAGTCCTTGGGTTTTCATAAGGTGGTTGACCGAAGGACCATTTAGTGTAAATGCTGGGCCCATTAAGAGACCATAGTGATTGACTTAGGGGTTCACTGTCTCCTACAGTGAATTCGGCTATGCCTTGTAACAAAGACTTGGCTGAACCCATGTGGCTGATGTGTAGATCAATGTTTGGGTCTCACACTATACAAGATAGCCAACTGGGTAGCCTTTATGTGTTTCCATTTGTATCACTTTCTTCCATTTCTTTGCTATATCATTTGTTGAAATGTATTGATTATCTTTTCTCAAAAAAAAAAAATGTTGAAATGTCTTTGAAGATATCAACAGCTTTTACCCAGTGGGCAGATCTGATTTTTATTGTTTCAATTACTTCCTCTCTAGATCTGCTGCTCTCATTGAAAATCCCCTGATTCATTTCTTCCAAAATGGTCCAAATTATAGCTGCCCTTGTTGCCTTCCACAAGCATTTTGCCCTTTTTTTGTGTTGCTGCAGAAAATTTTTGCTGAATAAGCTAACTACATCTTGTGGGGGGTCCCATCTGCAATCAAAGAGTGAGAAGAAGTAATCCCAAATGCAAGACAGAAGAGGAAGGGTCTCACCACTAGCCAGACAGAGGATACAAACATGAAGAGATAGGCATTTAGTTGGCCTTCTTTTTTGTAGCAAATCAAAGGTATTGGATCTTTCCAAGGAACACTTCCCAACAAAAGGTTTGCACTTTGGGAGGGATTGGCTTAGACCAGATTTCTTTCACCGGGAAACTTTCTCCCAAAGGGTCTGAATGGGTAAGGATGCTGAAGGAGGCACAAGAGAAGAGACCATCAGGGGAGGGAGACCAAACTCCACTATTCTCGGAATTTTGATCCATGAAGACCCTTTCCAAAATTGAGAGCAGAAGAACTAGGGAGTTGCATTCGAAGTCCCTCAAACCCCTTCTAAAGCCAAAATCCCAATTTAAACCAAGCTCTAAGAGTAAGCCAAACCTAGCAACAGGTTCAGTCTTGTATTCTGACAAAGCATAGAATAAAGGGAACTGTTGTTTGAGGGGTGTTTCCCCCAGCCATAGGTCTCCCAAAGAAGGATTTTATTTCCACAATCCACGTTGCAACGGATAAAAGGGAGAAAAGGAGGTACTCAAAGATTGCTTTCCAAGGGGAATTTGAAGCTGCCTGTGGTGCTAGTTTTGCATCCCAGCCATTGTTTGCTACACCATGGATGCTTTCAATGACCTTGTGCCACACCCTTTCTCCTTCTAGGGGATACGATATCTCCATAGCCATTTCCCTAGGAGAGCTTTATTCCTCTTTACCAAATTCCCTAATCCTAGTCCTCCTTGGTCCTTGCCTTTACACTTGTTTCCACTTTACCAAATAATCTTTCTTTTCATCTCCCGGTTCCCATAAGAAGTCTCTCATTATTTTTTCCAATTGCCTTGCAATTTTTACTGGAATTTTAAAGGTGGACAGATAATAGGTGTGTAGATTGGCTAAAGTGGATCTAATCAAGGTGATTCTTCCCCCCTTAGAAATGTAGCTTCTCTTCCACTAGGTTTCTAGAAAATCTTTCTATTATGGGTTTCCAAAAACTCTCCGCTCTTGGGTTTCCCCCAAAGGCATGCCAAGGTAATATAGAGGCCAACTCTTTACCTCACATCCTAATACTCTGGCCAACAAACCAATCTCTTCTTCTCCCAAGTTTACTCCTGCCATACAACTCTTTCCCAGTTGACTTTTAAGCTTGAGATTCTGAAAATTATCAATTAGAGCCTTCAAATTTCTTAGTTTGGATTCCAAGTAGTCCTCACAAAAAATAATTGTCATCTACAAACTGCAAATGGGTTACCACAACCTGTTTTGTTCCTACCCTCCAACCAACCTTTAATGTGGTTTTTTTAGATCTGCCTTTAAAATCAACTTGCTCAAAACCTCAACAATAAGGGTAAGGGAAGATGGGATCTCTTTGTCTTAACCCTCTTTTTGTTGGGAAAAAATCTTTAGCCACAACATTGATCGGTATTGAGAAGTGAGCCAAACTGATACAACCTTTAATCCACTTTCTCCACCTTCCACCCAACCCAACATTTTGCAGTAAACCCAGAAAAAAGGACCAATCCACCATATCATAGGCTTTTTTCAGGTCTAATTTACAAATTAAGCCTTTCCCTCCTTGTTTATTCTTTTTTGCCAAACATTCATTTGCCACAAGAATCTGGTCAATTATTTGTCTCCCTTCCACAAAGGCTCCCTGGTTTTGGGAGATTGTTGATGATAAAATCCTCTTGAATCTTAGAACCATGGTTTGCAATATTGACAATATTTGGTGAAATATCCCCGATATATCCCCATTTTCTAGGTGGTGATACGAAATCTTCCGAGAATCTCTTTTCTCCCAAATATCCTCGATATTCTGCCACTATGTCAGTGATATTTCAGATTTCAATGATAGACTCTATATTTAAATTTAACAATTTTAGAATATTATTAAAATTTTTTCAATATTTAATTAAAATCACCAATTTTTTTAAGCAATATTTTCCTAAAAGAACCGACAAGGAATTAGTAGTTGGATTGGCTTACTATTATATGATTCACTTACTAAGTCATTATAATTCAACAGAAAAGCACATAAATTACAAAAGAGTTCACTATTTGGAATCTAATTAAAACATATAGTCACAATAAAGACAAAAGTTAAAACCGAAAGCAATTGACACAAATAAAGAAGAGACGGCTAAAGACCAAAAGGGAGACAAAGAGAAACATATCTATTGCAACCGCTTAATTTCTTTCTATTTGATTTATACAATTTTTTGTTATGTTTTTTTGAGTCTTAAATGTGCAGTTGTATTTCTTCCAATGATCTTGAAGGTTTATTAACTAATTTAAGGTTTTTAGAAAATTATCTTAACTTTTAGATTTTCCAACTATCTTTAGCAAAATTAGCGAAATATCTCCAAAATTTCACCAACTCTACATGGTGAAATGTTCACCGATATCAATATTATGAACCATGGTTAAAACACTTGTGAGAGAGATCAGATTTTACAATTATGATGGGTCTTTACCAAGGTTCAGCAATTAGCCTTTATTTATTTGCATTGACCATAGATATATTGATTAAGCATATTCAGGAGGTTGTCCCATGTGCATGTTGTTTGTTGATGATGTTTTTATTGATGAACTAATGAAGGATTAAATGCAAAATTAAGTTCATGTTGTTTGTTGAGTTTTCTAATGGTCATTGATTGTTGAGTATTCTTAAAACAACTAAAATTATCATTTGTTCCGAGTACTCTGTACTGAGAAAATGTTCAACTTTTGTATTTAATGGCAGGCTCTTGATACATTCAACACAGCAGTTGTATCACCTATTTACTATGTGATGTTTACATCATTAACCATTTTGGCTAGTGTGATCATGTTTAAGGTAATTCTTTCTACTGGTTCATGTGCATCGGCACTTCTTACTACTTGATTTGCTGTTATATTATTACTGTGATTTTCTAAAGACCTAATGCTTTAAATGCTCAAATGGATTAACTGAGAACATTGCAAAGCATCTTAAGTTTCTTCTGGTGAGCAATAGTTGCCACAGCCACGAAATTGTCTGTTCAAATACCCCATAGAAGCAAAGGCCACCCAACATGATTCTTTGAGCTTACATCCCATTACATAATTGGAAACAAAATTTCAACAAAAAGAAATTCTACCTAAGCCAGAAGAAAGAAAAAGAAATGGAAAAGAACTTATGAGGTGCAAGGACTCAGTTTGGACTGTATACCGTTATTTAAATTTAATTTGAATGATCTAGGCTTAGAATTTACATTTTTGAACATTGGTTATCATATATGATTTACCTTGATTCAGGACTGGGATAGGCAAAATCCAACACAAATTGTGACAGAAATGTGTGGATTTGTAACAATACTTTCTGGCACTTTTCTTCTTCACAAGATGAAGGATATGGCTGAAGGTACATTCTCATGTGACTGGTTCATAAATTCTATAGTACTAACTTTTTTTTCTCCCCCTTCTTTAGTGGATTGGTATAACAAGTGCATCCTTTCACAGGTCTGTCGACATCCTTGTCCTTCCGCCTTGGTAAGTACACCGAAGAGGATGGCTTTGATTCTGAAGGCATTCATCTTAGACGCCAGGAACCCTTGCGAGCACCGTGATGTATTCTTTAAGTCGTCTCTCTACATTGCAATTTCAGGGAGGGACCACTCTGCCATCAACCAATATTTCATCGTAGCTTTGCTTGATCAACCCCATCATGTTCTTTTTGACTATAAATAGTAAACCAAGTAGGGCTTTTCTTTTCTGGATCAAAATGAAATGATGCTATTTCACCATTATGCCGTGTTCTCGTCCTTTGCTTCTTCCCCCCTTCCCCATCTGCAGACATTTGCAAAGATAATTTTGAACACATTTGTTATATGATAGTGTATCTTAAATTCAATTTGCTAAGAAATATAGACTTCCTCACATAATTCATGAATTACTTGTCGTTTGTGTAAACAATATTACAATGATTTATATTCTTTTGGAGGAACAGTTCAAAATATAAATGAATACGTATGGAGGAAAGAGATGTACAAAAGGTTGGATTTGTTGGTCTAAGCTTGAGCCCCAAGCCCTCAACAATAATGAAGAAATGATGAGTATTCTGAATCAATTTGACGTGACAGATATAGTGGTGTTTTTTTGAATTTGAGTAAATGTAAATCCATAGTTATCAGCAGGCACATTCTGGGCCTCTGGCAGCCCTGTGGCTGTTGTAGTGTTGTTATTGCCTCTTTTGAGTGCATGCTATCCAACTGGTGACAAAATCATGCAATCCGGGCTAGGCTATCACGACTTCACGAGTGAATATTTCAGTGTTCTGTACATATGCGTCCTATGTGGCTATTTGATTGGTTTAAATGACTCTCCTTTTAATGAAAGCCAATTATCATATTTTACTATTGCAAGCATTTTCATGTGGCAGATATGGAAATCTAGATGTAATTTAATCATGGAAAATCAGGCATTTGAACCTATGACAGTTATCTTCAAGGCCCAGTCCCAAGTGGAGGAGATTCGAAGCTTTGTCGATTATTGGGGATATTTCTAATACTACCATCTCAAGGTTGGATGACTCCTCCCACTTTTGGCAGAAACTTATCCCTCCTATGTACAGAATCAACTTTGATGGTGTTTTATCGTCTTCAGATGGGGGTTTAGGTGTTGTGATCCGTGATCACTCAGGTGCTTTTATTTATGGTAGATCCATTAAAGTTCCTAAAGCTTCTCCAGAAGAATTAGAAGCAAAAGCTGCTCATGCAGCCCTTTTGTTTGCTTTAGATTTGAGGGAGGTTCTAGAATTGTGACTACAAGTCTATTGGAGTTTGGTTCTCACTTTCCTTGGCGGATTCACATGTTGATCGCAGATTGCTGACTTTTTATTAGAAATTTCTCCCACTGCTCAGTAAATTGGGTTGCTCGTTCTGGTAATGTGGCCACTCATATGTTGGCAAAACATGCCCTAACTATTAATCACATGCATACATGGTCATTGTGTCCATCTTTTTACACTTTGCTAGGGCTATTCATAAGAAGGCCCAACCTGACCAAACCGACCAACCCGGACTGATTCAACCTGAGTTGGCCGGGTTTTCATAAGCACCGGTCGGTTTCGGGTTGTATAAATTCATAAACTGATGGTTTGGGTCGTTTTTGGTTTTCTTGTGTGAAAACGGAAACCAACCCGACCTGAATCGACTTAGTTCCTACTTAACTAAGTTGCCTCTATCCTAATTCCTAATGACAACCTAACCTAGTCTTCTAGTTCCTACATAACTAAGTTGTCGCTATCTTAATTTCTATAGTCTTTTACACCAAATAGGCAATTACAATTAGAATTAGGTGTCAATTTTTACTTAGATTAGAACTTAGAAAGTTTATTGAAATATACAAATTTTAGCCATCTTTCTATAAAGCAGTTTGACTTTCTATTTTCTTGATAACTTTTGTCTTTTATTCTAATTCTAACTTGGTCCGCCCCCCTTAGCCCCTCAACTCAAGCACAATCTCTATTCTCTAATACAATTTGACTCTCAACTCGAATAAAAAAAATTAAAATTTCAAGTTCTCAAGTCTCAACTTCAAGACATCATTTGAACTTGGCTCTCCCAATTCCCATCTTCTCAAAGTTCTCATTCTCTCAACTCAAGCTCAAGTCTCATTCTCAAAGTCTCAACTTTAGTCATTTAAAGGTTAGTATTTTTTTATTTAATTTTTTTAATTTAATGCATGTTACAAGTTGATATATTTTATTTGTGTTTTGTTTAAGTTTAAGCTTTGAAAAAAAATCAAATTAATGATGATATATTTGCACAAAAAACTTCAGTTTTGTATGAAAAACCTAATCTATTTAATATATATTTTGGTTTTAATTTAAATATATTTTATATTTAAAACTGTTAAATAAAGATATTTTGGTTTTACATAAAAACTGAAATATCTGAAAAAAATCTATATTCTAAAATATGTGAGATATATATTTTCAGAAAATATATATTCCAATATATTTGTATGTATATTTTTGTTTATATATATATATATTTCTAAAATACATATTTCAGTTTTAAATATATTTTCAGAAAATATCTTAAAAACTTCAGTTTTCAGTTTTGTATGAAAAACCTAATCTATTTAAATTTATATTTCGGTTTTAACTTAAATATATTTTATATTTAAAATCGTTAAATAAAGATATTTCGGTTTTGGTTGGAACCCGTACAACCCCAAATCTTCAAGTGTCTTACACTTGGTTTCTTACCGGTCCAAGGCTCATAGGGAGGACTTGGTTGGAATCTGGTTCAACATGTATCACAGTCTCCAATGCGTAACCCCAAAAGGATATAGGTAACTCTGAGTGTACGAGAAGTGATTGGACCATATCCAATAAAGTCCGATTCCTCCTCTCTGACACATCGTTTAGTTGTGGTTTAGCAGGAGGAGCTAACTGTGATACTATCCCATTGACCTTCAAGTAGTCATTGAATTCGTCAGAGAGATACTCGCCACCTCGATCCGATCGAAGGGTATTAATTTCTTTCCCTAACTGTTTTTCGACCTCTTGTCTGAATTCTTTGAACTTTTCAAAGGATTCAAACTTGTGTTTCATTAGGTACACGTAACCATACTGTGAGTAGCCATCGGTAAATATTATAAAATAAACGTGCTGGTTACGTGTCCTAACACTCATGGGACCACATACATCAGTATGGTCAAGCGTGCCTGTACATCTTTCAGGCTTACCGTTAAATGGACATTTCGTCATCTTATCCTGAAGGCAAGGTTCACAGGTTGGAAGATCTTCTGCAATTAGAAAATTCAAAAGATCATCCTTTACCAACCTCGTGATACGATCTATGTTAATGTGGCCAAGTCGGTAATGCCACAAGCACGTGGGATTAATTGTATCATGGGCTATTTTCTTGGGGATATCATCCGACGTAGTTTCGGTTATGTTAGTTTCCAGAGAAGGATGGAGAACATAGAGACCATTCTCAAGTTCTCTGTATGCGAGGAATTTGTTATTTCTTTTAATAGTAATTGTATTACTAAAGAAAACGAAATATCCATTCGCACACAGTTTTGAAACAGAAATTATATTTCTTCTCAAATTCTGTACATAAAGACAATCTTTTAGTACAATAATTTATTCTCTAAAAATTAACTCTACAGTTCCTATAGCTGTAGCTGCAAAATTTGCAGAAGTCCCCAAGTAAAGAGTCACTTCTCCATTACTCAGTCTTCTGCTTATCCTGAACCCTTGCAGTGAGTTACACACATGAGTCGAAGCCCCGGAGTCAATACACCAGGAAACAGAAGTTACCAACAAATTGGTTTCTATGACAAAGGATTCAAAATTACATTGTTTCTTGGATTCCAGGTACTGAGGACAATACCTCTTCCAGTGGTCGGCCTGCTTGCAGAAGTGACAAGCATCCGATGCTTTGTCTTTCCTCTGCCTCTTGGACTTAGTAGCTTTCTTCTGAGGCTTCTTCTTAGCCTTCCTCTTCTTCTTGCTCGATTTGCCGGCTTCAACAAGTCCGGATCCAAGTGTTAGACAATTTTGTATGCCCTTAGCTTCAATCTGAATTGATGTACTTTTGACATTTAGTGTAAATAAATAAAGTGCATTCTTGATTCATGTTGTATGGTATGGTTCTGTGTAAGACCCTAAAACTGGACACTTAATGAGACTCGTGTTAGTTTTAAATGTTCACAGCCATTGGATAAGTTTGGGGAGATTTATCTTGCCAAGGCTGATACTAGTGTGCCGCCAAGTGTTGGGATGGTCTGTCTCGGTCACTAGGGTAAGACCCAAGGCACGTGCAATATGGGATTACTCGAATCCTTGAACCGGACTAGATTTTTAGAATTGCCCTAGACCTTAGAGATAGATGGGCAAAACTGGAAAGTTACACCTAACCCATAGACTCGATTATGATACTTCACTAGGTGTCGGATTGGGCTGTCTTTGATATGCCAATCTGTGAGATCCTTAGCGGGGGTCAAAACCTGGGCATGTTGGGGTAGCCTGAGAATTCATCTGAGTGGGCGATCATAGTGACAGGATCAACCCCTTTGTTAGACAAAGGTAATGATCGGGAATGCACTCTCTCTGATGGAAACCAAACTGCCAACAGTTGATTTCAATCATTGGAATTTTGATTTTGCAAAATTTATATATATGATATATATTTAAGTATGGTTTCAGAATGTTTGCAAATTGTTTTAATTCTCGGGATCCATGTGAGTAGAGAGTGCAACATTATTCCTTGCAGTCGAGGGAGAGGTCCTCTCTTGTCGGGCAGTGCTTGATCATTATGGGCTGAGAGGTTAAGTGTAAGGCCATTTAGGATAATACCTGATGGGCTAATCTTGCACCTGCCCACAGTCCTTGAGCTTTTATAAGATGGCTTGGCCCAGGGACCACTTAGTGTAAGTGTTGGGATTTTCAGTGAATTCGGCTAAGCCTTGTAATAAAGGCTGGGCCGAACCCATGTGACTGGTGTGTAGATCAATTCTTGGGTCCCACGCCATACAAAGAAGCCCAACTGGGCAGCAGATTGGAAACTAATTGAGCACTGATTACTTAATGGGCCAAAAGCCCATTTCGGACTGGGCTAATATGATTACCCACTTATGGTGGAGATCTGAGATTAAGGTTAGCAAAAGGATTGGGCCTTTATCCTAATCCTCTCCAGGAGACCAAATTCGGGTCAGATTTGAATATGGTAATCTCCTGATAAGACCAGAAGTAAGCTAACCTAATCTACAGATATGATTAAGATCATCCCCTATCCAGATGCTGATTTGGATTAGGATAACTCCTAATAGGATTAGGAGATTTTTTAATCAAGAAGAAAGAGGAGAAATCCTAAGAGGATTAACAGAATTCAAACCTAGGGTTTTGAGCAAGAAATCTTCATGCGAATTGAGATAGGATCTCATACACTCTAGAGAGAAGAGAAACAATCTTCGCCATCTTCATCTTAGGAATTCTCCTCCAACCGCCGCCATTCTCTGAAAAGATTCGATATTTGAAGAAAAGAAATCAAGAAATTAGTTCTTGATATCAGTTTTGCAGAAGGAACTGAAAAGATTCGGTACTCAGTGTTTCCAAAGGATTCTTGTGAAGGATTCAATGTGTAGGACGCACTTTGCTGGTTCCGTTCCACAGATTGCTGTGTCATCTTCAGCAGGAGCGGATCTTGGTGTCCTCTTTGGGCGTGAACACCAACTTTGGGAGATACTACTTCTTTGGATCAGGTATAATTCCTCCCTTGTCTTTTGGTTCAGATCTGGTTTGATTATGATTCAAGTAGGATCCTTGAATATTGTATTCTAAATTTGGGGAATATGATTCCCAGTTGGAAGAAGGTAGGAAACTTTTTTGAAATTCGCCCACCCATTCCGCAACATTTTTGGCGTCCATACGATGGATCCTACCATTCTTTCAGTGGTATCAGAGCCATGTTCGAATCTTGAACCAAGAAAATCAGATCTGAACCTGCGCAGATGGGCAGAAGTTGTTCTACCAAGATTTGCGCAAATTATTTTCTTTATTTCAAGAAATTGTTTCTTATTGAGGGCGATTTATCTGAAATTAATTTTATTAAATCTAAAATTTACTTAGAATTGTTCTTTATTTATTTTGATTTAATGGACTGTTCGAGCCTGGAGATCGAAGTGTAGATTTGGCACAGATGGTCTGCGCAATTCTTCTTTTTTTTTATTATTCATTCAATTCAGTCTGTAAAATAATTTTATTTATTTTATTTTGTTTTTCTAGACTGAATGTATATGATTTGATCAAGAATGTAATTAATTAATAGAAATAGGATTTCTGTAATTTTTTATTTCCTTGATTGAAGAAGAAGGCGGCGTTGGAGATTTGCAGATGGAGAGATCGCATTCTGCAAATTGCAGTTTGTGAAACTGCAACCCTAGTAATTAACCTCTACTTTGCAGGTGGTGTGAACAGTCCATATTTGATTTATGATTGTCTAAAATCAAATTATTAATTTCAGATCTTTCATGAATTAACTCTTGAATTGAAAATCAGTTTCGGACAATTTCGGACTAGATTGAACCAAAGCCGTATGGACCGAATCTAGGGTTTGAAGGGGACTATTTTCAGATCAGTTTTCTCACACTTCTTGTTCGAAATCTGATGTTCAATTGCAGGGATTAATTCGGCCCACCTGTAAAGCCCAGTTTTAAAGGGTTAAAACTGCAAAAGCCCACTCTTGTGAGAAAAGGTATATGGGCTAATTAATGTTATGTTTTAAATGGGCTGGATAATGGGCTTTACAGTAATTATTTTGATTAGATCAATTTCTTCCATTGCATGTGATGTGTGGATTTATGATGTGTTGCGACCATGAGCCATAAGCACTTGACTCATGATGAATCGTTAGTGGCTCTTACGCACACCATGGCTGAATGCACATCATTGCCATGGTGTCCCCTAAGGTCATTGGATGACCCCTTCCTTGCATGCTAGGCCCCACAACCTTGAAAAGGGGCACGTGCAGAAATCCTAGTCAATTAAGGCCCACTAGAAATCTGACTTTATGAAAGTCAGTGGGAGCCACTTTGGTTTGACCAAAAATAAACTAGGGCATAATTTTGTTCTCTCCAGCATATCAAGTGATAGGGAGATCCATGTGATGGACTCTCTAAAGGCCTTCCGTCATTAGCACAATGATGGGTCCTTCAGTAATGAGGAAACGCACCATAAAATTGGGCTATCCATTTGCTGTTGGATCTGTCAGAGTGTTTCATAAGATGATAGGGGTGTCATAGACCGATGTGGGCCAATGACTTACTTAAGAAGGATGAGCCTATGGTTATGTTTGTTGAAGCTAACAAATTGGGCAAGAAAAAGTGAAAGGCAAAGAAGCCCCAAAAGAAAGCCGTCAAGCCCAAAAAGCAGAAGAAGAACAAGGCATCTGATGCCTGCCACTTTTGCAAGTAGACCGGCCACTGGAAAGAGAAACTGTCCTGCCTACCTGGAATCTAAGAAAGGTAACTTCGAAACTTGTGTCATAGAAACTAATATGTGAGTGACTTCTGTGTCCTGGTGTGTTGACTCCGGGGCTTCAACTCATGTGTGTAACTCACTGCAGGGGTTCAAAGTTAGCAGAAGACTGGGTGAAGGAGAAGTGACACTGTTCTTGGGAATGACTGCAAGTGTTGTAGCTGCGGCAATAAGAACCATAGAATTAGTTTTTAGAGAAGGAGTACTTGTACTTAAAGATTGTCTTTATGTACAAAACTTGAGAAGAAATTTAATTTCTGTTTCTAAACTGTGTGCTGATGGATATACTATTTATTTTAGTAATGTGATTACTGTTAAACGGAATAATAAATTCATCACATGCGGCGAATTGGAGAATGGTCTCTATGTTCTACATCCTTCTCTAGAAACTAACTTAACCGAAACTACATCAGTCAAAAATCCCAAGAAAAGAACTCGTGATACAGTAAGTCCCACGTGCTTGTGGCATTACTGACTTGGCCACATCGATGTTGACTGAATCACAAGGCTGATAAAGGATGGTCCTTTGGATTTTCTAACCGTAGAAAATCTTCCCACTTGTGAGCCTTGCCTCCAAGGTAAGATGACTAAGTGGCCATTTAACGGTAAGCCTGAAAGATGTACAGGCACACTTGACCTAATACATACTTATGTATGTGGCCCCCTGAGTGTTTGGACTTGTAACCAACACGTGTATTTCATTACATTTACCGATGATTATTCTCGGTATGGTTACGTGTACCTAATGAGACATAAGTCTGAATCCTTTGAAAGGTTCAAAGAGTTCAGACAGGAAGTCAAGAAACAGTTAGGGAGAGAAATTAAGGCCCTTCGATCAGATCGAGTTGGCGAGTATCTCTCTGACAAATTCAGGGACTACCTGACGGTCAACGGGATAGTGTCACAATTAGCTCCTCTTGCTACACCTCAACTTAACGGTGTTTCAGAGAGGAGGAATAGGACCTTGTTGAACATGGTCCGGTCACTTCTCGTACACTCGGAAGCCAAGTGTAAGACACTTGAAGATTTGGTGTTTGTCCTGCGCACATTAAAAGAATGGGTGCGGACAAGTTGGAATCCAAGACCAGCCGTTGCCTATTTATAGGCTACCCAAAAGATTCGGTGGGTTATCTATTCTATGATCCAAGTGAGCAGAAAGTGTTCTGCAGTCAAAACGCCCAGTTCTTAGAGACCGATTACATCCTGGACATCCATCGTTAGGAAATAGTCCTTGACGAGGAGAGCTCAGGAGCAGTGGGAGATGTCCCACAAGTTTCAGGTAGTAACCAACTTAGAAGATCCACTTGGGTATCCAGGCCATCGATCAGATATGGTTATGACCAGGATAGTTACCTGGTAGAAGCCTTGACTAGTTAGGAGGATTCTGTGCTTATGCGGAAGCTATGTTGGACATAGATTCCCAGAAGTGGGTGGAGGCCATGAGAGCTGAGATGGACTCGATGGAGGCCAATGGAATCTGGACTCTAGTAGATCCGTCCTCCGGGGTAAAAGCAATTGGTTGCAAGTGGATCTATAAATGGCAGAATTGAGACCTACAAAGCTCGTCTGGTGGTGAAAGGGTACACTCGGAAAGAAGGCATCGACTATGAGGAAACCTTTTTGCCCGTGGCCATGATTAAATCCATTAGGATCCTGCTAGCTGTAGCAGCGTACCATGACTACGAGATTTGGCAGATGGATGTCAAAATCGCGTTCTTGAATGGAGATCTTAGTGAAGATATCTACATGTAGCAGCCACAAGGCTTCATTGCTACTGGTCAGGAACATATGGTATGTAAACTTAATAGATCCATATATGGACTTAAGCAGGCTTCTAGGAGTTGGAACATCCGATTTGATTGTGCCGTCAAAACGTTTGACTTTGAGCAGAATTCGGATGAGCCCTGTGTTTATAGGAAGTCCAGTGGGATAAGATCACCTTTTTGGTGTTGTATGTGGACGATATCCTACTCATTGGGAATGATATAGGAATGTTGACTTCGGCCAAGGTATGGCTTTCACAGCAGTTCTCCATGAAAGATCTTGGAGAAGCTTCCTATATACTGGGTTTTCGAATCTATAGAGATAGATCGAAGCGGATAATTGGATTATCACAGGCTGCTTACATTGACAAAATTGTCAAAAGATACAGCATGGAGAACTCCAAGAAAGGAAATGTTCATTTCAGGCACGGATTCACTCTCTCCAAGAAGATGTCTCCCAAGACTTCTGAGGAGATTGAGGGCATGAAAGATGTTCCCTATGCCTCAGCCGTGGAAAACATCATGTATTCCATGCTGTGCACTCGTCCTAACATTGCTTAGTCGGTGAGTGTGGTAAGCAGATTCCAGGTCAACCCAGGGCAGGAGTATTGGACTGCTGTGAAGAACATTCTCAAATACTTTTGAAGGATAAAAGAGTTTTGTCTGGTATTCGGTGGTAGTTCACTACAAGTTCTAGGGTATACTGATGCCAATTTCCAGTCGGATCCAGATGATAGAATGTTTACATTTGGGTATGTTTTCACGATAGGATCGTGTGCTATTTGCTCGAAAAGCAGCAAACAGGGGTCCACTACAGATTCCACAACCGAGGCCGAGTACATTTCCGCAAGTGAAGCTGTCAAGGAAGCAGTGTGGATGAAGAAATTCGTTCACGAATTGGGAGTTATTCCGTCTAGCACATCACCCATCCCGTTGTTGTGTGACAACAATGGAGCGATCGCCCAGGCTAAAGAGCCTCAGGCCCACTCGAAGTCAAAGCAATCGAGAGGAAGCATCAAGTACTACGGAAGATCATTGGTAGAGGGAATGTCCTAATTCAGAAGGTAGCATTAGCGGATAATGTGGCAGGCCCATTGACTAAGTCATTGACACAGAAGGTGTTGGAGAAACACGTAGAAAGTGTGGGACTCCGGCTTGTACCAGATTGGACCTAAGTGCAAGTGGGAGCTGTTAGACAGTTTTGTATGCCCTTAGCTTCAATCTGATTTGATGTACTTTTGACATTTATTGTAAATAACTAAAGTGGATGTTTGATTCAGATCGTATGGTATGATTCTGTGTAAGACCCTAAAACTAGACACTTAATGAGACTCATATTAGTTTTTAATGTTCACAGGCATTGGATAAGTCTAGGGAGATTTATCCTGCCAAGGTTGATACTGGTGTGCCACCAAGTGTTGGGATGGCCTGTCTCAACTGCCAAGTATGGGATTACTCGAATCATTGAATCGGACCAGATTTCCAGTATTTCCCTGGACCTTAGAGATAGATGGGAAAATCTGAAAAGTTACACCTAACCCCTAGACTCGATTATGATAGTTCACTAGGTGTCGGATTGGGCTGTCTTTGATATGCCAATCAATGAGATCCTTAGCGGGGGTCAAAACCTAGGCATGTTGGGGCAGTCTGAGAATTCATCTGAGTGGGTGATCATAGTGACAAGATCATCCCCTTTGTCGGACAAAGGTAATGATCGGGAATGCACTCTCTCTGATGGAAACCAAACTGCCGGCAGTTGATTTCAATCGTTGGAATTTTGTTTTTGCAAAATTTATATATATGATATATATTTAAGTATGGTTTCAAAATGTTTGCAAATGGTTTTAATTCCCGGGATCCATGTGAGTAGAGAGTGCAATACTGTTCCTTGCAGCCGAGGGAGAGGTCCTCTCTTGTCGATCAGTGTTTGATCATTATGGGCTGAGAGGTTAAGTGTGAGGCCATTTAGGATAATACCTGATGGGCTAATCTTGCACCTGCCCACAACCTTGACCTTTTATAAGATGGATTGGCCTAGAGACCACTTAGTGTAAGTGTTGGGCCCATAGGGTCCATGTGATGGACTTAGTGGTCCACTGGGCTTTTCAGCGAATTCGGTTAGGCCTTATAATAAAGGCTGGACCGAACCCATGTGGCTGGGGTGTAGATCAATGCTTGGGTCCCATGCCATATAAAGAAGCCCAACTGGGCAGCAGATTGGATACCAATTGAGCACTGATTACTTAATGGGCCAAAAGCCCATTCCAGACTGGGCTGATATGCTCACCCACTTATGGGGCGGATCTGAGATTAAGGTTAGCAAAAGTGATGAAGGAAGATTTGGCCGGCCGGATCGCGCTCCATCAAAAAGGATTGGGCCTTTAACCTAATCCACTCCAGGAGACCAAATTCAAATCAGATTTGAATATGGTAATCTCCTAATAAGATCAGAAGTAAGCTAACCTAATCTGTAGATAGGATTAAGATCATCCTCTATCCAGATGCTGATTTGGATTGGGATAACTCCTAATAGGATTAGGAGATTTCTTAATCAAGAAATTGTGGTGTCACCAAGTCGGTTGGGGTGGCTTGTCTCAGCTACCGGGGTGAGACCCTAGGCACATACAGTGTAGGATTAATTGAATCTTTGAACTGGACCAGATTTTCAGTATTTCTCTGGACCTTGGAGAATGATGGGCAAAACTGAAAAGTTACACCCGACCCCTAGACTCGATTATGATACTGCACTAGGTGTCGGATTGGGCTGTCTTTGATGTACCAATCAGTGAGATCCTTAGCGGGGGTCAAAACCTGGGTATGTTGGGATAGTTTGAGAATTCATCTGAGTGGGTGATCATAGTGACAGGATCAGCCCCTTTGTCGGACAAAGGTAATGATCGGGGTTGCACTCTCACTAATGGAAACCAAGACTGCCGACAGTTGATTTCAATCGTTGAAATTTGTTTTGCAAAATATATTTTATATGAGATATAAAAGTATATAAATTATGGTTTCGAAATGATTTGCAAAAGGTTGTAATTCCTGGGATCCATACTTGAGAGAGTGCAACACTGTTCCTTGCAGCCGAGGGAGAGGTCCTCTCTTGTCGGGTAGTGTATGTTCATTATGGGCTGAGAGGTTAAGTGTAAGGCCATTGAGGATAATACTTGATGGGCTAATCTTGCATCTGCTCACATTCCCTGGGTGTTACAAGGAGACTTGGCCCAGGGACCACTTAGGGTAAGTGTTGGGCCCATAGGGCCCATCTGATGGGTTTCAGGAGGTGCACTGTCTATAATAGTGTATGCGGCCAGGCCTTGTAACAAAGGCTGGGCTGAACCCATATGGCTGATGTGTAGATCAATGTTTGGGTCCCACGCCATACAAGGTAGGCCAACTGGGCAGTAGTTTGGAAGGCTAAATGAATACATAACCCAAAATGGGCCTTAAGCCCATTTCGAACTGGGCTAGTTTGATTAGTCATTAAGGGGCGAATTCTGAGATAAGATCAGCTAATAGGATTGGGCCCACACCCTATCCACTCAGAGAGTCCAAGATCTAAATGAGATTTAGATCTGGAAACTTCCTAATTAGATTAGGAGATGGCTGATCTAATCTGCAGATATGATAAGGGTTATCCCTTATCTTAAATGGACTTTTAATCCATATATGATTTGGGTTAGCAACTCCTAATGGGATTAGGAGCTGATCCCTTCAAGTCTATAAAAGGAAGAGGGGGCGGCGGCCTTTAGACACAACATACAACCACTAGCAACAGTCTTGTCTTCAGAGCTGAGATCACAGAAGAGAGAATTCTGCACCCTGCAAATACTCTCTTGCCTTCTCCTTCCTACAGCCGCCGCCTATAGCAATTCGATCTCCATTCCTTGGGAGAAATCAAGATTGGATCTTGATTCCAATCTTTTGGAGAAAAGATTGGTGGGAGTTGTATTCACAATCCGTCTTGGTGATTCTTGAGAAGGATCAAGTTCTTTTGGAAGAATACTACTGATTCTGCTCCACCCTGCACTGCGCCATCTTCAGTGGGAGCAGATTTTGGATACTACCTTGGGCATGAGCACCTCCATTGAGAGATATTATTTCTCTGTATCAAGTATTATCTCTCCCTACTCCTTTTGGTTCCGATCTGGTTCATTTTATAGTTGAAGGGAGAAAAAAAATTTTGAAATTTGCACCCTTATTCCACAATCTTTGGGCGTCCATGTGATGGATTTCCTATCCCTTCAATTCGTTCTTTAAAGAAAAGAAATCAAGAAATCAGTTCTTGATATCAGTTTTGCAGAAGGAACTGAATAGATTCGATGCTTAGTGTTTCCAGAGGATTCTTGTGAAGGATTCTGTGTGTAGGACGCACTCTACTGGTTCCGTTCCACAGATTGCTGTGTCATCTTCAGCAGGAGCGGATCTTGGTTTCCTCTTTGGGTGTGAACACCAACTTTGGGAGATACTGCTTCTCTGGATCAGGTATAATTCCTCCCTTGTCTTTTGGTTCAGATCTGGTTCGATTATGATTCTTGTAGGATCCTTGAATATTGTATTCTAAATTTGGGGAATATGATTCCCAGTTGGAAAGAAGGTAGGAAGCTTTTTTGAAAATTTCCCATTCATTCCGTAACCTTTTTGGCATCCATACGATAGATCCTACTTTTCTTTCACCAAGAGCCTCAAGTTCATTGATATTACCCATCATCTTAAGACAATGGTCATGAACCTGTTGGTTCTTGGACATCTGTGCGGTTAAGAAATGCATCAAGACCTTTTGCCGATTCGAACCATTATGCTCTTCGTACGTCGTCGTAAGACTGTCCAGGATATCCTTGGACAATTCGATCTGATCGAACTGTTGCTGTATCAAATTGTCTAAGGATGTTATGATGTAGCTATAGGCTAGGGAAATTTTCTCTTCCCATTCCTGGTAGTCCCTCCTACGGCATCTAAAGCCCTATCACCTGGATGTTCTAGGGCAGGATTTTTAGCTACTTTGTCCAGTTTTTCTGATATCAGGACCAACATAAGGTTTTGGTACTGTCAGCGTAGTTAGGGCCTTTAAGTTTGTTGTCATCCAACAATTTTGCGAATTGTCCATTTGCCATTTTTGATAAAAAGAAAATATTAGTCCACAATCTTATTTGATTCATATTATCTACATAGATATGACCTTTAATCTATGTTCCATTCCCATTTGTTCATCTCTGAGATTTTCCTCCTATCTCAGTGATGGAGACTATGAATTATGTATCTGGAAATGTGGGAAATCACATAGGGTACATGGAGCCAACTGTTTCAGCTGCATATCCCCACCACCTTTCTATGAAGGATCATATCCATTCATCTTATGAGCTTTCCCTTTGGCCTCTGTCAAACAAGGTTCATTGCCATTTTTGGATAAACCTTTCTGTCCAGTGAGTGCTCACCCATCATATTCGTGAATGCCAAGGTACCATGAGAGAATATTCCGTTTTAGGATAGGCCCCTCCCACACGGTCTATGATGCCTCTATCATATGAAACATTCCAACAGATCCAACAACAAATGGAAAGCCCAATTTTATGGTGCGTTTCCTCATTACTAAAGGAGCCATCTTCATATTAATGATGGGGGGTCTTTAGAGAGCTCATCATATGAATCTCCCTATCACATGCACTCATATTTCAACGGAGGGAACAAAATTATTATGCCCTAGTTTAATTTATGTCAAACCAAAGTGGCTCCCACTAACTTTCAAAAAGCCAGATTTTGATGGGCCCTAAATGGTTAGGGTTTCGCACGATTCCTCTTGGGGAGGTATGGGCCCCACCATGAAGGGAGATCATCAAATGACCTTCAGGGACACCATGGCAATGATGTGCATTCAGCCATGGAGTGCGCAAGAGCCACTATCGTATCAGCATGGGCCAAGTACTTTTGGCCCATGAACGTTGCACATCATACATCCATACATCACATGTAGGAAGAAAATTGATCCTATCAATTAATATCTGCAAAACCCATTATTAAATCCCATAATAATCCACAATATTACTGATTAATATTATCTAGGTATATGGGCTGAATTGCAAAGAGCAGTTCGGCCCATATTGCTTTTATGCAGTTAATGGGCTAAAGCAGTTTTAACACATTAAAACTGGGTTTTACAGGTGTGAGCCGAATTACATATTGTAATTAATCATCAACCCCTAGACCCAAGAATGAAAAATTAGGGCTAAGAACAGCCCCCATCGAACTACAGATTCGGTCTAACCAGTTTGGTCCAATCTGGTTCGAATGGGTCTATGGTTTGATCTTTAATTCAAGATTATGATTTGAAATTAAATTACTGATAAAAGACATTCAAGAATCAGTACAGGGGCTGTTCGTAGATCTGCTACCCTACAAAACAGATATTAGTTTGCAGTTTGTAGTTTCTCAAACTGCAAATCGCAGATAACCGAACCCTAATAGGTGAAACTCCTTCCTTCTACGCAATCAACTTCAAATTTGAATGGAATAAAATAGAAAACCCTAATTTCTATTAATATTACATCAAATTGAATTCCTATATATTCAGTCTAAAAATTAAAAAAATTTAATTACAGACAAGAATGTAAAAGTACTACAAAGCGTAGATTTCTTGCGCCAATCAAGATTACGATCTCCACCATACAAACAACCCATAAATCAAGATAAATATAGAGAACAATTCTAAATATATATCAGATTTAAAAATATTTAATTTCAGATCAGTCACCCTTAATCTGGGAACCGATTTCCCAGAAAATCAATAATCTGCGCAAATTGGGTAGAACTCCTTCTGCCCATTTGCAAAATTTCAGATCTGACCAATTTTGATTCAAGATTTGAACTTGGCTCTGATACCACTGAAGGGATGAGAGATCCATCATATGGATGGTCAAACCCTGCAGGTAGGTTTGGCGAAATTTCAAAAATTTCTCTCTCCCATGTGGGAATCAAATTTCCTATTTTAGAAAAGCTGCATTTTCAAGGATCAACATTGAACCTAAACCGAACCAGATCTAAAACCATAAGGTAGGAGAGGGATGTACCTGATATGGAGTAACAATAACCCCCAACAAAGGTGTTCACGCCCAAGGAGATTACCAAAGACTGCTCCCACTGAAGATGACACAACGTAGGGTGGAGCATAATTAGCAGGATGGCTCTTTAGCAAGAACCTGATTCTTCACAAAGAATCTGATAGAGGGTGAGTGAGCACGACTTCAGATCACCCTTTTTGCCAAAAGATGATATCAATAACCCTTCTTGATCGCTCCTACAGGTGGAAATCGAACTAGCAATGGCGGCAATAGCAGAAGAAGGCAAGAGCAGAAGATGGCGTCAGTCTAACTGTATGCTATCATCTCTCTTGTATCAGTAATCTGATGGATGAATTGGGGTTCAACCTCTTCTTCTATTTATAGCCTTAAGGAGAAGTTCTCCTAATCCCATTTGGAGTTTCCTAATCCAAATCTTGTATTTGGATCTGGACTCTCTTTAAGAGATAAGGATAATCCCTTATCTTATCTGCAGATAAAGATCAGCTCTCCTAATCTTATTAGGAGTTTCCTGATCCAAATTTTTATTTGGGTCTGGACTCTTTGAGTGGATAGGGACAATCCCTTATCCTATCTGCTGATCTAAATCCTAGAACCGCCCCTCTTTAATTAATCTAATTAAACCAGTTCAGATTGGGCTTTAGTTCCATTAAGTCTGTGTGCTCACTTATCCTCCAAATTGCTACCCAGTTGGATATCCTTGTCTGGCATGGGACCCAAACATTGATCTACACATCAGCCACATGGGTTCAACCTAGCCTTTGTTACAAGGCCTGGCCAAATTCATTGTAGGGGACAGTGAACCCTTAGTCCATCACCATGGCTCTTAATGGGCCCAACATTTACACTAAATGGTCATTGGGTCAAGCCACCTTATAAAAGCCCAAGGACTAATAAAAACCCAAGGACTATGGGCAGATGCAAGATTAACCCATCATGTTTTACCCTCAATGGTCTTACACTTTACCTCTCAGCCCATAATGATCAAACATTGCCCGATAAGAGAGGACCTCTCCCTCGGCTGCAAGGTACATTGCTGCACTCTCTACTCACATGGATCCCAGGAATTAAAACCTTTTGCAAACATTTTGAAACCATAATATATATATGTATATCTCTATATAAATATATTTTGCAAAACAAATTTCAACGGTTGAAATCGGTTGACAATAGCTTTGGTTTCCATTAGAGAAAGTGCATCCCTGATCATTCACTTTGTCTGACAAAGGGGCTAATCCTGTCACTATGATCACCCACTCAGATGAAGTCTTGGACTATTTCACTGATTGGCATATCAAAGACAGCCCAATCCGACACCTAGTGCAATATTATAATCAAGTCTAGGAGTGAAGTGTAACATTTCAGTTTTGCCCATCTTTCTCCAAGGGGTCCATGGTAATACTGGAATTCTGGTCCGGTTCAGGGTTTCAAGTAAATCCACACTGCATGTACCTCAGGTTTCACCTTGGCAGATGAGACAAGCCACCCCAACCAACTTGGCGGCACATCAGTGTTAGCCTTGACAGTATAAATCTCCCCAGATATATCCAACGGTTGTGAAGATTCTAAACTAACACGAATCTCATATGTGTCCAGTTTAAGGGTATTAAATAGAAACACACCATAATAACATGAATTAAATATGTACTTTATTCATTTACATTAAATGTCATAAGGTACATCATTCTGATTGGAGCTAAGGGCATACATTGTCTAACGGCCTAATCTTTATTTATTTATTTTTGCTATGGAAAAATACAAAGGAAAAGGAAATTTCTGGGGTTTGAAAGTTGAGAGTAATAAAAAAGAAGTGCAAAAGAATAAAAGAGATGGAAGATGCTTTCCCTCATCCTTAAATTTGAAGGTGCCACCGGCGACAATGATGTAGGACTCAATAATTGCAACTACAAAATCGCTGAAATGGAGAAGGTGGTAAAAAATCTGACACGAATTAGTAGAAAATTAGATGATAGGTGAATGGGAATTTTTGTCCTTTTATATAATGATTAATGTCTGGTTTTTGACCAACTTGATACTTTTTGAAAGTTTGGGTACTGTAGTGACAAGTTTGAAAGTGAAAATTTCCCTACATTTTAACTTCAGTTTTGTTTTTAGTTACAAGTTTTATGTTTCCCTTTTGGCAGTAGTTGTTTGAACTCATTACCATGTTAAATATATTTTTGGGTTAAATACTTAAAGTACCCCTATGGTTTAGCAAATGGACAAAAACTTAAGAACCCTTAAGTTTTCTGACAATAGACAAAATCCTCTCCTATCGTTAATGTGCCTTTACAATCCATTCGCATGTGATATCACTTGACTTATATAATTTTTATTAATACCAAAACTATCCATTTGCAATCAATTTTACCCTTCATTGTTCTTTAATTTTTTTTGTTTCCTTTCTATTGTTGCTAGTTGATTGATATCTAGAGTAGAGAAGGAACATATTTCAAGTGAGAAGAGTCATGAGAAACATAGAAATTGATGTAAATCCGTATAAGATCATTCTTAATGCAAAAAGAAAAAAAGAAAAACAATGTGGAATTTTGGGTTGGTGGGAACGAGCTGAAAAAAAATAAAAAGGTTTCAAACAAGATTTTCAACTCGTCATTGGCCCGGATGATCGTATCGTCATCCAATCGACTTTTTGGGTTCAATTCTTATAAAACCTAGGAATTGCTAGAAAATCGTTGACAAGTCAGCGAATTGAATGACTCGGACAGTTGAACCATCGAACCGATGATCCATTAAGCGGACAATGATTCGATTGTTAATCTATGTTTTTTGGTCCCATTTTTTAAGTTTAAAAATCTGAAAATTCCCCAAAGGTCCTAACTCCCAACATTAGCTCGATCGGTCTCAGTTTTTCTTCTCTTGTTGACATTTTTGTTTCACTTTCTCTATTTTAGATCTAGGGATTATGTTTATTGTTAAAGATTTAGAGAACATAGGATACACAGGAGAGAACAAAGAGAATGGACAGTTGAAGAAGATCAATGGAATTTGATTCTCGTCTCCAATCACCGACAACACCAAGCTAAATGCCTTCTCTATTTGGGTGACACTATTCTTAATACAACCTTTATTTGGGCGACACTATTCTTAACACAACCTCTATTTGGGAGTTGTTAGATAGTGTATGCCCTTAAGCTCTGATCAGATTGATGTACATATACATTTATTGTAAATGAACAACAGTAAATTATTGTTTCATCTTGATATTGGTATGTTTCTGTGAAATTACCCCTTAAACTGAACACTTATGAGACTCATGTTAGTTTAGAATGTTCTCAGCCATTGGATAGACTTGGGGAGTTTATCTTGTCAAGGCTGACACTGATGTGCTACCAAATAAGTTGGGGTAGCTTGTCTTAGCTGCTAGGGTTAGACCCATAGCACATGCAGTATGTGTTTGGTTGAAACGTTGAACCTGGACCATTTTCTAATTAGGTCTTGAACTTTGGAGATTGATGGGAAAAATTGGAAAGTTACACATAACCCCCAGACTTCATTATGGTACTGCACTAGGTGTCGGATTGGGATGTCTTTGACATACCAATCAGTGAGATCCATTGAGGGTCAAAACCTGAGTATGTTGGCTCAGTCTGAGAACTCACTTAAGTGGGTGGATATAGTGATAGGATCGGCCCCTTTGTCAGACAAAGTTAATGATAGGGCATAAACTCTCTTTGATGGAAACCTAAATTGTTGGCAGTGGAATTCAACTATGTTTGATATGTATATATATATATATATATATATATATATATATTATGTTTTATGAAAAATGTTTAGAAAAGGTTTTAACTCCCAGGATGCAACCGAGTAAAGAGTGTGACAGTACACCTTGTAGCCAGAGAGAGGTTCTTCCCTATCGGGCAGCATTTGATCATTATGGGCCAAGAGGTTAAGTGTAAGAGACCATTACAAGGCTGATTACCTGATGGACTTTATCTTACTTAAGTCTATTATCCTTGTGTCTTCATAGGATGGCTGAATTAAAGGATCATTTAAGTGTAAATGTTGGTTCCATTTTGAGCCCATGGTGATGTGCTTAGGGGTTCATTGCGATTAGTAGTGAATTCGGCCAGGCCTTTTCATAGAGGGCAGGCCGAACCCATGTGGACTTATGTGAGGTCAATGTGGGGTCCCATGCCATACAAATTAGGCCTATTTTAGCCTTGCAACACCTTTGGGTCGTGAGCCTTATAGCTGATGGGCCTACGGCCCATAATTAATATGATTAATTAAGCTGTCACATGACAACTTGACATGGGGCGAATCTAGGTTGGAAATGGGTATGGAACACCTATCCTCTTAAGAGGATAAGGCTTATCTCTTAAAAGAGTCTAGGTTCAAATTACATTTGGATAATCCCCTAATTTGATTAGAAGTGATCTATAAAGAGGTAAAAGAAGAGGAGGGTGAATTGGAATAAAATACCTCTCAATTCTACTCTCTCTTCTTCTTTTGTCTTACAAGAAACCTTAGTTCAACTATAGATATTTTGGGATTGATATAGATCAATTTTCTTCTGATTTTTGCAAGAAAAAATTAGAGGAATTTCATGCTCACCGCCCCAGTTCGATCAAAGTAGTTGGATTGCAGTTTGTTGAAAACTACGTTCTGAACCGGCTTCAGGAGTACATTGGTCCATCTTCAATGGAGGCTAGTTTTATGAGTGATTTGGGCATGAACTTCTACCTTGGTATCTGCATTTTAGTTATCCGTATCAAGTTTACATCTCCCTCTTTGTTTGGTTTCAAATCTAGTCCAGTTCAGTGCATGACCAATCCTTGAAAAATGTAGTTTTTCAAAACATAGGTAATTCGATTCCCGAAAGGATTTAGAAATTTTTGAAAATTTGCCTAGCCATCTAGCATGGTTTTTCTATCCGTATGATGGATCCTAACCCTTCATTCACCTCCAGCCTCACAAGGCACATGCAATTTAGCTCTCTCATTAGCATTCAAAGCAATCAAGCTCTCTACAAAAATTCTTCGCTAACTTAAGCATTAGAGTGCCTACATTGGGTAAAGTACCCCGAGACCTATGATTCTACTTTCTTGCAGTTCGACCTGGCCATGTAGCATACTGATGTCTGAGCTTCCTTCCAACAGGGAGTGTCCAGATCAAACAATCCGTCTATGGGAACCAGCAACAAAAAGACTAGTTCTCACCCTCTCTCTTCATTCACTAATCTGATGTCTTCATCAAGCAACAACCAGCTCACCACCAACAACAACAACATGCAAGTCATTGGGGGGAAAGAGCATCCTGTCGCCCAACCCGAAGTGCCCTCAATGACCATCGGGTTAGTTCACTATACCCCTAACTCTACCTAGAGTACCAGCTGTGCCAAACCCAATCTTCCCACTGCATGAGGTAAATGCCCCTCTCCCGCCGATTGAGTCATCTGTGGTTCTCGTAGGGATTGACATGCAGCAGTTCCACGAACTGGTACAGTACATCCGTGCTATGAATCTTCAGATGTGGACATGGGAGGAAAAGTTTGCTGCCTTGGTATAACAACAACCACACAATCGCAACGGCCATAACCACCACAACAGAACGTGAACATGAACCAGCAACAAAACTTGAATGTGAATCAGGATCCTCTAAGCTAGTAGAATGTAAATCATAATAACTAGCCGCCAAGAGACCATCAACCCGATGTTAGGAACCAGGAACTAGGTCCCAGACTCACCTCGTTCCCTAACAACTGGAACCAAGTCTTAGCAGAGGAGCACAACAAAGTCACCACACCAATTGGGACAGAAGGAAACAATACCACTGAGGTGTCAAAGAGGAGACACCATAGACGTTTACGTCACAACACCGAAAAAAGCCACCTCTCTCCCACCAACAACAGGGTGGATCAGAAGAAGGAAGAAGTAAGTTAGGTCATTGCGTAGCTAGCAGCACCGCGTGTGACTTGAACCTCGCCACTAGCACCAGAGTTCCTTACGGCCCCATGGCCTAAGGACTTCAAAGCCCCAAGCTTGGAATTTTATAATGATATGACTAACCCAGTGGATCATATTGATAGATTCTAGGCCCTGATGTAGCTTCATGGGGAAAATAGCATGAGTCTCTGTATGGCCTTCCCGACAATGTTTTGAGGCACAACTGGATGTGGTACTCGGGATTGGCCGTAGGCTCTATCAAGAATTGGAATGAGTTCGTGGTTTTGTTCACTACGCACTTCGCCACTAGTAAGATGTGCCCTAAGTTTGCGACCTATATGTTAAACATCATCCGACGGCTGAATGAGACTCTCCAAGATTATATCAGAAGGTTCAACCTTAAGCATCTCCAGATTCCTAACCTTGACCCAGCTATACAACTCACTGTAGTAGTGAACAACGTTTGCCACCCCAATTTAGACTGGGAGATTGAGTTGAACCCTCCAACCTCTATGGAGGTGTTCCTTACCAAAGTAGATAAGTTTATGAAGGAAAAAGAGGCGTTGGGATCTTGGTTAGCTCTACAGCTGTCCGGGGAGAGAAAACAGCCTGAGGAAGAAGTGGGGAGTAGTAAGAAGTGGTGAAGAAGCAAGTCATCGAAGAGAAGTCGGTCACCCCATAGCAGGTGAAACAAGTTGCCAAGAAAGAGCATATCACCACATCAGAGTTCAAGATCAGGCCGGTGATCCAAAACCCCACCAGTCCAGACCCAGAACTACACCGCCCTGGATGCAAAGTGGGGTGAAATTTTGATGCAAATAAAAATGGCCGAGTATGTGAGATGGCCGCCCAGGATGAGAGGCAACCCCACCAACCGCAACCCTAACAAGTTTTGTCACTTCCATCGTGACATCGACCATGACACGGAAAGTTGTGGAAGTTTGAAAGACGAGATCGAGGACCTGATTCATCGTGGTTACCTAAGACAATTCATCAAGCATGACAAAAGAGATGCCCGTCCTGCTGACTAGCACAGGGAAGCACTAGAATCGAGCAGGCGACAAGATTGTGATCATCCACCTCGGGATCCTCCACCATCAAAGAGGTTGATTCGAGGGGTGATCAACATGATTACATGAGGCTCAATCGTAGTAGGTTGCAGCACAACGACAGGGAAAAACATAGTTGGGAGCTAGAGCACAAGGAAGAGAACCCGCTGAAGTGCCCTCAAGTGGAGGAGGTTATTTACTTCACCGAGGATGATGCTTGTAGGATCCAGTTCGGGAGCTAGAGCACAAGGAAGAGAACCCGTTGAAGTGCCCTCAAGTCATCAAAATGATTATTAACAACTTTGAAGTAAAGCAGATTCTAGTCGACTATGGGAGCTCAACAAACATCCTTTTCCTAGAAGCTTTTGAAAAGATGCAACTGAAGTGGAATAGCCAGTAGATGTACTACTCGTTGGCTTTAGTGGAAATGTAGTGAGGCCCTAAGTCCAAATCAAAGTGTCAATTATAGCAGGGTTAGAGCCCAATATAGTCTGGTTCGAGCACACCTTCTTGGTAGTCGCCACCCTACACACGGTGGTTTCGACCATCTTGCATGCACTTTGCGCAGTGGTATCAACCTACCACCTCTCGGTGAACTTTCTGATAAAGTATGGAGTAGCGATCATACGAGACAACCAGTTGGAGTCACAGAAATGCTACATTATGGCACTAAAGGGAAAAGGGGAGCTGGCAGATGATGTTGAGGTAGAGCCCCCCCCCCCCTCGAGCACACAAATGAGTGAGCTCAACCAATAGAGGATACTATCCCAGTCCCGGTTCTCTGATACCAAGCTTGTGAAGACTATACTATTTGGAGCTCACCTAGCAAAACCACTTAGGTCACAATCAGTAAGTTCTTTACTTAGTAATTTACATGTTTTTACATGATCAACAACAAAAATTCCTAGTATAGACCCATCTATGATTACTCACAAGCTTAATGTGGACCCTTTAGTCAAGCCAGCCAAGCAAAGAAAAATGAACCTCACCCAAAGAGGTGGAGGATAGTAGATGAGTAAGATCAGGAAGCTCCTTGCAGCAAACTTTATTAGAGAAGTCCAGTACCCAAGTTGGGTAGCCAATCCTATGCTCATGAAGAAAGATAATGGAAAATGGCACATGTGCATCGACTACACCGACCACAATAGAGCCTGCCTAAAGGATAGTTTCCCATTCCCAAGAATAGACTGCTTGGTAGACGTGACCTCAGGGCACGAGTTGTTGAGCTTCATGGATGCCAACTCCGGCTACAATTAGATCTGTATGAACTTAGACAACTAGGAAAAAATAGTTTTTGTAATCGAGTTAGGGCTATACTATTATAAGGTTATGCCCTTTGGATTAAAAAATGTTGTAGCAACTTCCAACATCTTGTAAATAAAGTTTTTGCTCCTCTAATTGGAAATAAAATAGTGTTATGTTAACGACATGGTCATGAAGACACGGTTTTCAAATTCTCTGGTGGATGATTTAAATACTATTTTTCAAATCCTAAGAAGGTTAAACATGAAGCTCAACATGAACAAGTGTGTCTTTGGGGTCACGTCAGGCAAGTTCCTTCGCTACATAATGCACTGATGTGGCATTGAAGCCAACCCAGACAAAATCCAAGAAATCCTAGAAATGAGACCACCTAGGTCAGTAAAAGAGGTACAAAAATTAACAGGTCGAATTGCCGCCCTAAACCGATTTATGTCTAAGTCAATTGGGCGGTGCTTACAATTCTTTAAGGCAATTAAAAAGAATGAGGACTTCGGGTGGACCGAGGAGTATTAGCTCGCGTTTGATGAGCTTAAAAGGTACATAAGTTCACCACCAATGTTATCCCAACCTATGCCAGGAGATGAGTTGAAACTCTACCTCTTTGCAAGTAATGACGTAGTGAGCTTGGTACTAAGAAGAGAAGTAGATCGGGTGCAATGACTCGTCTACTATATAAGTAAGGTATTGCATGCTGCTAGCCTTCGCCTTAGCAGCTCAGAAGCAACACCCTTATTTCCAATCCCATACCAACGTAGTCCTAACCGATTGACCTCTGAGGCATGTTCTTCAAAAGCATGAGGTTTTAAGACAGTTGACAAAGTGGGCAATCGAGCTAACCAAATACGTCATCCAGTTCAAGCCGCGCCCAACAATTAAAGCACAGGTCTTTGCAGACTTTGTTGTCGAGTGTATGTTTAGCACGCCAAATCCTGGGATGACTAAGCCTGTTAACACGTCGGAGGCGTCAACTATGCAGCTCCCACCCCGACTAGGGAAACCTCATTTTGGGATGAGGAGCCCTGGATCCCCCACATCGATGGCTCGTCTAACCAGTGTGAAAGCACAACTGGGCTAATACTCTACGGGCCTAGTGAGGTGAAGCTGGAGTATACTCTCCATTTTGCATCTGGGGCATTGAACAATGAGGTAAAGTACGAGGCACTAATAGCTGAATTGACTTTGGCGAGGAAGTCTGTTAGATAGTGTATGCCCTTAGCTCCAATCGGATTGATGTACATTTTGACATTTATTGTAAATGAATAAAGTACATAATTGATTCATATTATCTATGGTCTGTTTCTATGTAATACCATTAAACTGGACACTTATGAGACAAGTGATAGTTTAGAATCATCACAACCGTTGGATAGACCTAGGGAGGTTTATGCTGCCAAGGATGACACTAATGTGTTGTCAAGTCGGTTGGGGTGGCTTGTCTTAGTTGTCTGTGTGAGACCTGAAGAAGATGTAGTGTAGGTTTGCTTGAAACCATGAGCTGGACCATTTTCCAGTTATGCCCTGGACCTTGGAGACAAATGGGCAAAACTGGAAAGTTACACCTAACCCCTTGACTCGACTATGGTACTACACTAGGTGTTGGATTGGGTTGTCTTTGATATGCCAATCAGTGAGATCCTTAGCGGGGGTCAAAACCTGGGTATGTTGGGGCAGTCTGAGAATTCACTTGAGTGGGTGATCATAGTGACAGAATCAGCCCCCTTTGTCAGACAAAGCGAATGATCGGGGAATGCACTCTCTTTGATGGAAACCTAAATTACCGGTAGTTGATTTCAAACTTGTTGAGATTTGTTTTTGCAAAATATATTTATATGGAGATATACATATATATTATGGTTTCACAAAATGTTTGCAAAGGTTTTAATTCCTAGGATCCATCCTGAGTAGAGAGTGAAACACTGCACCTTGCAGCCGAGGGAGAGGTACTCTCTTGTTGGGCAATATTTGATCATTATGGGCTGAGAGGTTAAGTATAAGACCATAGTCCTTGGGCCTTCATAAGGTGGCTAGACCCAAGGACTAGTTAGTGTAAATGTTGGACCTGTTAAGAGCCCATACTGATGGGCTCATGGGTTCACTGTCTTTAGCAATGAATTCAGCCAGGCCTTGTAACAGAGGCTAAGCTGAACCCATATGGCTTTTGTGGAGATCAATGATAGGGTCCCACACATACAATGAGAGCCAAGCTAGCCAACAAATTAAAAGGGAAGTGAGCCTAAAAACTTAATGGGCCTAAAGTCCAATTTGAACTGGCTTAATGAGATTAATAAGAGATGGGCGAAGTTGAGTTTAGATCTGCTTCTAGATCAGCAATAGGATAAGATATGTCTTATCCAATTAGGATTTCATATCCAAATAAATATTTGGATCAAAGAACCCTCTCCTGATATGATTAGGAAGTTGATCCAAGAAGGACTATAAATAGAGGGAGAAATCCTTCTGTTAAACACTTATGCAAATCCTAGGTCTTCTTTCTATTCTTGTTGCCCTACCCAGTTCGATCTCCATTCTTGAGCTGATCAAGAAAGGTTCTTGATTCAGATTCTTGCTTAAAGAATCAGATATGAAGTTATGATCACATCCTCTACGTGATCCTTGCTGAAGGATTGCAATTCTTGCTAAAGAATTGCTTTGCTGATCCTGCCTCACCCTAAGCTGTCATCTTCAGTGGAGATCTGAAAAATATTTCTTTATTATTATGTTATAACTGTTGAATAGTTATGTGGTTGTTTCTTGAATTTTGGGTTGTATGTATGTTGGAGAGCGAAATCTTTTTGGCGCTAAGATTTGCGCACCCTACATTTTCTATTCTATTATTTTGGTATGTAAATAATTTTTTTTTTGTTTTCTAGACAAAATGTATAGGATTTGATCTAATTTAATTAATAAAAAATTAGGTTTTTCTATTTTTTTACATTGGAAGAAGTGCTGGTTTGCGTGAAGGAGATGAAGACTTTTTGCAGATACAAGATCTACAATCTGCGATTTGCAAATTGCTATCTCCGATTAACCATTTGTTTTGCAGGTTTGCAATCATACCTACAACCCTTTGAATGTGATTCTTGCCGATTCTTGATTGTCTTTAATTGGATCAATTTTTTTTTCAAATCATAATCTTGAATTGAATCTTGTAATGGACACCAAACCCTTGGCCGGTTTGACCAAGATTGTCCAAACTGGTCGGAACGAACCTGTGTTTCAATAGAGGTCTGTTTTCAGCCATAAATTGTGATTTTGGCCGGGGGTTTGATGGCCCATAACAAGATGCAATTCGGCCCACCCTGTAAAACCCGGTTTTGATAACTTAAAACTACATTAGCCCTATTTCAGCATAAATGTTGTAATGGTCGAACTGCCTTTTGCAGTTCAGCCCATATACCTAGATAATGTTATATGATAATATTATGGGCTTTAACGGGCTGATATTGATTTAACTTAAATTAATTAGGGTTTCTAAGTTGATGTGATTGATTACATCAATTATCATGCATATGGATGTATGTGATGTGTAATGTGCTATATACATTGGCCATAAGCACTTTCCCCATGTTCGTTTGTTAGTGGCTCTCTATGCACACGATGGCTGAATGCACATCATTACCATGGTGCCTTGAAGATCATTGGATGATCTCCCTTCTCAATGGGCCCCAAATCAGCTTCCTCCCCAAGAGGAACCGTGTGGAACCCTAGAAGTTTTGGGCCCATTTGAATATGACTTAAAGAAAGTCACTGAAAGCAGTGGAAGCCACTTTGGTTTGACCTAAATCAGATCTAGGTACGTAACAACTTCTTCCCTCCAAATTTATATAAGTGCATGTGATAGGGAGATCCATATGATGAACTCTCTAAAGGCCTTCTGTCATTAGCATGAGGATGGGTTTATCAGTAATGAGGAGATGCACCATAAAATTGGGCTATCCATTTGTTGGTGAGTCTATTTGATTGCTTTATAAGATAATAGGGGGCGTCATAGACCGATGTGGGAGAGGCCTATCCTAAAATGAAAGACTCTCTCACGATACCTTGGCGTTCATAAATGATGGGTTTGCACTTGCCTTGAGTTGCCTCCCAACCGGAACTAAGTTTAACATCTTTAGCCGGACACATTCACACACTTCTCTCATCTACACTCCCAGACTTGCTTTCTTCCTAACACATACAGGGCACAGATTGGGCTAACCAAGGGGTAGACAGGGCATCTAAAAAATTGTCTACTACATCCACCTTGCACTCATCTTCCCCTATGTTTGGATACTTAGAGGCACTAAAAACATTTAACTAGACTTTATGCTCCCTAAATGAAAGGTCCATTTCTCCCAATTTACAGTTGATGTTTGCATTGGTCGTTGCTAGAAACGAACATCCTAGGATTATCGGGTTATGGTTCAGTTCCTCAGTTGGGGTCATGTTTAGGATGATAAAATCCACTAGGAAGTGATAACCCTCTACCTTGCAATGACGTCCTCAATAACACCTCGAGGAGTCTTGACTGACCGATCAACGAGTTGCAGAATTACCGGGGTGGATTTTAACTCGCCAATCCTGAACCTGTTATAAATAATGGACAGAAGTAGATTTGTACTGGCCCCAAGATCCAATAGGGCCCGATCGAAGGTGATTCTAGAGATGACACAGCTTATGAGAGGAGCACCCGGGTCTTTTATTTTTAGGGGGAGTTGGTTTAGGAGGACCGCACTAACATCTACCGAGAGCATCACTTTTTGTGGGGCCAATCGTGGCTCTGTCATTTGAGTACATAGCTCTTCCAAGAACTTGGCATAAGCCGGGACACGTTGGATCGCGTCGAGGAAAGGGAAGTTAATATGGACTCTCTCACTCTCCTCGTTGTGAGTCTCTTTCTTCTTTCGCACTGGCCCAGCTGTGAGTGCAGTTGGAAAGGGAACTACGGGTTGGTTCACTATAGGTTCTTCTTCTAATTTTTTCTTTCTTTTCTCTTCCCCCCCCCAACTTAGGGTCTTCTTGCTTTTTTTTTCTTCACTAACTCTCTTTTTCTCATATGGGTCCTCTAAAATCTTCCCACTCCTTATGGTTGTAATAGCCTTAATATTTTCAAGCTAAGGGTTCTTAGGAGGTGGTTGAATCCGCTGTGGAGGAAAACCCGGTGGCTGATTTATAGGATTCATAATCGGTTAACTCAGTAGTTGCCCTACTTTTCTCCTCGCCTTGGCTTTGGCTAGTTGTCCTATTTAGCTCTTTAATCTATCGATGGACTGTTGTTGATTTAGGATCAACTGCTGAAGCTACATGAATTGGTCATCAACTGTACGGGTCTGAGGAGGTTGTGGGTAGGCCTGATAAGATTAAGCCAGTTGCTTCCTAGGGTACATCTGTTGGAATTGGTTCTGCAGTTGCTGGGCCATGGAGTTAGATGGATGATACTGTTGTTGGGATTATGTGTAGGTTTGACATGGTTGAGCCGATTGAGTCCTAGGGTAATCATTGTACTCCCAATGAGTATGGGCTTTAGACCATTGAGAGTGCACATCTGGCAGGGGGTTTCTTGGGCTTGGGGCCCATACGTGAAGTTGGGTTGATTTTTCCACCCAGGGTTATATGGGCGAAAGAATGGGTTAGCATTGGGTTGGAAAAATCTGTTGGCCACATGTACTTGATCTGGCATGACTGGTTGACATGGGTCTGCTGTAGGGCACTGGCTAACATGATGGGCCAGGCTTGCACAGATGGAACATGTTGGATAGGATGACAAAGCTGGGTATGGGCCACTTTGTTGACAAAATGCAAGGACTTGATCAAGTCTTTGGGCCATCCCATTAATCCTATCCAATTGTTGAGACACATGGTTCCAATCTATTGGTGGCTCAGGTTGGAAATAGTTTCCCATTCCACAAACTCTGGCCATTGAATTCATTTTATCTTATTTTGTTTTAACCACCCTTTTTCTTCTTTTTTTTTTGAAATTTGAAATTTAAATTTTGAATTTTAATTTCAAATTCAAATTTTGAAATTTAAACTCTACAATTTAAATTTAAATTTTTTTATTTTTTATTTGAAATTTAAAATTTAGTTTTTGAAATTTAAATTCCTAAAATTTAATTTTAAATTTGAATTTTTAAATTTTAACAAAAAATTCAAGAAATTCAAACACACGACGTAGGGGCTGACCTAAGGTTTCCTAAACTAGTGGTTCAACCAATGTGTAGAAAGTAAATTTGCAGGAAGGAAAAATCAGATTGGAAATTAAAGAACATAAGTTAAATCTAAAACTGAATAAAAATGGTTGGGATCCGATTCCAGAGGTGGCAGTAGTGGCTTTGGCGAACTGCAAGCAGGAACCCCTCCTTTTGCCTGGGCATTCTCCTCTTCCTATACCCTTGAACTTCTCAAGATCAGCATTCCGTCTTACCTATGAAGGGATAGGAAATTCATCACATGGACGCCCAAAGATTGCGGAATAAGGGGGCGAATTTCAAATATTTTTCTCCCCCTTCAACTGGGAATCAAATTCTCTATTTAGAAAATCATATTTTCAATGATCATTCTTGAACCATAAACTGAACCAGATCTGAACCAAACGGAGTAGGGAGAGATAATACCTGATATAGAGAAATAATATCTCTCAATGGAGGTGTTCATGCTCAAGGTAGGATCCAAAAACTGCTCCCACTGAAGATGGTGCAATGCAGGGTGGAGCAGAATCAATAGTTTTCTTTCAAAAGAACTTGATCCTTCTCAAGAATCACCTGGACGGCTTGTGAATACAACTCCCACCAATCTTCTCTCCAAAAGACTGGAATCAAGATCCAATCTTGATTTCTCCCAAGGAATGGAGATCGAACTGTTGTAGGCGGCGGCTGCAGGAAGGAGGCGGCTAGAGAGTATTTGCAGGGTGCAGAATTCTCTCTTTTGTGATCTCAGCTCTGAAGACAAGACTGTTGCTGGTGGTTGTCTGTTGTCATGTATAAAGGCTGCTGCCCCCTCTTCCTTTTATATACTTAAAGCGATCAGCTCCTAATCCCATTAGGAATTGCTAACCCAAATCATATCTGGATTACAAGTCCCTTTAAGATATAGGATAATCCTTATCTTATCTGCAGATTAGATTAGCCATCTCCTAATCTAATTAGGAAGTTTCCAGATCTAAATCTTATTCAGATCTTGGACTCTCTAAGTGGATAGGGTGTGGGCCAAATCCTATCAGCTGATCTTATCTCAGAATTCGCCCCTTAAGTGACTAATCAAATTAGCCCAGTTCGAAATGGGCTTAAGGCCCATTTAGGGTTATGTATTCATTTAGCCTTCCAAACTGTTGCCCAGTTGGGCTTCCTTGTATGGCATGGGACCCAAACATTGATCTACACATCAGCCACATGGGTTCAGCCCAGCCTTTGTTACAAGGCCTGACCGAATACACTGTTATGGACAGTGCACCCCTTGAAACCCATCAAATGGGCTCTACGGGCCCAACACTTACCCTAAGTGGTCCCTGGGCCAAGCCACCTTGTAACACCCAGGGATTGTGGGCAGATGCAAGATTAGCCCATCAGGTATTATCCTGAATGGCCTTACACTTACCCTCTGAACCCATAATGATCATACACTGCCTGACAAGAGAGGACCTCTCCCTCGGCTGCAAGGAACAGTGTTGCACTCTCTCTAATATGGATCCTGGGAATTAAAACCTTTTGCAAACATTTCGAAACCATAATATATATATACTTTTATATCTCATATAAAATATATTTTGCAAAACAAATTTCAACGATTGAAATCGGCTGCCGGTCTTCTTGCAGGATAATTCCTTTTCCAGTGGCCGGTCTTCTTGCTGAAGTGACAGGCATCGGATGCTTTGTCTTTCTTCTGCTTCTTACCCTTAGTGGCTTTCTTCTGAGGCTTCTTTGTCTTCCTCTTTCTCATGCCCGTTTTGCTAGCTTCAACAAGCATAGCTATAGGCTCATCCTTTCTAATAAGTTCTTCGGCTCTTTGCAACATATTGCTGAGCTCTTGCAAGCTGACATTCAGCTTGTTCATGTTATAGTTCATGATGAACGAATTAAAGGAAGGAGGCAAAGAATTAAGGATAGCATCTATTTGGGTTGAAAGGTCCAGCTCGGATCCAAGAGCCTCCAGTTCGTTGATGTAACCCATCATCCGAAGACAATGGTCGTGAACTTATTGGCCCTTGGACATTTGAGTGGTCATGAACTGTTTTAAGACATTTTGTCGAGTAGAACAATTCTGGTCTTCATACATCATCCTTAGGCTGTCCAATATGTCATTGGCAAGTTCAATCTGATCGAACTGCCTCTGTATTGGGTTGTCCAAGGATGCAATGATGTAACACCGAGCTTGGGAGTTTTTCTCCTCCCATTCCTGATAGTCTCTCCTTTAGGCCTGAGAAGCCCTGTCACCCGGATGCTCCAGGGCAGGATTCTTTGCCACTTTGTCTAGCTTTTCAGAAGCTAGGACCAACATAAGGTTCCTGTACCAGTCGGCATAGTTTGGGCCCTTAAGCTTGTTGTCATCAAGAAGCTTTGCAAAAGATCCATTTGCCATTTTCTGATAAAAGAACAAACATCAGTCCACAACCTAATTTGATTCTTGTTCATTTCATAGATATTAATCTACAATCCATTTCCATTTATTCATCTCTGAGATTTCCCTCCTTTCTCAGTGATGGAGACTACGGGTTGTATCTAGAAATGTGGAAAATCATATAGGATGCATGGAGCCAACTGTTTCAGCTGCATAACCCCACCATCTTTCTGTGACGGATCATATCGACTCATCATATGAGTTTTCCCTTTGACATCTATCAGACAATGTTCAGAGCCGTTTTCAGGTAAACCTTTCTGTCCAATGAGTGCTTACCCATCATATTCATGAACGCCAAGGTACCGTGAGAGAGTTCCCATTTTCTGGTGAATCCCCTCTCACATCGGTCTATGACGCCCCTATCATCTTATGAAACACTTAGACAAGCCCAACAGCAAATGGATAGCCCATTTTCTGGTGCATTTCCTCATTACTAAAGGACCCATCCTCATGCTAATGATGGAAAGCTTTTAGAAAGTTTATCATATGAATCTCCCTATCAATTGCACTCATATTAGCTAAATGGAACAGTTAATTACGCCCTAGTTTGATTTAGGTCAAACCAAAGTGGCTCCCACTGACTTTCATAAAGCCAGATTTCTATGGGCCTCAAATCGGCTAGGGTTCCGCATGTAACCTCTTGATGAGGTGTGGGGCCCACCATTGAGGGAGGTCATCCAATGACCAAAAGGGGCACCTTGGCAATGATGTGCATTCAGCCATGGTGTGCGCAAGAGCCACTATCGAATGAGCATGGGCCAAGTACTTATGGCCCATGTACGCAGCACATCACACATCCATACATCTCATGTAGGGATAAATTGAGAGTGCATCCCCGACCATTACCTTTGTCCGACAAAGGAGCTGATCCTGTCACTATGATCACCCACTCAGATGAATTCTCAGACTGTCCCAACATACCTAGGTTTTGACCCCCACTAAGGATCTCACTGATTGGTACATCAAAGACAACCTAATCCGACACCTAGTGCAGTATCATAATCGAGTCTAGGGGTCGGGTGTAACTTTCCAGTTTTGCCCATCAATCTCCAAGGTCCAGGGCAATACTGAAAATCTGGTCCAGTTCAAAGATTCAATTAATCCTACACTGTATGTGCCTAGGGTCTCACCCCGGTAGTTGAGACAAGCCACCCCAATCGACTTGGTGGCACCACAGTGTCACCCTTGTCAGGATAGGTCTCCCCAGACCGACCCACTGGCTGTGAACATTCTAAACTAACACGAGTCTCATTAAGTGTCCAGTTTAAGGGTATTACACAGAAACATACCAAGGGAACTTGAATCAAATATGCACTTTTATTCATTTACAGTAAACTCATAAAGTACATCATTTTGATTGAAGCTAAGGGCATAGAAAATTGTCTAACAACCTGGGGGCATAATCCAACCCCTTCACAGGGCCCCTTGTGTCTTTTTTATAGAGAAGGGTGGATAAAACTGGGATTAGAGAAAAAGAGGGGGGCGACAACTGGGTTTTATCAAAGATATGGGCGCCCTAGGATTTAGAATGAAGGGTTAGGATAGTTCTAAGGTAATTCTAAGGTTGAGAAGAAAAGGAGAGTGTGCCCAATAATATATAGGGCTGAGCTTTGGGCGCCCAGAAATGGATGGTGGAGATTGAGACACCTAGGGTTGAAAGGTAGAGATTAAAAGGAGTGGGTGGTGCCCTAGAGTGGATGGATAAGATAGAGAATGGAATAGAGGGCTGAGATCTAGTGGCTTGGGGTTGAATAGCGAGGATTAGAAGGTAGGTGGTGCCCTAAGGGTTAAAAAGTTAAAAAGAGGGTGCCCTAGAATGAATGGTGGAGATTAGAAGGGATGGAAGGGGGAGATTTAGCAGTTAGGGGCGGCTAGGGTTTGTTAAGGATGAAAAGAATGAGTTAGAAGGGGCCCTAGGGTTTTCTAAGGAGAGGGGAGCCTGCTAATATAGTAGGAGGGCTGTCATTCTGGGTTTCGCAGATAGGAGGCACCCTCCTATGCTCAGTTTTTCACAAAAAACACCCCCTCTCTCAGTTGGACTTCACACCAACTTCCCAAAAATTGCATTTCAGCCATGAAACTTCCCTAGTTTTTCAGAAGATTTGCTTAGAGACCCTTAGAAGTCATAGTATTGAATTTAACTAGGAAGAAGGCACATTTTGACTATTCTAAAGCCGAAAATACCCCTGAAATGATGCCCTTAAGGCGTCAAACTACATAGTTATCAACTCTCCTCGGGTGCCTCCTCCATAGAGCTGGCTCTAGGTCGAAGACGACGAGCTTTCGACAACTGAGCCACCTCGTGCTGGACCAGTGGCTTCTCCAATTGATCCTCCTCGACCAGGTCCACAACTGGAACCTCCTCGGTTGCAGATGGTACAACCGGCTTGAAGATGGATGTTTGAGGTGCCTTGCAAGATGAACAAGGAGTGTTCTTGTGAGACACCCTCTTCTTCTTCTTCTTCTTCTTCTTCCTCATATCATCAAGAAAACTCGAAGTCTTAATGCCCGACATGTCTCATCGGTTAAATAATCGTCTAGCTTTAGATTGCGCTCTACCAGGTCTCGCATCCTAGCTTGCTTGTCCTCACTCAAGTCTTCCCTGGCATTCGTGATGCCTTTTCTCCAGTGTGTCCAGAAGGACACCCTCCAAATCGAGCAAGGAAGAAGTACATGCTCTTCTAGGCCAGGACCTTAGAGGGGAAGTCATGGAGAAGTTTGTACCCAGGCCGGTTAGACAAGTAGTAACTAAACTTGTCATGCAAGATTTTGCTTGATTTGGTAGAGGGTGGCAAAAGTTTTAATGTCAAGTGGGAGGCTAATGTCGAAGAAAAGTGAAATTGTACCCACCAAGGTATGAACGGTGTTCGGGTGCAACTGATCGATGGTGATATCATAATATTGCAACACTTTGGGGGTGAAGGGGTGAAGTAGAAATTGATAATTATGATTATAACCCTAACAAGTGCACTAGTTATCAAGTAGTATAAAAATATCGTTCCCACAAGGATTTAACAAAATAAGTATTAGAACTACAGCCTTCCCTAATTATTTGGACAATCAAATTTCAGATTTAAGAGTAAAAGCTACTGAAAAGTAGAAAAAGAAAACAAGAGCACGAGTACCAATACTGAAGTATGGAACGATTGACTGAATTCGCTAGGACCTTTGATCTGCCTAACCATTCCAATGAATAGTAATAGATGAGATTATCCAAGATAATTTATCATTCCCATAAGCTGAAGTTTTTCCAATTTTATTCAATATTCTTTCTCAAGATATATCAAAACTACTTCTATCAGGTAACCCCTCGATCTCTCACCTAGAGTTCTCAAGATAGAAATGCATTAAGTTCAAGGAAAAACTATTACATTCAGGTGAATCATGTGTATATACCCCTATGTACCATTCAATTCACACCATGAATTATTTGGTCTGCTATATGAATTCCTCTCTCGATTAACATAAACCTAATCAATTAAGAGATGGTCACTCCTAATAGCATTAAGCAAGATAACTCATAGACTATATGGAAATCACGATTCTGGAAAAATCAGAACAAAAATATATTCATTGTTATGATTAGGCTTTCCACAGCCCTAGCTCTAAATAAATCAGTTCATATTAGAGGAAATAAAGCAAACAAGAGGAAAGAAAGAACTCATGGTGTCGCCCTTGGAGCTGAGATTTCCTCTTCTCCTTGCCGCCACCTCCTTCTTCCAGTCTTCTTGCTTGATAGATTGGTTGCTCCTCTGCTCCTTGATACCTCTCTAGTTGTCCCCCCCCCCCCCCCATCCCTTTATATAACTTAAAGGGGAGGGGGTGGTCTCCAACTCCTTCCTGGAGTTTATCTTTCAAAAATAGAAAGTCCTAGCCTAATCCTACTCTTATCTCTTTATCTAGTGCACTCAATCTCTTTATCTTTCTAGGATTACATCACAAATTTAAATCTGGTAGGACTCTTCTCAGTTTTTTGTTCTTGCATTCGTATTAGGCTTCCTCTGTGAATTGGGTTGCTACAAGGGTTTTCTGCAAGTTGGGCTTCTGCTGCGAATTGGGTCTTCCTA